>NC_066538.1:16039861-16094861 GCF_024679095.1 Eriocheir sinensis
ACCAAGAAGGACATATTTCAGATTTTGGAACCTTGTTGGTGGTTATTCTCCGGGGTGTGGGAGAGCAAGAGAGGATCATTTTATCATCTCCAAGTCGTTCGCATCATTCTCGGGCTTTCAAACGAGGCGTAGAGGTTACCAAGAAGGACATATTTCAGATTTTGGAACCTTGTTGGTGGTTATTCTCCGGGGTGTGGGAGAGCAAGAGAGGATCATTTTATCATCTCCAAGTCTTTCGCATCATTCTCGGGCTTTCAAACGAGGCGTAGAAGTTACCAAGAAGGACATATTTCAGATTTTGGAACCTTGTTGGTGGTTATTCTCCGGGGTTTGGGAGATCCGTGGTGTCTTAGAACAAAAGAGACATATATCGTGTCTCGAACCCTTTCAGATCTTTTCTAGGCGTCCAATGGAAGCTTAGAACCCATGAAGCATATTTCAGGCTCTGGATTCCCCTTTGAAGCAACGTTGCCATATTGTCGTACTCAGCCTCTTATGTTTGCCGATTTCCGACCCAAACACTGTCCCCTGGGCCCCAATATCTGGCTTTATATAGAGTAATCGTTAAAGTGGTTAATTATTGGTGTTTCTTGGCAAGAGTCATGGGTCAGAAACCGGTGAATATGATACTCTGAGTACGATAATCTGGCAACGGTGCTTTGAAGATGATTCTTGGGTTTGATAAGATCCGCGGCTTCTCAGAACAAAAGAGTAGCTCATTTTCCGTCTGTTCATGTCCTTTCACATCTTTCTTGGGCGCCCAGTTTATGTCACAGGGAAGTCATCATACCTGGACTCCCCTTTAAAGGTAACTCTGGAGGTTGAGGAAATGCGCGGCAATTCGAAGCGAAAGAGTGGATTATTCTGTGTCTCCAAGTCCTTTCAAATCTTTCTTGGGCGCTCAACGAAGGCTTAGAACCGGCACGGCCACGGAACACATTTCAGGCTCTTGACTCTCCTTTGAAGGTAATCCTCGGGGCTGGGGAGACCCGTGGCGTGGCAGAGCGAAAGCCTGATTCATTCCTTGTCTCCTCGTTCACATCTTTCTTGGGCGTGGCGTGGCCGTGGGGTGTGATGCGAGGTGCTGGGCTGACCTCCCTTCCTGACTTCGAATCCCCCGATCTTGTGGACACGAAGATGCTGGGAGTGAACAGAGGAAGCGACGGGTCTTCCTCCTGCCTTACTTGACGTTCCTGTGGCCTTGAGGAGTGTTGAGGGCGTGGGGATGGCGCGGAATCATCACTCTTAACTATCACGGGTACTGGGGAGCTGGGTTGAGGGATGAGGTTGCTGCGGATGTCAAACTGTCTTGCGGATCCGAACTGCGCTAACGAGGCTGGTGGAGATAGGAGAAGGTCCCCGTTTGGCTGAATGTGTGTGTTGTGGAGGTTACTGGGTTGATGAGGGTGGTTCAGCTGTCCCCCAAAGAGCGTTGATGTGGTTGTCAGTCCTTCCACCACCCCTTGATGTCTTCCGTGGTGCTGGTGTTGGTGGAGGTGCGATGGTGTTGAGGCGTGGATTGGGGACGGCGTGGAGTGGTGGTGAGGCTTCGTGGTGGAGATGTGGATGGTGTTGGGGATGGGGCTTGCCGTCGTGTGGTGGAAGTGTCCCTTGGGGGTGGAGTGGTGGATTGGTGGTGCCGCGGAGGTGACGTGGAATGCGTTCTTGTGGTTGTGGTGGTTTGGGTTGTGTTTGGATTTGGAGGACAGCCGTAGGAGGTTGTGATCGCTTCTATAGAGGGTTGGAAACTCCTTCTTGCCGTGCGTGGGGATGGAAAAGTGATCAAGATGGTCGTTTGGAATCGGTTTGGAGTGTCCGTGATCCGCTCTTGTACTAGTGGCAATGTGGTGATTTTGGTGATGATTCAAGTCCTGGTGGTCGGTGGTGATGACTGGGTGGTGGTTCTTCAAGTTCGCCGTGGTGGTGTGGTGGTGGTTGACGGGGTGGTGTTGGTGGTGGGTCCGTGGAGGTGGGTGCTGAGGCTCGCCGTCATAGAGGACCTTAGCGTGGTATCCGTCGTCGTTGGCGTGGTAGATAACTGTTTGCAGCCTCCCGTCCGGCAACTGAACCTGTAGTAGTAGTAGTAGTAGTAGTAGTAGTAGTAGTAGTAGCAGTAGTAGTAGTAGTGGTAGTAGTAATAGTAGTAGTTGTAGTGGTAGTTATAGGAGGGATATGTTAAGTTACTCTCCATATGTCACCCTTTCTTTTTTTCCTTTCTTTCCTGTCTACTTTCCCTTTTCTTCCTTTCCCCTTTCCTTGCCTCCAGCCATTCCCTCTTCATCTTCTTTCCTGTCTTCTTTTCCCTTTTCTTCCTTTCCCTCTTCTTCCCTTTCTTTGCCTCTAGTCATTCTCTCTTCATCTTCTTTCCTGTCTTCTTTTCCCTTTTCTTCCTTTCCCTCTTCTTCCCTTTCTTTTTTTCTAGTCATTCCCTCTTCATCTTCTTTCCTGTCTACTTTTCCCTTTTCTCCCTTTTCCTCTCCTTCCCTTTCCCTCTTCATCTTCTTTCCTGCCTTCTTTTCCCTTTTCTTCCTTTCCCTCTTCTTCCCTTTCTTTGCCTCTAACCATTCCCTCTTCCGTCTTCTTTCCTGTCAAGTTTTCTTCCTCTACTTTCTTCCCCCTGTTCCTGTTTTCTCTCACACTTCTTCCTTTCCTTTCTTCTTTCCTGCCTACTTTTCCTGCATCTGTTCTGCTTCTTTCTGTTTCCTTTTATAATTTCTCCTTTATTTCTTTCTGATCCTTCTTCTCTTCCTTCCTTTCTCTCCCATTTCCTCTAACACTTAATTTTCTTTCTTCTTTCCTTTTTATTCTCTCCTTTTCCTCTCCCCTTTTCCTTTATTTTTCCTTATCCTTCTTCTCTTCCTTCCTTTCTCTCCCATTTCCTCTAACACTATTTCTTTCCTCTTTCCTTTTTATTTTCTCATTTTCCTCTCCCTTCTTTCCATCCTGTCCCATATCCTCTAACTCTTCTTCATTTTCTTTCTCCTCTTTTTCCTCTCCCTGTTCTTCCCACTCTCTCTCTCTCTCTCTCTCTCTCTCCGTCCCTTCACTCCCTCCCAGCGTTATCATATTATCGTACTCAAAACATCGCATTTATCAGTTCCAGGGCCCAAAACTCTCCTACCCACACAGATAACGAGATTCCAGTTAAAGTTATCGTTAAAAGCGTTACTTATTGGTGTTTGTTTGCGATAGCTGTGAGTCAGAAACCGGAAAATACAATGTGCTGCGTGGCTGAGTACGATAATTTGGTAACGCTGCTCTCTCTCCCTTCACTTCCCCCTCCCCCTCACCTGGTAGTGTCCTGTGGTACCCTTGGAGTCGCTGGTCTCGTGTCTGGAGTACTCGGTGCCGTGGTAGTCATCCTTCACGCTGTAGCCGAAATTGGAGGGACGCTTCTCGTACTGGCGGAGCGGGAGAGACAGTGAGAGAGATACTACAGAGAGACACCAGAGAGATACACATGATTACAGGTACAAAGAAAGATACACGGATACAAATATGCTAAGATACAAAAATAAGAAAGATACACAGATAGAAAAAAAGATATATATACAGAATAACATACTTTTATTTAGAGCAGAGGAGGCAGTTCAAGGGCGTAAAAAAAAGAAAACTAATGAAAAAAAAAGCCCGCTAATTTATAAGTATACGTTGAAAAAGGTTATTCGTAAATGTAATGGGTAACTATTGATTTTTGCTTTGTTGCCGAATTTGTTAACCCTATACGTTCCGACCCCTTGAGATTTTTCGCGCTCGTATAGCTAGCATCGTATTGATTTTTCTGAACAACAATAACGCTCGTGAACACTAAGTACTGCAACCTAATCAATGGTGTAAAGCAATAGTGAATAATGAGTGAAAAGAAACTCTCAAGAAATAAAATCCTTTTCTCCCTCTTCCTCCTATTCTTCCTTCTTTTCTTCTTCTTCCTCCTCTTCCTATTCTTCCTTCTTTTCTTCTTCTTCTTCCTCTTCTTCCTTCTTTTCTTCCTCTTGCTCCTTTTCTTCTTCCTCCTCTTCCTCTTCTTTCTCCTTTTATTCTTCCTCTTCCTCTTCTTCCTCCTTTTCCTCCTTTTCCTTTTCTCGCTAGCTTCTCGCCTCTTTTTCTTCCTCTTCCTTTTCTTCTGCCTCTTCCTCTTCTTCCTCTTCCAGTCCTTCTTCCTCTTCTTCTTCATCTTCCTCCTCTTCCTTTTCTTCCTCCACCTCCTCTATTTCCTCCTCATATTCCTCTTACTCAGCTTCCAGCTCTTCCTCCTTTACTTCCACCTCTTCTTCCTCCTTTTCCTTCTTCCTCCTCCTCTTCTTTCTTTCCCTCTTTTCCCCCTCCTCTTCCTCTTCTTCTTTTTCCTTTTCCTCTTCCTCTGCTTCCTACTTTTCCTCCTCTTCCTAGCTTCTCGTCCTACTCTTCTTCCTCATTCTTCCTCTCACTCTTCCTTTTCTTCTTCCTTCTCATCTTCTTCTTCCTTTTTCTTGATTTTGCTCTTCTTCCTCCTCTTCCTCTTTCTCTTCTTCCTCCTCTCCCACCTCTTCCTCTATTTCCTCCTCTTCTTCCTCTTCCTCTTCTTCATCCTCTTCCTCCTTTTCTTCCTCTTCTTCCTACTCTTCCTAGTCTTCCTCTTCTTCCCCCTTATTGTCCCCTTCCCTCTTTTCCTCCTCTTCTTCCTCTTCTTCCTCCTCTTCTTCTATACTTTTCCACCTCTTCCTAGCTTCTCGTCCTCTTCTTCTTCCTCTTCTAGCTTCTTCCTCCTTTTCCTCCCCTACCTCTTCTTCTTCCTCTTCCTTTTCTTCTTCCTCTTTTTCCTCCTCTTCTGCATCTTCCTCTCCTTCCTCTTCTTCTTCCTCCTCTTCCTCTATTTCCTCCTCTTCCTCTTCCTTCTTCATCCTCTTCTTCCTCCTTTTTGGTGATGATGGTGATGGTAGTGATGATGATGATGGTGATGATGGTGATGATGGTGGTGATGATGATGGTGGTGATGATGATGGTGATGATGGTGGTGATGATGATGGTGGTGATGATGATGGTGGTGATGATGATGGTGGTGATGATGGTGGTGGTGATGATGGTGGTGATGATGATGGTGGTGATGATGATGGTGATGATGATGGTGGTGATGATGATGGTGATGATGATGGTGATGATGGTGATGGTGGTGATGATTATGGTGGTGATGATGGTGGTGTTGATGATGGTGATGATGGTGGTGATGATGATGGTGGTGATGATGATGGTGGTGATGATGATGGTGGTGGTGATGATGGTGGTGATGATGGTGGTGATGATGATGGTGGTGATGGTGATGGTGGTGATGATGATGGTGGTGATGGTGATGATGGTGATGGTGGTGATGATGGTGGTGATGATGATGGTGGTGATGATGATGGTGGTGATGATGGTGATGATGGTGGTGATGATGTTGATGATGCTGATGATGATGGTGATGATGATGTTGGTGATGATGATGGTGATGATGGTGGTGATGATGATGGTGGTGATGATGATGGTGGTGATGATGATGATGACGATGATGATGATGGTGGTGATGATGATGGTGATGATGGTGATGATGATGGTGATGATGATGGTGGTGATGATGATGGTGATGATGGTGGTGATGATGGTGATGATGATGATGATGGTGGTGATGATGATGGTGGTGATGATGGTGGTGGTGATGATGGTGGTGGTGGTGATGGTGGTGGTGATGGTGGTGGTGATGATGGTGGTGATGATGATGATGGTGGTGATGATGGTGGTGGTGATGATGGTGGTGATGATGATGGTGGTGGTGATGATGGTGATGGTGATGATGATGGTGGTGATGATGATGGTGGTGATGATGGTGGTGGTGATGATGGTGGTGTTGATGATGGTGGTGATGATGATGGTGATGATGGTGGTGATGATTATGGTGGTGATGGTGATGGTGGTGATGATGATGGTGGTGATGATGGTGATGATGGTGATGATGGTGATGATGATGATGGTGGTGATGATTATGGTGTTGATGATGATGGTGATGATGTTGGTGGTGATGATGATGGTGGTGATGATGATGGTGGTGATAATGATGGTGGTGATGATGTTGGTGGTGATGATTATGGTGGTGATGGTGGTGGTGATGATGGTGGTGGTGATGATGATGGTGGTGATGATGATGGTGATGATGATGGTGTTGATGGTGGTGGTGGTGATGATGGTGATGATGGTGGTGATGATGATGGTGGTGATGATGATGGTGATGATGATGATGGTGGTGATGATGGTGGTTGTGATGGTGGCGTTGATGATTATTTGACCGTTTGAACCTAGCTCCCTCTCTTCCATCTTTCATAGTATTTTTTTATACGCTAAATTTCCTTTCCTATTCGTCTTGATATCCCAAAATCCTCTCTCAAATGCATCCAGTCCCCCAAAATAAACCATATGAGGCCAGATATATATATATATATATATATATATATATATATATATATATATATATATATATAGTCATAGGCTATTTGACTGTTTGAACCTAGCTCCTCTCTTCCATCTTTCATAGTATATATATATATATATATTTATATATATATATATATATATATAGAGAGAGAGAGAGAGAGAGAGAGAGAGAGAGAGAGAGAGAGAGAGAGAGAGAGAGAGAGAGGCCAGTCATAGGCTATTTGACCGTTTGAACCTAGCTCCTCTCTTCCATCTTTCATAGTATTTTTTATTACGCTAAATTTTTTTTGCCGATAAGAGTATATTTGCTTATATTGAAAGGAACTGAATATGAATGACATGAATATTTCGCAGCAAGTGACACTGGCACTGATATTATTTTATATATATATATATATATATATATATATATATATATATATATATATATATATATATATATATATATATATATATATATATATATATATATATATATATATATATATATATATATATATATATATATATATATATATATATATATATATATATATATATATATATATATATATATATATATATCTATGAAAGATGGAAGAGAGGGGAGCTAGGTTCAAACGGTCAAATAGCCTATGACTGGCCTCTCTCTCTCTCTCTCTGACTCCAAGCACGTACGTTTTTTTCTTTATTAGCTATATATAGGAATTGTCTGGCCAAAGTACAAGAAATTAACATATGTACGAGACACAGTTATCACCTTATGGTAGTGTCAAAATAAGTATTGTATGTGCCATAATTCGTCATCGCCTCGCCGCAATCACAAGCTCGTGTCGCCAACTGCCGTTGAATAACTCTCGTACACAGCGGGCTGTGTACGTTTTTATTATGTTTTTATTACAGCTAGCTTGTTTGTTGGTCTGTTTAGTGTATCAGCTAAAGCTTTGTTAACATAAAAGATGCAGAACATGCAGTATAGCACTATACAATACAGGTATATTAATACTTATAACAGTAATAATATCGTCATCCGGAGGCGTTTGAACGTTGGTTTTTTTTTCACAGCGTATCGCCGTGCTTCAAAATGATTCGCGTCGGTGTTTCTAAATATTCGTGTTTAGCAAGATAACGGAGGCTCCTATGGTTATTTTTGATATCGCATCTTAATCTACGGTATTTTCTACGTTTATCAGTAGGTCTGTTTTTCTTTTAAACTTGGTAATAAAAAAAAAATGATCGTTTTGACAAAAATCCTCAGGGGGGGGCAAATGTGGCCCGGGTCGGAACGAATAGGGTTAAGGCGTTTTGGGTACTGATGGAAAGGAAAAGACAGGGACAGGCAGGTACAGGGAGACACAGAATAACATAAGAGGTTAATTAGAATACGTGGAATAAGGTAGTTCATAAATATTTGTGGTAGCTGTTGATTTTTGTTTGCTTTTTAGCCGAATTTGTTAGGGCGTTTTGGGTATTGATAGGGAGGAAAAGACAGAGACAGGCAGGTACAGGGAGACACAGAATAACACAAGAGGTTCATTAGTATACATGGAATAAGTTAGTTCATATATAATTGTGGTAGTTTTTCTTTTTTCTGCCTTTTAGCCGAATTTGGAGGGATGTTTCGGGCACTGGCGGGAGAGAGGGATGTTGAGAGGTATACAGAGAGACACACAGGAAGATAAACATAATAACACAGAGGTTCATTAATATACGTGGAATAAGGTAGTTGTTCTTTTTTTCTCATATGTAGCCGAATTTGCAGTGACGTTCCAGGTAGCCTACTGGCGGGATGGGAAAACAGAGATGCTGAGAGGTACAGAGAGGCGAAGAATAACACAGAAATTGGTGGTAGGAAAGACAGAGGTAGGGTCTACATATCTGCAGGTCAGGCCGTGTGCTAGGCTAAAACGGGCCGAGTCTGGGCATCTCGGGAGCAACCTCTGAGCGTGACGTCACATGCAACGTTACCCGATTGTCGTACTTGGCGTATTATTTTTGCCGATTTCTGACCAAAAACTATCGAACCCACAAAGATAACGATCTGCATTTATGATTATTGTTAAAATCGGTAATTATTGATGCCCTTTTTTGCAATATTTACGGGACAGAAACTTGAAAATACAATGTTACGTGTACGATAATCTGGTAACGTTGGTCACGTGGAGGATTCAGTTGCTCGCGGGAGTTTGTGTCGTGTGATTCACCTAACTGACGCTTCCTCTTGATTTGACAATATGCCTATCAATTCGCTTTTCTTCGCGCCTGTTTATAGTGCCTCGTGTATCTACCGTGTCTGGAAATTGCACTGGTTAAAAGAATCAACCATGTGCAAGTTAGTGTTCAGAGGGACGAAGAAGGAAGACTCGAGTGGATTTGCCTATAAATTCGCTTTTCTTCACGCCTGTTGATAGTGCCACGTGTATCTACCGTGTCTGGAAATTGCACTGGTTAAAGAAAACAACCATGTGGAAGTTTTACTAGTGTTCAGAGGGACGAAGAAGGAAGACTCGAGTGGATTTGCCTATAAATTCGCTTTTCTTCACGCCTGTTGATAGTGCCACGTGTATCTACCGTGTCTGAAAATGGCACTGGTTAAAGAAAACAACCATGTGGAAATCTGCGTAGTGTTCAGAGGGACGAAGAAGGAAGACTCGAGTGGATTAAGCCCTGCCCGCGGGAAAACTTCAACCCTCATCCTATGCCGCCTCCACCTTAGTCAGCGAAATGCCGAGAACTTGAAATATGAATTGGTGAAGCTGTCAGTGCCCGGGAAACAGCGTAGAGTGAAGCTAACATTCCGTCTTCCATCCCTGAAGGTGAGACGCCCATGTTATGATGATCGGTGCTGGGATGGGTACAGCGCGGGGCGAAACGTTTGGTCTGGGTCTTGGTCGTGGGCGGACGGTGAAACGTTAATCGTCACTGGAATATCTTCAACCTTACGTCGGTATTCTTGAACGCTTCTACCTCTCACATCAACTATTTCCAAAGGCCAAAACGGAGATCAGTCGGGTTCTTAGGAGTGGTTTCTTTGATTCACGGTACAGAGGAAGAGTTGAACTAGCACCAGGATCATACAACTACCCCTGAAAATGCTCACAACTCCTACGAAAACCTTGCCAAATATGTGAGTTTGGGGGCAGAAATGTTTAAGAATATGGCTCTAAGTTAGTCTCTTCCTTAACCCATGTTCGCTTCCTGTCTCTCCATGTTATACCCACAATATTCATCTTAACTCATATTTGTACGCTTCTTAGCTTTCTAATTATTCTGCGAGGCGTTAAGTGTATGAACGTTACGACTTTTCTACGGTAAACCAAGCACTCCATGGCAAAAACAAAAACAGTGAAAAAGCCCACCAGACACCTCTCCTCTAAAACAAAACTTAACTGAGTGGCCAAAAGAGAGATCTGTTCCGGACACACTGATCGTAGCTACACCTTTCTCTTTGGCCTGAGTGGGAGGTGCTATCCACGACATTATCGCGTTTACAAAAAGCACATCAACCCATTCAAACAATTCACCTCCTGGGAACAACTGAACTTACCTTACGTTCGTGGGAGTGGTGGGAGTCGTGAAGGGCCGTGGAGTGTTGAGGATCATGCAGAGTGGAGTGATGGGGGTCTAGGAGAGAGAGTGATGAGTGGGGGTCATGAATAGTGGAGTGGATGGGGTCGTGATGAGTGGAGTGGTGAGGATCATGCGGAGTGGAGTGATGGGGGTCTAGGAGAGAGAGTGAGGAGTGGGGGTCATGAATAGTGGAGTGGATGGGGTCGTGATGAGTGGAGTGGTGAGGATCATGCGGAGTGGAGTGATGGGGGTCTAGGAGAGAGAGTGAGGAGTGGGGGTCATGGATAGTGGAGTGGATGGGGTCGTGATGAGTGGAGTGGTGAGGATCGTGGATAGGAGTGAGGTGAGGATCGTGGATAGGAGTGGAGTGGATGGGGCCGTGGATAGGAGTGGAGTGGTGGGGATCGTGAATAAGGGGTGAGGAGTGGAGGGCGGAGAGGTGGGTGCCGTGGGAGGGGTGATGGGGGTCAAGGTGGTGATGGGTGTAAGAGAATGGGTCTGGGTGGTGATGATCCGGCGTGGCTCCTCCCCTCACCACCATCACCATCATCACCACCATTGTCACTATACGAGTCACCATCATCTGGGAAGGGAATGCATGAGATTAGGTCAGTAACACACACACACACACACACACACACACACACACACACACACACACACACACACATACACACACAGTTTAAAACCTCGTCTATTAACCATTTATTTTTTTCTTTGTCGACACACACACACACACACACACACACACACACACACACACACACACACACACACACAGTTTAAAATCTCGTCTATTAACCATTTTTTCTTTGTCCACACTAATAAACTTTTCCATCTTGTCTTATATATATTTTTTCTTTTTCCAACAGGTGAGAATGTAACCAAAGGACACACGTTAATTAGTCCCCCGAAAGGCCAGGTAAGACTAATTACACCTTGCTAATTGGTTTATGTGTAGTTACGTTGTTTGTTAGTGTAATTACTCTATTTAGGACCGGAGGGCGAAGAAGAAGGAGAAGGAGAAAGAGATGTTATTTTGAAGGAGAGGAAATAGAAGTAGAATAATTAGAAAAAGAAGTAAAAGAAGAAAAAAGAAGAGAAGAGAAAAAAGATTTGTAGATAGATAAAACATTAGGGCAATAGATAGATAGATAGATAGTGAGAATAAATGAATAACAGAATAATGAAACTGAGAAATAAATAAGAAAGGAAAGTAAAATGATGATGCTGGAGAGAGAAAAAAAAGAAGAAAGAAATAAGATGAAAATAAGAAGAAAATAAGATGATGAAAAGAAGAGGAAAAAACAAAGATAATGAAAAGAAGAAAATAAAAAATGTGAAAATGTTAAATGATGCTGAGAGAGAGAGAGAGAGAGAGAGAGAGAGAGAGAGAGAGAGAGAGAGAGAATTTAACACTTACCTTGGCTCAAGTCTCGCTCGAATGAAGATGATTCCCAAGATTCCCACTCTTTATACTCTCTCTCTCTCTCTCTCTCTCTCTCTCTCTCTCTCTCTCTCTCTCTCTCTCTCTTTCTCAGCATCATTTTACATTCTTTTTCCATGTTTTTCTTGTTTTTTTCATTATTATTTGTCTATTCTCTCTCTCGATCTATCTATTTATCTATCTATCCATATTTATCTATCTATCTATCTATCTATTCTTCTATTATCTAACAATCTCCTTCTTCTTCTTCTTCTTCCTTTTCTTCTTCTTTAAAATAATATCTCTTCCCAATTATCTTCCTCCTCCTCCTCCTCCTCCTCTTCCTCCTCCTCCTCCTCTTCCTCCTCCTCCTCCTCCTCCTCTTCCTCCTCCTCCTCCTCCTCCTCCTCCTTTTTCTTCTCTTTTTTCTCCTCCTCCTTCTCCTCCTCGTAAGGACTCGCAGGTCTGCTGTTGTTTGTTCTTCCTTTGTGTTTCTTTGTGTTCCTCCTCTTGATCCTTTTCACTTTCCCTCTATATCCATCTATTTATCAATGTGTTCTTCTTGCTTAGTTCGTGCGTATGTTTGTGTCAGTGACCAGCTGTAGGGCTCGAACCCGGGTCACCTGTCAGAAGGGTCGCCAGGTGTGTTCCGTGAGCCACTGCATAAGCGACAAGGGCGAGGTGTTCCCAGGGGTTAGGAAGACCTTGAGGGTGTACGTGAGGTCGAGGAGGAAGAAGAGGAGGAGGAGGAGGAAGAAGAAGAGGAAGTTGTTTTGAAGAGAATGAAGTAATAGTTATGGTGGCAGTAGTAGTAGTAGAAGTAGTAGTAGTAGTAATAGTAGTAGTCGTGTTAGTAGTAGTAGTAGTAGTAGTCGTGTTAGTAGTAGTAGTAGTAGTAGTAGTAGTAGTAGTAGTCGTGTTAGTAGTAGTAGTAGTAGTAGTAGTAGTAGTAGTAGTAGTAGTAGTAGAACAGAGCATATGAAGAAAGAATACAGAATGTGGACCAGGGCTCCTTCACCCCATAGTGTTCACGACGTCAGGAGGGATGGGACCAAGGGCTCAGAGCTCCCTAAGACTCGCCGAAACACTCGCGGATAAGAAACAACAGCCAAGAAGCAGTGTGGTCGCCTGGATGAGATGCAGGCTGTCCTTCTCCCTCCTGAGGTCAGCCTTGGTCTGCCTGAGAGGAACCAGGTCACCTACACCTAAAACCACCCGCATTGCCGACCTGGACTTTGAGGCGACGGTGGTTGATAGTCGTATCAACCACAAGCTCTGTTAGCTTAAGAATAATCTGTTCAGTAAGGTTTGCAATACTAAATAAAGATGGTTGTCGGCCACAGTCATTGTCGGGGTGGGGCCAATGAATTGCTTTGTGAAAGGATATGAGAAAAAGATACCGCTCACAACGCAACTCTAATGGATGGAGACCCGTATAGAAAGAAAAAGTAGTAGTAGTAGTAGTAGAAGAAGAAGAAAATAGGAAGAAAAAGGAGAAGGAGAAAAGAAGTAGAGCAAGAAGAAGGATATGAAGAAGAAGAAAAAAGAAGAAAATGAAGAAGAAGAAGAGTGCGTGGGAATAAATGAAATGGAGGAGGAGAAAAGGAAGAGGAAATGACCGAGGAAAAAGGAAGGAAAATATAATGGTTTTGGTGACATAAATGAGGGAAGATCAGGAGGAAGAAGAAGAGGAGGAGGAGGTGTTGCAAAGGAAAGGGGGTGAAGAGGACGAGGGGAAAAAATGAAAGAGCGGAAGAAATAAAAAGAAAAAAAAACAAGAGGCGGTGAGGAAAGTTATTGTTGGAAGAAGAAGAGGAGGAGGAGAAGGAAAGTGAGAGAAAATGGGAAATCAGAAAAGATGGAAAAGAAAACGAGTGAAGAAAATTTGATATGAAAATAATGAAAAGAAGAAGAAGAAGAAGAGGAGGAGGAGGAGGAGGAGGAGGATAGGTGTGAGAGAAAATGGGAAATCAGAAAAGAGGAAAAAGAAAACGAGTGAAGAAAATTTGATATGAAAATAATGAAAAGAAGAAGAGGAGGAGAAGGAGGAGGAGGAGGATAAAGAGGAGAAAGAAAAATAGGCATACTGATTAAGATAGAAAAAAAAAAATGACACCGAAAAAGTTGGATATATCTGGAAAAATGTTACAGGAGGAGGAAGAAGAGGAGGAGGAGGAGGAGAAAGAAAAATAGGTATACAGATAAAAATAGAAAAAAATGGAAGAAATGACGTGGAAAAAAATTGAATATATCTGGAAAAATGTTACAGGAGGAGGAAGAGGAGGAGGAGGAGGAGGAGGAGTGATTAAAAAAGGAAGTAACTGAACGGGAGGCTAAAGAAGAAAAATAAATGGCAGGAAGAAAGTGTGGTGGAGGAAACAAGAGAAGGAACAGAAGAGGAAGAAGAAGACGAAGAAGATACAATTAAAGAGGAAATTGAAAAAGACATGGATCAAAAAATGGAAGAAAAAGAAGATGAAGAAGAAAAAGAAGAAGAAGAAGAAGAAAGATTTAATGAGGCGTAAAGGTGTCATCAAGAGAGAGAGAGAGAGAGAGAGAGAGAGAGAGAGAGAGAGAGAGGTGTTAGCCAAGCCATAGGTGTCAACGTAAATCAAACTCAATCTTACCTCACACATAGTCACGAAGATGCCCCACATTCCTACGACAACAACAACAACAACAACAATAACAACAACAACAACGTAACCAATAATGTCTTCGTAATTGCGTTCGACTCAGGCTTCGAACCCCTCAATGAAGCAGTCAGTGAAGCGACGTAGCTTGGGAGGCAGCTTAAGGGCAGAAAACAAAAGAACAACTAAAAAATACGCTCAGTCAATAAGTGGAGTATCTGTGTAGAGACGAAGGCTGGAAGTATTTAATAGGCTGTCTAACTGACTGACTAAGTGATTAACTGATTGATTGACTGACTTTCTACTGGCTGACTGTAAGAACGAAGGACTAACTGACTGACTGACCAAGTGATTAACTGATTGATTGACTGACTTTCTACTGGCTGACTGTAAGAACGAAGGACTAACTGACTGACTGACCAAGTGATTAACTGATTGATTGACTGACTTTCTACTGGCTGACTGTAAGAACGAAGGACTAACTGACTGACTGACCAAGTGATTAACTGATTGATTGACTGACTTTCTACTGGCTGACTGTAAGAACGAAACTGACTGACTGACTGACCATTGATTAACTGATTGATTGACTGACTTTCTACTGGCTGACTGTAAGAACGAAACTGACTGACTGAATGACTAAGTGATTAACTGATTGATTGACTGACTTTCTACTGGCTGACTGTAAGAACGAAACTGACTGACTGACTGACTAAGTGATTAACTGATTGATTGACTGACTTTCTACTGGCTGATTGTAAGAACGAAACTGACTGACTGAATGACTGAGACTACCTTACTGACTGACTGACTACCTAGCTGGCTAACTGAATGAATGAAAGAATTAATAAACTGATTAAATGACTTAGTAAATGACTGACGGACTGACCTAACTAACCACCTAATTAACTAACTACCAGATTAACTAACTGACTAACTAGCTAACAAACTAATTAACTGACTAACCAACATTTCGATAAGTAAATTAATCAGTCAGTCGTTAAATTACCAGTAAACACACCATTATTTTTATTAGAGAGAGAGAGAGAGAGAGAGAGAGAGAGAGAGAGAGAGAGAGAGAGAGAGAGAGAGAGAGAAACGCGGACTTGACCACTCCAGTAAAAGTAGAAACGAAAGGAAATTTATCGACTCAAAAGTTCACGAGTTTCCCCTGAGAGAGAGAGAGAGAGAGAGAGAGAGAGAGAGAGAGAGAGAGAGAGAGAGAGAGAGAGAGAGAGAAGAGGAAAACGGAAAACACACGAATAGCCTAATAAAGTGGAAAATGAGACGTGTAAACAAGACATTGAGAAACAGAAAGAAAACGAAGATAATAGGTGAAAAAAAGTAGAGATGCAATGGAAGAAAACGTGAGAAAAGGTAAACTAGAGTAGATACGGTGAAGATGAGAAGAAGAGGAATTACTGATCACTGGGCATCGCTGAAAATGACTTTGTGGCGAACCAGCGACTTCTCCGTGAAAATGAATACAGGGTTGTTACCAGCTTACTTTTGTCCTTCATGAGAGTGGCGAGTAGCGGGCTTTTTTTTGTTTGTTTTTTTCACTCTTTTTGTTGCCCTTAAGCAGTCTCCTTTGCTGTAAAAAAAAAGAAAAAAAAAAAAGAATGTCCGTGAACGCCAACTCCGGCTATAATTATGGTCACAATGCGCGCCTCCAGGACACCGATTCTGCTCATAGGGTTGCTTCTGTAGATGACCCAGGGTGGAGGAGGTCAAGGGGACGCCCACGGAACTCATGACTAGGGCAAGTTGATCAGTCCTACCTGGAGTGGCTCAGAAAGGGAAGGTTAACTGCTGGGAGGGACCGTTGAGGGTAGAAGCGCCGTTAGTTCTTGAGTTTTTTTTTTTTTTTTTTTTTTTTTTTTTTTTACAACAAAAGAGCAACGTTGCCATATTGTCGTACTCAGCCGATTATATTTCCCGACTTCCTACCCCCAAACTGTCTTCTGGGCTCCAATAACGAAACTCATTTATAGTTATCGTTAAAAGAGTTAGATTCTGATGTTTCTTGGCAATAGTTAGGCGTCAGAAACAGGTAAATACTATGTTCTGAGTACGATAATCTGGCAACGGTGCAAAGGAGACAACTCAAGGGCACAAACAAAGGAAACAATAATAAAAAAAAGCCCGCTACTCGCTGCTCCTAAAAAAATTAAAAAAAAGAATCATAAGAGGTCTCAGCGTGAGGGAAGGAGAGCTTAAAACACGGCCATATAACGACGACATAAATAGGCCAAGAAAATACAATTGGAAATGAAGTATGTAATATCAAACCCTCCTATCCTCCTCCTCCCGAAATTGACCTCTCTTTTTAGCCACTCTTCTATAGGCCTACTATATTCTCGAAGCAGTAAGTAGCGGGCTTTTTTATTTTCATTATTGTTTTCTGTATTTTCCACGCCCTTAAACCGTCTCCTTTGCTGTAAAAAAAAAAAAAAAAGAGAACGAAAAACTATAGAACTTTAGAAAAAAAAACTTTAGAAGCTGCCGTTGGGTTTTGAGTCTGTAAAAAAAATTCATGTCTTCGTAAGAGCTTGGGACACGGCTGTATAATTATGTCGTTGTGGCTGTACTCCCTCATTTCTCTCTCGCACCTGTCCCTGTCGGCGCCCCAGCAAGCCATGAGGTCTGGGCACTCCCTCCCTGTCCCTTCGTGCCGTTGCCAGTGCCATGGGGGACTGGGTATAGGCGCGGGAAATGTGGTTACGGGAATATGGGATCACTGGGGAAGGGAATGGATATGTGTTTGGGGTAGATGGGAATGGTGTGGTACGTAATAAATAGTATAACATTACTCACCTTCTGCCTCTTAAGCTTATGAAATCAAGGGACAACACCCGCCTATGAGGGAAGCGTGTTAAGTGTGGTGAAGATGACGGACAATTTGGAGGAGGAGGCGGAGGAGGAGGAGGAGGGGAAGGAGGAGGAGGAGGAGGAGGAGGAGACAATTTCAAGGAGTTTAATGACGGTGATTTTTCTGATTTATTTGTTTGTTTGTTCTTTTCTGTTGTTGATTAGCTTATTCTGTCTTTATGTTTTTTTTTTTTTTATTCCACAGAAAGATAATGTAGTGTTAGGTAAGTCTCTCTCTCTCTCTCTCTCTCTCTCTCTCTCTCTCTCTCTCTCTCTCTCTCTCTCTCTCTCTCTCTCGTCTGTTTTTCCCCCATAAATCACGTTACAATGCAATGCTATGTGTTGTCTTCATCTGTGTGTGTGTGTGTGTGTGTGTGTGTGTGTGTGTGTGTGTGTGTGTGTGTGTGTGTGTGTACTTAAAAAAAACAATGCATGATTCTTTCTTTCCCACCATCATCACCATCTCTTCCCTCACCATTTACCCCCTCCTCCTCCTCCTCCTCCTCCTCCCGCCCTGTTGACCCCCGCGACCTGCATGACCGTAATTCTCTCTCTCTCTCTCTCTCTCTCTCTCTCTCTCTCTCTCGACCTTTGCCCCCTTCACGCCCTTTTTCTCACACTCCTAACGATGTGTGGGTGTGGTGAAGGGAGGGGGGGGTTGAAAAGGGGGAAGGGATGGTGGTGGTGGTGGTGGTGGGATTTTGCTGTTGTTGGTGGTGGTGGTGGTAGTGCTGGAGGTGCTGGTTATTGTTTGGTAGCTATGGTATAAAAAAAATACTCCATTCCACCTCAGTTGACACCAAGTAGCGAGTAGCCGGCTTTTTTTTTTTTATTGTTTCCTTTTTTTTTGTGCCCTTGAGCTGTCTCCTTTGCTGTAAAAAAAAAAATGTATGAAGAAACTTTTGTAAGGTATGGAAGCTCTGTTGAATGTCCGCTCTCCAACAGGTTTTGTACGACACACATCGAGTCAACTGTTCCGTCACCAGCAACAGAGCAACTATCCTCGTCCTACATCGTCTATAGGGAGGGGCTTCTCGTCTGATTTGGGGTCAACTACGGTGGAATAGAAGTAGTAGTAGTAGTAGTAGCATTATTATTATTATTATTATTAGTAGTAGTAGTAGTAGTAGTAGTATAGTAATAGTAATAGTATTAGAAAAAGTCGTAGTAGTAGTAGTAGTAGTAGTAGTAGTAGTAGTAGTAGTAGAGAGAGAAGTAGGTGGAAGAGGAGGCGAACAAGAAGAAAAAGAGAGGAAGAGGAGAAGGTGGAGGTGAAGTAGGAAAATGGTGGAGAGGAAATGGTGGAATATTATGTTGATTGTGGAAGACAACAATGTGGATAAGTGGTGGAATGCATACACACACACACACACACACACACACACACACACACACACACACACACACACACTCTCTCTCTCACCTGAGTCATCCACCTGCTTGCTACACACTCTGACCAGCTAATTAGAGAGAGAGAGAGAGAGAGAGAGAGATCTCTCTCTCTCTCTCTCTCTCTCTCTCTCTCTCTCTCTCCTCGTCACGTGGGAGAGTATGGGTGAAAGGGAAAGGGAATCTAACTCTCTTCATAACACACCATACGATATTGCGTGACCCGGGTCGTGGATTGGTCTACATACATAACTTTTTCTTTCCTTTTTTTTTTCTTTTCGTTCGTCTCGTCTCTCTCTCTCTCTCTCTCTCTCTCTCTCTCCATGTAATGTACCTTTCTCACCTCGTTTTTTGAGCTTCGATATTCACTCGCTTTATTTTTGTTTTCTCTGCGCATTCGGATAATTTTGTTTCCCATAGATTATAGACTTTATTTCATTCCCCATGTAATATTCAGTTTATTTTGCCTAAAGTAAGAATCAGTTATTTTGTTTTCCTATATAATATTCGCTCTTATTTTGTCTTCCATATAAGATTCGTTTTATCTACTACATATATACCCATTATTTTTTTCTTCCAATTTCAACTCATTATATTTAGAGGTAATTTCAATGATAAATCAGTGAAAGTCTATCCTTAAATAAAATAAACACACCTGACGAAAAACAAATTATAGTGATACATTTACATCATACTTTTTTCTCATATGCATATTTCATCATATTTCATTGTAGTTATTACGTCATATTTTTTTCATTATACATTTTCATTATATTTCATACGTATTTCATCATAATTTATTGCATTTTGTCTCTTTTATCACGTATACTCATTTCATAACATTTTATTTCATTAGATTTGTTTGTTTTCATATATATGGCATTGCATTACGTATTTTTATCCTCTGTAATTGTACACTTACCTCATATTGTCTCTCATAGTCACTCACTATATTCTTACTCATCACTTATTTCATTTTTGTTTATTTTATTTTATTTTATTTTATTTGTTTTTCCTATACATTCCATTCCCTATTTCATTCTTGTTTGTCTCATTGCATTCATTACATTTTTCATTCACCACATCTTGCAACTATTTTCTCACATCACTTCTTTCATTCGTTTATTTTTTTTTTTTATATTGATTCCATTCCTTATTTCATTTTTGTTTGTCTCATTGCATTCATTACATTTTTCATTCACCACATCTTGCAACTATTTTCTCACATCACTTATTTCATTTTTTATTTTTTATTTTTTTTCCCTATACATTCCATCCCTTATTCCATTCTTGTTTGTCTCATTGCATTCATTACATTTTTCATTCACCACATCTTGCAACTATTTTCTCACCACTTATTTCATTCTTGTTTACTTTATTTTATTTATTTTTTTTTTTCATATACATTCCATCCCCTATTTCATTCTTGTTTGTCTCATTGCATTCATTATTTCACTCACCACATCTTGCAACTATTTTCTCACATCACTTATTTCATTCTTGTTTACTTTATCTATTTATTTATTTTTTTCATATACATTCCATCCCCTATTTCATTCTTGTTTATCTCATTGCATTCATTATTTCACTGACCACATCTTGCAACCATTTTCTCACATTTTACCCCAATTTTTATATCCCATGCATAATTGTTACATTCTTACCCATAATCTCTTACAGCGTACGCTACATCACTTTTTTGTTGTCTACCTTCCTTTATTTTTCATTTGTTTCCTATTTACCCATCACACGTTTGCTCGGGATATCTCACAGCAAAACATTGGTACATCGCTCCTCCTTTTTTATTCCTTCTCTTTTCTCTGTGTTTATTTTCTTTCATACTCACTTAATTATTTTTACTCGGCCCACCTTGCAGCTAAACGTCATATCAACTCTTTTATTTTCTTATTTTCTTTTCTTTTTATTTGTTACACACACACACACACACACACACACACACACACACACACACACACACACACACACACACATATTATATTTCTACTTATCACGTTTTTACAGCTAAACATACGTCACTCAGTTTTTTTGCCTTGTTTATTTCTTCCGTGGTGAACTTATTACAGTTTCCTCAGCATATCCTACAGCAGTACAGGTAATTACATCACTCACTTAATTTTTTTTTTTTTTTTTTTTCCCCTTTTCCTTTGCGTTTTTCTTTTTGTCATTACCCGTTGTATTCGCTACGAGAAAACTTCGTCATAGGCTAGTAAGATTTGTATGCCTGTCATCAAGTCCACCCGCACCCAGCTTCATTTTCCCTTTCGGGCTGGTCGGTAAATGGGTACTGGGGAATCATGGGGAATGTTACTGTGGGAACCTGAATGTTGCACTGACCCATTTTCCCGCGGTAGTGATTTTTAACCTCCCGCAGATTTAAGGGTCTATGACACTGAGGTGGACCCCGAGGCCACGCGTATTTTTCATGGACTACCAAGTCGACCGTGGTGAAGATCACCTAAACTCAAGATAAAGCCGACGGAGCAATATTTCCGTAGTGTCCCTAAGAATATCTGTTTTCTTTGACGATTGGAAGAAAATTACTTAAAGGCCATTCTTATATATTTTTATAAGTCTCAAGTAGACTATAAAGTTGGAGGCGTACGCTAACCTGCGCGTGTCCTTAGTGTTCATCTCCGTCGCATTGACCCTTTAGCTTGTGGTGGGTAAGAACTCATTACCCGGGTCACAGGAAAATTGCCACATCCGGGTCACCACACTGTACCTTCCTCAGGTGTCCCCGGGTATCCATTTGTCGACTTGCCCGAAAGGAAAAATGAACCAGGATCAATCCTGGAATGAACCGCTGGACGGGCTGCACGCCGACTGCTCTGAGTCGCGATCAAACTCGGACCTCAAAATGGTGGCCAGGCGTGTTAACCACTGCCACGCGGAGTTGTGCCCAGCTGGATGTCTTGATTTTATCCATCCCTAAGAATTATGACCATTTGTATCTTGCTGGTTTTAAAACCTAAAAGACACGGAGATTAATACAGCAGTAAAGCGTTAAGGGACCTTCATCTGCTTCCTAATGCCTCGAGTCAGGCACTTCGATGAGGCACAGCAAAGCCTGAGACCACTTACAAACGGCTTGATTGTCCCTGTCTAGGTGTGATGTTTTTTTGCACCTTGCTGGCCCAAAGGCTAAAAAGACACGGACATTAATACAGCAGAAAGTGCCACACAGTTCCTCTCTTTATTAATAGCTGGCACTGAGGTGCAGCCTGTCATCTCGAGGACGAAAGACAAACCAAATGAAACACCAAGAAGCCGTTGCAAGTTTATTTCCCAAAAATAGACATTCTTGTACAAATTTGGAAGCATGTTTGTAACACTGAGCAGCCGTTGCACTATTCGCGAGGAGGGAAGGAAGGAAAGCGGGTAAGGGAGGAAGCCAGGGAGGGAAAGCTGGTTAACTGAGCACCGTCTGCCGCTCGCTTCGGGCAGGATTCGAACCCGAGGACAGTTGTTACACTCTGTTCACGTTAACGTCGAGAATAAGCCCCGCCCACGCCAACCAAGAACCACCAATAGGATTCAACCTTTAGCAGCATCCAATAGAGGACGATGAAAAAGAAAATAAAAATGAAGAGGAAGTAAATAAAGATAAAAAGGTGAACGAGAAAGAAGAAAAAATGTGGATGAACAAAAAGAAGAAAATGGAAAATGGAGAAGAAGAAAAAGAAGATGGGAAGAACAAAAAGAAAAGGAGAACAGAAAACTGAAGAACAGCAAGAACCAGCAAAATAGTAGTAGTAGTAGTAGTAGTAGTAGTCGTAGTTGTAGTAGCAGTAATAGTAGTAGTAATGATAAAAAAAAATAGCACTCAATAATAAAGATAACGAAAGAAACTAAATAGGAAAACAAGGAATAAAGAAGTTAAGGAAATAAACGAAGAAGAAAAAAATATATAAGAATAATAGGTTTACAGTGAATGGGGGAAAGTAAAGTTAGAGGAATAAACGAGGAATAACAGACAAAAAATAATACAAGGGAATAATAGAAGAATTACAATGAATATGGGAAAAGGGGTGGAGCTTATTCGCCTAGTTAGCGTGAACAGAGCATACAACAAAGGAGTTTCCGCTAGGTCCTCACAGGGGGCGCCAGAGGGACTGATCTAACGCTGACTAACACTACACAGACAGGAAACAGAGGAAGCAACACTACGTAACGCCGGACTCAAAATAATGTGTACAGGTTGACCATACAGTGGGCGTGGCAAGATGGCGTACTCATTGCCTCAGCCCAGCAGTATAGAGAAGGCACATACACGCATAGCTTCGTAGGTGGGGCAATATGGTGTCGTCAATGCCTCAACATATAAGTATAGTCATCTTAAACACAACATAGAGGCAAGATGGCGTCATAATAGCCTCAAGATAACTTAGTGAGGCAAGATGGCGTCCTCACGGAATCAACACGTAAATACAGTCATCATAAACACAAATAGAGGCAAGATGGCGTCTTTATGGCCTCAACACGTAAATAAGGTCATCATAACCAACATAGAAAGACAAGATGGTGTTCTAATAGCCTTAACACGTAAATAATCATCCGAAACACAACACAGTGAGGCAAAATGGCGTCTTTATGGCCTCAATACGTAAATATGGACATCATAAGTGAAACATCAAGAGGCAAGATGGCGTCCTAATGGCCTCAACACGTAAATATTCATCAAAACATAAGATGGTGAGGCAAGATGGCGTACTCATGGCCTCGGCACTACGTCATCATCAACACGACACTGAGTAAGGCAAGATTGCGTGGTCAGTTGTTTCAGGAAGGCACAAACACATACAACACGTTGGACAGGGCAAGATGGCGTCGTTGTTGCCTCAGGGTCTTAGTATAAACACATGTAAAAACAGTCAGTAGGATGGGTGAGGCAAGATGGCGAGGACGTGGACTCACACCATTGACATAACTCGATCTCTAATTACATAGACACAATAGCTATGTAATTGAACTCTAGTCACTTGAGGTTTAAACATTACCGAAAAGTTAACATCATCGTAGCCTAGGATCGGTGAAGGCGAATAAGTAACTATATATTGACTTATTTTAACTATTTTTCCAGTCATTCCTTTTTGATATCGCTTTTTAATCAGAGTAACAATATATTTTTAACCTCTACCACAAGTCCAAGGAAACCCAATGTATGCAAAAGTTAAAAAAGTAAACATGAATAGGAGTTGAAAATGGCTCCGTCTATAGTATGTTCCCCTCACGTTTGGATCAACATTTTTCATCATAATAAGTAAGGATAGGATAATTCACGCTGTCTTAAGGCCAGTTCCACAGTTCGACAGAGTAAATAACTTTATTTTTAATCAGAGTAAGTAACTATATTTTAATCCGTCAGGACCAACACTTTTCATCATAATAAGTAAGGATAGGATAATTCGCGCTGTCTTAAGGCCAGTTCCACAGTTCAACAAAGTAACTATATTTTTAATCAGAGTAAGTAACTATATTTTTCACCTCTGCCACAAGTCCAAGGAAACCCAATGTATGCAAACGTTAAATAAGTAAACATGAATAGGAGTTGATAATGGCCTCGTCAATAGCATGTTCCCCTCACGTCAGGACCAACACTTTTCATCATAATAAGTAAGGATAGGATAATTCACGCTGTCTTAAGGCCAGTTCCACAGTTCGACACAGCGCGTTTGTTTGTGCACTCCCTAACCTTATCATGAGCGAGTTTTTTTTATACTAATCAGACTACTTCCCCTACTACAAGTCCAAGGATTCCCAATATATCCAAAAGTTAAATAAGTAAACATAAATAGGAGTTGCTAATGGCCTTGTTTATAGCATGTTTTTTATACCTGTTTTGTTCTTGTTTTATCTTTTAACTGTTTCCTCTACTGCACAAAAAAAAATAAAAATAAAAGAGTAGGAAATATCTTGTATAGTGTGTGATTTTTACGTTCCCAAACTAGATACGAAAGAACACGAGTATTTCTCCAATATAATGGTTGGTGAGATCCCTAACCAAATATTAAAGCCCAGTAGATTTCTTATTTATAGTGTATGGTTACATCATTCCCTAAACAAATACGAAAGAACACTAGAAATTATTACAGTACTTGGTTGTATATGTTCCCTAACCAAAGACTACGAAATAAGTATAGTATAGTGTATGGTTTGAACGCTCCCTAACTTTTCCGCCACACCCAATAGCCTACTGCTGTCCCCAAACTTCACTACTACTCCCATGTTTGCACCTTTCACGAGCGGCGGTAACACTAACCAAGCACAAAAGAACACGATAATTTCTTATGTAGTTTTTGATAAGCTCCCAAAACAATTAACAAAGCCTGCGAAAACCTCTTGCATACTGTTTGCTTTTTACTATGTAGGAAATCTCAATAGTAACAAGACCCTAATGTTTTGGGTGGGCATTGTTTCTACGCTTCCAAACCATATACCAAAGACTAGGAAAATTTATTGTCTAGTGTTTGATGGCCATTGTGAAGCTAAGAACTTTGAGGAAACTATACAGGAAATCTCTTTAGTATCGGGTGATGATTCGTAACGTTGCTAGATTGTCGTACTCTGCCTCTTATGTTTGCCGATTTCCGACCCAAAAACTGCTTTCATCCCCCGAATAACTGCCTTCATATATGGTTATCGTTTAAATGGTTAATTATTGGTGCTTCTTGACAACAATTATGGGCAAGAAACCGGTAAATACACGGCTCTGAGTACGATAATCTGGCAACGGTGGTGGTGAGTGCAAAACCCGAGTCTGGTTAGGTTAGTGCGCTTACATTGTCTCCGTGTTGGACTGTGGCACCGGCCCTGAGCAACGTTGCCAGATTGTCGTACTCAGCCGCTTATATTTCCCGACTTCCTACCCCAAAACTGTCTTCTGGGCTCTAATAACGAAACTCATTTATAGTTATCGTTAAAAGAGTTAGATCCTGATGTTTCTTGGCGATAGTTAGGTGTCAGAAACCGGTAATACTATGCTCTGAGTACGATAATCTGGCAACGGTGGCCCTGAAGCGTCTCTGGCAGTATAAAGCGGTTCTCGTGGGTGTTACAAAAGGTTCTCCTACTCGTGACATCCACCGTAAACAGAGTGCGAATGCGCCAACCAGAGGGAATGACGTAATAAACTTTGACACTTTGACAAATTCAACATTACGAGAGAAATTTAAAGAACAATAAAATTCGTATAGACAAAAAAACGGAGAGGGGGTCGTGTCTGAATTAGTAAAAAGAAAATAATGATGGAAAAAACAAAGTACAAATATATCGATAAGAATGATTTTGACCCTTTGACAAGACGGAACATTACTTAAGAAAATAAGAGTTCGCAAGAAAAAAGATTAAAATTAGTAGATAAAAAAAAACACCACTCGTTTCTAGACCATTAAAGAGATAAAAAAAACACTAATCAGAATGAACTAACATTTTAAAAGAGCTAACTATATAACTAACGAAAGAAACATTAGGAGATTCAAAACAAAATGCAATGAAATTAATTTAGAGAAAAAAGAGCACTAAATAAACTCATTTTCTAACTTTAAAAAAAAAACGAGAAAAAAAAGCAAAAACAGTTTCCAGAGTGACGAACGTAAATCAATTCTGAAACTTAAAAAAAAAAACAAAAAAAAAAAAACTATCTTTAAGAGAGATTTACAACGAATTGCACTAAAATGAAATGCAATAAACTTAAGAGATTCACAACAAAATATGCAATGAAACAAACGGAAAAAAAAGGATCGAGCATAAATTTTAGAACAATTAAAACAAGAAGATAAACAATAAGATACCACCACAAAACTAAGAAAATAAAAAGATAATAATAAAACGTAAAGAAGCAATACTCAAAGATAAAAAAAAAAAATAAACAAAAGCGCAAAATATAGAAAAAATACATAATACCACAGATTGAGTCGTGAATTAAGTATCAGACATATTAAACTTACAAAAAAAAAACATCAATACAACGAAAGAAACAAATAATAGAAAACAAAAACAAAAGAAAAATGGATCAGAAACAAAATGAAAAAATAAAATACAAAAACAAAAGAAAAAAATAACTATAGATTGCTTGGTGTAGTGAGTGTGAGGCTTAAGTGTTGACATCTACTCTTCGTCTACTCGTGTCTGTCTGTTATCATTAATTGAGCAAGTTTGGTTAAGTATACGCATGTTGAGAGAGAGAGAGAGAGAGAGAGAGAGAGAGAGAGAGAGAGAGAGAGAGAATATATACCCAAGTTACCCCTCTTCACTATATATTTTTAGTATTGTCAATAAAAAAACACTAGAAAACGAAATTACCAGGTTTTGAGGGTAATAACCAAAGTAACTCTACGGAAAAATCATTACTTATGTCTAATCCAACTCTTAACCATATTTTCAGGGGTAACTTGACCAAAAGAAACGCTAGAAAAGGAGATTATTTAGTTACATAGGTTAGCCCCATTATTTTCAGGGGTAACTTAACCAGAAGAAACACTAGAAAATATTATTTATTTACTTAGGTTAGCCCCATTATTTTCAGGGGTAACTTAACCAGAAGAAACACCAGAAAAGGAGGTTATTTAGTTACTTAGGTTAGCCCCATTATTTTCAGGGATAACTTAACCAGAAGAAACACTAGAAAAGGTTATTTATTTACTTAGGTTAGCCCCATTATTTTCAGGGGTAACTTAACTAGAAGAAACACTAGAAAAGGAGATTATTTAGTTACTTAAGTTAGCCCCATTCTAACCATATTTCCAGGGGTAACTTAACCAGAAGAAACACCAGAAAAGGAGGTTATTTAGTTACTTAGGTTAGCCCCATTCTTAACCATATTTCCAGGGGTAACTTAACCAGAAGAAACACCAAAAGAAAACAAGGAATATATCGTGTCAGTAGCATTTTTCTGGCAGTCTTAACTCCTGAGACACGCCAGTCCTCGTCGACAGACCAGGCTTGGTGGGCGTCAGGCAATAGAGTCGGTCAGTCGGCTCCAGCGTTGCCAAATTATCGTACTCAGCGCATTGCATTTTTGTAGTTTCTGACCGATAACTATAGCAAAAAAGAACGAAACCTATCAATATTTAACAGTTTTAACGCTAACTTTAATTTCCTATCGTTATTTGTGTGGTTACGACAGTCTTGGAGCCTAAAAATGATAAATGCAATGTTCAGTGTACGACAATTTGTCAACGTTGGTCGGCTCCCTCTTCATGGGCCGTCACCCGACAAAAAGGGCCTATGAACAAAATCTTTAAACAATAACAACTGAACTCCTGTGTGTAGCGAGAGTGTGTACCAAGATCAATATAGCATAGTGTCCTTGCTGTGTACTGACGGACGGGAAGCTCGGGTTAGTAGGAAAGTGTTAGTTCAGCGATTCTCCACCAGAGGGCAATTGGCTCCGGGACTGGGGAAGCTTCAGGTCTCAGGGAGGAATGATTGCAGGATGATTAAGGACGCCAGGGCACGTATTCACCAAGGCATGTGAAATTTTCCAAGATCTCAATGTCCTCGCCACTCGTACTGTTTCATCTAGCAAGCCCCCAAACATCTGTGCCTGAAGGGGCTATTACACTGGGCAAATTTTCCGTGGATCTTCAGTCAAACCACGATTTCCGCTGGCGTGATTTCATATTTGCGTGGTTTTCTGACGTGTCCACGATCTTCCAAAGCTACGGTAGATTTCACTGAAGGACGACGGTATTACTCATCATCTTCATCAGCAGCAATAACAACAAACAATTGAGAACCACGTTAGCGGAAATCGTGGTTTGACTGAAGATCCACGGAAAATATGCCCAGTGTAATATCCAGTCTTGGCCCACAAAATCTGAAGTCCCGCGATAGTAACGAACATAATAAATGGTAGATGCTTAACGAATTGTAGGTTTGGGGGCAGTACATGATAACAGAGAGACAAATATGACCTGAAGCCTTAAGAACCGCTGTGTTGGGAGAAGTTAGGACCAGTTAAGAGGAAGTTAGGGTACTGAAACCTCTTAAAATGCCCCTCCACTTCTTAGGGATGAAGTTAGCACACGTTAGAGGGACAAAGGATTAATTAGGCAGTTGATATGTCCCTTTTTTCTTCGTATTGGGGGCTGGGGGGGTTGAGTGCGAGGGGGAGGAGGGAGGAGGAGAGGGAGGGAGGGGAAGAGGGGGAGGGAGGGAAGGGGGAGAGGTTATGTAGGAGGAGGAGGTAGGAATTTGAGAAGACGGTATTTGCACGCACACACGCACACACATGCACGCACGCACTCTCAAACATATCCACTTACATACTGATTCATTTCTTCATTTTCTCATTCATTTACTCACTTATTTACTCACTTTTTCACCTTTTTTCATAGACGCACACACCTTCACTCACTCATTCACACACTCACACACACGCACGCACGCACTCTCAAACATCCACTTCTATACTCATTCATTTCTTCATTTTCTCATTCATTTACTCATTTACTCACTTTTCACCTCTTTTCACACACACCTTCAGTCCTCACTCACTCACTCACTCACTCACCGTCTTCTCGTCCTACTCGGAGGCGGCTGACTGTTCTTCCTGTTCCTTTCCCTTCTCTCACTCCCTTCCCTCTTATTCACAGCATTCTCCCTTCCTGTCCCAACACCAGCGCTCTCCCTCCTCCGCCTCACCCCACTCTCCCTCCTGCTCCTCGTCCCACTCTCCCTCCTCCTCCTCTCCCCCTCCTCCTTGTGCTATTCAACCCTCTTCTGGACCTCGCTCAGCACCGCCTCGCAGCCCTGACGTGCCTTCTGCAGCATCTCCTCGGCCTGGGTCTGGAGGGATGTCTTCTCTGGCCCCTCCATCAGGTTGTCGAGGTTAATCATCACGTTGTAGTAGGCACCCCACGCCCCGGCCTCAAGGCACCGCGCGCCCACCTAAGGAGATTGACTAGGGTGATTTGGTTGGCTTGTGGAGGAGTTGGTCAGTGGATGGTTGAGTGGGGGAAAGAATGTGAGTGAGTGGATGACTTTTTATTTTGTTTTATTGTGGATGGGTTGATGGATGGGTGAGTGGGAAGTTTTTAGTAGGAATAAGTGGATGACTGCGTAAGTGGATGAGTTGAGTGAATGAATGATTGATAGGGAAGTAAGTAGATGGTGTGAAAAGTGGATAGGTGGATGAGTGGATGAAGGATTAACTGACTTGGTGCCTGACTGACTTTGCTAACTGACTGACTGATCATGAAACTATACCTTTAAGAAGATGAGTGCATAAAAAGAGAGAAGAAGATGAAAAAAGAAGAAAAGATAGAAAGAAAGAAAGAAAAGGAAGTAAAGAATGAATATAAAAGATAGAAAAAGAAGAAAAAGAAAAGAAGAAAAGGAAATGTCGAGAATAGGAAGAAGAAAAGAAGAGAGAATGAAAGAAAGAAAAGAATGTAAAGAAGGAATAGAAGAGATAGAAAAAAAGAAGAAAAAGAAAACAAGAAAAGGAAATGTCGAGAATAGGAAGAAGAAAAAGAAGAAGGAATGAAAGAAAGAAAAGGAAGTAAAGAAGGAATAGAAAACAATAGAAAAAAGAAGAAAAAGAAAAGAAGAAAAGGAAATGTCGAGAATAGGAAGAAGAAAAGAAGAGAGAATGAAAGAAAGAAAAGAATGTAAAGAAGGAATAGAAGAGATAGAAAAAAGAGGAAAAAGAAAACAAGAAAAGGAAATGTCGAGAATAGGAAAAAGAAAAAGAAGAAGGAATGAAAGAAAGAAAAGGAAGAAGGAATAGAAAACAATAGAAGAAAAGAAGAAAAAGAAAAGAAGAAAAGGAAATGTCGAGAATACGAAGAAGAAAAAGAAGAAGGAATGAAAGAAAGAAAAGGAAGTAAAGAAGGAATAGAAAACAATAGAAAAAAAGAAGAAAAAGAAAAGAAGAAAAGAAAATGTCGTGAATGGGAAGAAGAAAAAGAACAAAAATATACACAAAAGCAAGGGGACCAAGATGAAGATAATAAGAAATACAGAATAAAAACCGGAAGAGGAAGAAAATGAAGGAGGATTAAGCAGAAAAAAAGGAAGAAAGAATGAAGTCCTCAACATACATTTTAACACCCTCATAAAATACTTACAACCCTTCCCTTCCCTTTCCTCCCCTTCCTTTTCCTTTCCTTCTCTTCCCTTTCCTTTCCTTCCCTTTCCTCCCCTTCCCTTTCTTTCCCTTTCCTTCCTTTTCCTTTCCTTTCCTTCCCTTCCCTTCTCTCCCCTTCATTTCCCTTCTCTTCTCTTCCCTTCCTTTCCATTCTCTTCCCTTCCCTTTTCTTCTCTTCTCTTCTCTTCCCTTCCCTTCCCTTCCCTTCCCTTCCCTTCCCTTTCCTCCCCGTCCCTTTCTTTCCCTTTCCTTCCCTTCCCTTTCCTTTCCTTTCCTTCCCTTCCCTTCCCTTTCTTTCCCTTTCCTTCCCTTCCCTATCCTTTCCTTTCCTTTCCTTCTCTTTCCTTCTCTTCCTTTCCCTTCCCTTCCCTTCCCTTCCCTTCTCTTTATTCTTTCCTGAGTTTTCTACCCTTCATTAAATTTCTCCTCCCCTCTCATTTCTCCTTCCCTTTCTTAGCTTACCTTCTCTTCCCTTACCTTGATTTACCTCCCTCCCTTCCATCTTACCTCACCTTCCCCTCTCTCTCCCCTTCCCTCCTTCCCTCCTATATTCCTTACCTTCATTTTTTTCCCTCCTCCTCCCTTCCATTTTACCTTTCCTTAACTTTTTCATTATTATCTCTATTTCTGTCTATCTGTCTATTTATATATCTATATGTCTATTTGTCTACCTATCTATCTATATATCAGTCTCTCTCTTCCCACCTTACCTTACCTTACCTTGCCTCACCTTACCTTAACCTAACCTAACTTTTCCTCCCCTCACCTAACTTAACCTAACCTAACTTTACCTTACCTTACCTTACCTTACCTTACCTTACCTTACTTTACCTTCCCTTCCCTTCCCTTCCCTTCCCTTTCCTTCCCTTACGTCACCTTACCTTACCTTTCATTTCCTTTCCTTATTTTCTCTCTTTTCCTTTCCTTTCGTTACCTTACCTTACCTTAACTTCCCTACCCTTCCCTTCCTTTCTCTTTCCTTCCCTTACGTCACCTTATCTTACCTTTCATTTCATTTCATTTCCTTTTCTCTCTTTTCCTTTCGTTACTTTACCTAACTTTACCTTACCTTACCTTACCTTACCTTACTCTACCTTCCCTTCCCTTACGTCACCTTGCCTTACCTTTCATTTCCTTTCCTTATTTTCTCTCTTTTCCTTTCCTTTCGTTACCTAACTTTACCTTACCTTACCTTACTCTACCTTTCCTTCCCTTACGTCACCTTACCTTATCTTCCATTTCCTTTCCTTATTTTCTCTCTTTTCCTTTCCTTTCGTTACCTCACCTCACCTCACCTTCGCGTCCCTCACCTGCACGTCTGATCGGCAGTTGTAGTTGCCGAGCGTCGCCATCTGCAGCAGCGGCTCCAACGTCTGGTCGATGGTCTTCAGCAGCGAGAGGGGCACTTGGATGGTCCTCTCCATGGCCACACGCAGGGCCCGCTCCCGCACGCCCTTCTCCTCCTCCGTGACCTGGGGGAGCCGCACCGCGTCCTGTGGGGGGTGGAGGAAGAGTGGCGATTTTTACATCCGTTAATTGATTTCGCACTAACTGAATCTGCAGGAGAGTGTTTCAGTAACGGATGAATCAATCCCCAAAGTCTTGTCAATATCTGTGTTACGACTCCTGGCATGAATCGACGGACCGTTTTTCCTATAGTCTGTCACAAATATGAAGTCAGGCTGGGTGGGGCCCGCTCGGGGCTACAGAGCCGCCAAACCTAGCCTTTGGGGTAAGGACAGCCGTCGGTGTAGCTGCCATCGAAAATGAAGGTGAGGGAGGAAGTGACATGGTGTCTTGATCGCTGACAACGTCGGAAATAAAAAAATAAAATGTCACTTGTTATGGAATTTGTAATTCTTTGCCATTATTCTAAAAAGTGACAGATTCATAGCATATACTTGTTTAATGTATACAGAGTATTAAATGGACAATTTCAAATGGTAAACAGCTGAGACTTGAAAGTGGTGTATTGAGGTGGCGCGGCGCGCCGTGGAGAGGCTCGGGCCCACCCAGACTGTCTTCATAGCCGAGTCTGAGAACAGTTAATCTGTCTGACGTAATAATGTAAGCTTGCTCATACATACGTGAAGACCTGTCCCAGGCCTCCCTGTGGTCGTTTCTTCTCCATGCAGCTAGAATTAGAGGGAAAAGAAAGGAAAAGGTGGATGTAGCTTCGTTAGCCCATTCGCCTGCTGCCTTGAGATAGGAAAGAGAAGTCAGTGTGTGTGTGTGTGTGGTTAAGAAGGAGGAATGAAAGAAAAAAACAAAGATGAAATGGAGGGAAAGAGAAGGCGAGGAATAAAGAACAGGAAGAAGAGAAGAGGAGAGAGGTACAAGAATTCATGGGTGTTGAGGTGGAAATGTCCTGAATAACAGTGGAGGAAGGAAGGGAATGAGAAAAAGAATGAGGAAGAAAAAGTCGTGAAAAACAAAACTGCGATTCTTCCGCGAAAATTAACAAGCGCTAAAGTGTGAGTGTGATTACAGGAGTGACTGAAGAACTGCGAAGGAAAGGGCGATAAGGAGAGGAAGGAGGAGAACGAGGGAAATGAAAGACGAAGAACAAAGAAGATGAATAAGAGGAAAAGGCGATAAAGAGGGGAAAAAGGATAAGAAGAGCTACGGAAGAGGAAAAATGAAGAAGAAAAAGATAATAAGAAGAATGAAGAGGAGAAGGTGGGTGTGGGTATGGGTGTGGGTGGGTGTGGGTGGGAGGGTGTGCTTGTGTACGCCTATGTCTGTATGTGTGTATGTATGTATGTATGTATGAAGAAAAGTAGAAATAAAAAGAAAATAAAAATGAAAATGAAGGCAGAAATCGAATATAGGAATGATTTCGTTATTTCGTGTTCGTGTGTTCGTGTGCTTCTGTATGTGTGTATGTATATATGTATGCATGTATGAAGGAAAGTAGAAAGAAAAAGGAAATTAAAATGAAAATGAAGGCAGAAATCGAATATAGGAATGATTTCGTTATTTCGTATTCGTGTGTTCGTGTGCTTCTGTATGTGTGTATGTATATATGTATGTATGTATGTATGAAGGAAAGTAGAAATAAAAAGAAAATAAAAATTAAAATGAAGGCAGAAATCGAATATAGGAATGATTTCGTTATTTCGTGTTCGTGTGTTCGTGTGCTTCTGTATGTGTGTATGTATGTATGTATGAAGGAAAGTAGAAAGAAAAAGAAAATAAAAATTAAAATGAAGGCAGAAATCGAATATAGGAATGATTTCGTTATTTCGTATTCGTGTGTTCGTGTGCTTCTGTATGTGCGTATGTGTGTGCGTGTGCTCACCATATAGGCGTTGTAGGCGGCGGTGTCAGCGTCGATGGCGGGGACGAGGGCGGTGGCGGCGTCGTGCAGGGGCGGGATGAGCTGGCGCATGGCGGGGTCCAGCGCCTCCCACTGCCGCTTGCCGAAGGTCATCTGGCCCACCATGGCACCCAACGCGGCACCCTGGGGAGGGGGGCGAGGGTTAGGAGGTTGAGTTTAGGGTAGTGATGATGGTGATGATGGTGGTGATGGTGAGGTTTGGGTATACTATTGTCATCATCACCTGATTATCGCCCATACAATCATCTCTTATCACCCTTATAATTATTAGTACCATCATCACCATCATCACTAATACAATCACCTCTCATCACCTTCATCACTAATACAATCACCATTCATCATCTTCATCACTAAAACAATCACCTCTCATCACCTTCATCACTAAAACAATCACCTCTCATCACCTTCATCACTAATACAATCACCATTCATCATCTTCATCACTAAAACAATCACCTCTTATCATCTTCATCACTAATACAATCACCTTCATCACTAATACAATCACCTCTCATCACCTTCATCACTAATACAATCACCTCTCATCACCTTCATCACTAAAACAATCACCTCTTATCATCTTCATCACTAATACAATCAACATTCATCATCTTCATCACTAAAACAATCACCTCTTATCATCTTCATCACTAATACAATCACCTTCATCACTAATACAATCACCTCTCATCACCTTCATCACTAATACAATCACCATTCATCATCTTCATCACTAAAACAACCACCTCTTATCATCTTCATCACTAATACAATCACCTTCATCACTAATACAATCACCTCTCATCACCTTTATAATAATTACCATCATCATCATCATCATCATTACAAACACCATCACCACCATCTTTACAGTCTTCACCATTACCGTATCACCATTTTAACCATCATCATCACCGCTATAATCACCACCACTACCATTGTTACTACCATCACCATCACCATCATCTCTATCACTACCATCACCACCACTACCATCATCATCATCGTCTCTATCACCATCACCATCATCACAATCACAATCACTATTACCATCATCGTGAATAGTCGAAAAAAGTAATGATTGTGACTATTTTATATGGCTTATGATTGTGAGTGATTGTGAATTAATACCAAAATCAGGTCAGAGAGAGAGAGAGAGAGAGAGAGAGAGAGAGAGAGAGAGAGAGAGAGACGGGCAGACAGGCACTCACGTCACTCCCGCAGACGGACCCACAAAAAGGAGCATAAAGAGGGCAAGAAGGGCAAGGGGACAGCAACCAACCCTCACCACGATGCCATTAACCCAATTATACCGCCGCCGCCGCCGCCACCTTCACCACCACCACCACCACCACCACCATCACCTCCAGGACCAATTATACCACCACTACCGCAGCCGTCACCTTCACCACCACCATCACCACCACCACCTCCAGTACCAAAAACCATCACTACCACCATCACCATCCCCACTTTCACTACCATCACCTCCACTTTACCTATATCACCACCACCACCACCACCATCACCAGCACCACCACCACCTCCAGTACCAAAAAACATCACCACCACCACCACCACCACCTCCAGTACCAAAAAACATCACTACCACCATCACCACCTCTACTATCACTACCATCACCACCACCATCACCTCCAGTACCAAGAAACATCACCATCACCACCACCATCACCTCCAGTACCAAGAAACATCACTACCACCATCACCATCTCCACTATCACTACCATCACCACCATCCATATCATCACCACCACCAAAACCACCATTATCATACTACCATTACCAGAACCACCATGATCACCCTCACCTTCACCATCACCACCACCACTACCATTGCCACCACACACCATTAACACCAGAATCATGAATACTACCACAATCAACATCATCACCACCATCACCACCACCATTACCAATATTTTACCTTCACCACCACCACCACAAAAAACACCGCATGGATACCTATCACTACCATCACTACTACTGTTACCACCACCACCACCACCACCACCACCATCACCACCACCACCACCTCTTGGGATTATAGTCATTAAATCACCCTCACCAACACCAACAAGAAGGAAAACATCTGCAGCAACTCTGTTAAAAAAGAGGAAGAAAAAGATGAAAGGTAAAGAAGAAGAAGAAGAAGAAAAAGAAAGTAAGAAAGAAAGAAAGAAGGAAAGAAATAAAGTAAAAGAGAAAGACAGAGGAAAATTGAAAGAAAAAAGAAAGAAAGGCGAGGCAAAAAGATAGATGGATGAAGAAAGAAATCATCGGAGAAAAAAAAAGGAAGAACATCAACAACATCAACAACTACTGCAACTAATAACAACTAATAACAATAGCTAATAATACTAATATACTAACATAACATACTAACATAACATACTAACAACAACATGCTAACAACAACAACAACTACTACTACTACTACTACTACTACTACTACTACTACTACTACTACTACCACCACTACTACTACTACTACTACTACTACTACTACTACTACTACTACTACTACCACCACCACCACCACCACCCCACTCACCAACGCCGCCACCAACGCAGCCACTGAGCCGCCGCCCGGAGCAGGACAGCGCGAGGCCACCCCCTTCACCAGTTCCTCCACGCTGCCCTTCCCCAGCCGCCCCACGCCCGCCCCGGCACCGCCCACGCCCACGCAGTACTCGATGATGCGCTCTCTGGGGGTGGAAGGGGGTTGGGGGAGAGGGGAGAGAGAGAGGGGTTAGGTTTGTGTGGGTGGGGGAGAGAGAGAGAGAGAGAGAGAGAGAGAGAGAGAGAGAGAGAGAGAGAGAGAATGGGTTGTGTAGGGGGAATGAGGGGGGGGAGTGTGTGTGTGTGTGTGTGTGCTCTTTTTTCCAGTGTTTTTCTCTCCCATGCACACACACTTCACTCAACACACACACACACACACACACACACACACACACACACACACACACACACACACCGAGATAATACGATACAATTACCCACGAAATACGACGAACACACACACACACACACACACACACACACACACACACACACACACACACACACACACACACACACACACGAAACATTGATTACACACCCACACACACTCTCACTCCTAAAAAATGTAAAATGTAAAAAATAAAAAAAAAGCCCAGAAAAATTGGACAGTTAATCGCAGCAAGCTTGGCCTAAAGGAAGATTATGGTTACTTGATTAAACAACAGCGGAGGGATGTTCATAATTAGGTAATGGAGGAGGGCGAAGAATTAGGCGATTTAATAAGTACCAAGAGGCGATAATATAGGAAGTTAATGACCTCTGTTACACCACTTAAGTACACTATGTCTGCTGCTGCTACTACTAATACTACTACTACTAATATTACTACTGGGTTTACGACTACTTATATTACTACTACTACTACTACTACTACCACCACTACTGATTCTACTACTACCACCATTCTCCTACTACTACTTTTTCCACTATACAATTTTTCTTCTTATTATGTACTACTATTTGGCATTTTCTATCCATCTATCCTTATATTCATCCATCTTTTTTTATCTATCTACCTGTTTGTGTTTGTCTATATTATTCATTCATTCACTTTCATACACACCCTCGTTCACTCTTACGCACATTCACTCAACCACTAAACACACGATCAAAGGGGCAGCTGGCGTCTCCGAGGATGCCACAAATCAGTTTCCAAGCAAGGTAAAGAGCGCGGTTCAGTTAAAGGGCTATATACTGACTCCCTTGTGTCCGGTGCTGTGTTTTAAGCGTCCGGGGAGATGTGTGATAATGAATGTAAGCGACTTGTTTGCCCGACCACTGCCAGATATTTTGAGAATGGCCTCCAAATCACCCGCTGGCGTAAAGTAACATTATTGTGTATCATTCCTGCAGGTAAAGTTTTATTAATAACACAGTGCACTGGTGGGTGGAAAAGTTTGAGTCAGAGTATAGTAAAGTTGGGGGCATACACTATAGCTGCGCGTGGCCTCAGTGCCCATATCCGCCGCACTGACTCCTGATACTTTTGATTAAATAAAGATCTTGGAAGCTACAACCAAATACGCAGGAAACGTGATAGAAGTGAACCATTTGATTTGAAAAAGTACCTTCGTTTATCATTATCAGTTTCCGCTCCTTTGTCATCACGCACGACCCGTCACCACGAGTTCCCAATGATCGTGTGAACGGGCCTTGAGTCATTACACACTGATTCATTAAGTCATTCACTGTCATTCATTCGTTCACGCCCAGTCACTCATACTCACTCACTCATTAATTCACAAACACATTCATTCGCGAACTCATTCACTCACGCACAGTCACTCATACTCACTCAGACTCATTTATTCATGAAAACATTCATTCGCGAACTCATTCACTCACGCCCAGTCACTCATACTCACTCAGACTCATTTATTCACAAACACATTCATTCGCGAACTCATTCAGTCACGCCCAGTCACTCATACTCACACAGACTCATTTATTCACAAACACATTCATTCGCGAACTCATTCACTCACTTGCAGTCACTCATACCCACTCAGACTCATTTATTCACAAAAACATTCATTCGCGAACTCATTCACTCACGCCCAGTCACTCACACTCACTCAGACTCATTTATTCACAAAAACATTCATTCGCGAACTCATTCACTCACGCACAGTCACTCACACTCATTCACAAACACTCATTGACACACTCACCCACATTCTCCCACCCGCCCACGCACTCACTCGCGCATTCATTCACTCCTTTACGCACGCACTTCTTCACTCCTTCACACACACTATCTCGCCCTCCACACACACACACACACACACACACACACACACACACACACACACACACACACACACACACACACACACACACACACACTGTCACCCATTCCCACAGTCACTCCCTCCCTCCCCATTCTGTCTCACTCACTCCCGTACACACTCATTCACACTCACAAACACCCCCTTTTCCTCTCTCCCTCTTTTATCCAGACACTCCCTCCTCCCCCTCCATCCATTCACTCACTTTGGGTTGAAGGGCGACAGCGTGCTCAGCCCCAGCCTGTTGATGGCCAGCTGCACCTTCTGCTCCTCCTCCAGGATGAAGAGCTCCTCCTTCTGGATGTAGTACTCCGCCGCCTGCAGGAGCGCGCCCAGAGGTACCAGACCCACCGCCTCGGACCCCATCACGCCCAGACGAAGCTCCGCGGCGTCCTTCTTGGCCTAAAGGTATGAGAAAAGGATGTTAGGGGGTCCTTTTGCGTGTGGGTGTGATTGTATAGTAGGTTAGGTTAGTCTTCCATTGTCTTCAGCTGTAATTTTTTTTTTTCTGTAACGCGATAACTTTTGAACCATTACAGCTAGGATGTTGAAACTTCATAGGTGGACTACTAATGGCCCCCCACCGGACGAGTTCGATTTTCAAGGTCAAAGGTCAAAGGTCAAGGTCACCGAGGTCAAAAATGCATATTTTCACATTTTGAGCACTCCGACCAGAGGGTGTTGGCGGCAGGCGGTTTGCACTCGTTAGAATGTCCAATGTCTAGTTATTATTTTTTTTTTGTACGGTTATTGGGAAGTAGAAATGTTACTGTTTGTGTCTTTCCCTTCCTCTCCTCTTCCCTTTCCCCTTCCTTTCCTTTCCCCCTTTCCTTTTTTCCCCTTCCCTTCCTTTCCCCTTCCCTTTCTTTCCCCTCTACATCCCCTTCCTATCCCCTTTCCCCCAATTCATCCTCCCTTTCCTAACCTCCACCTCACCTTCCCTTCCCCCTCCTGTCCCTTTCCTCCACTCATTACCTCTCATTCACTCTCTCTCCCTTCCACCTTATCTTACCTTCTCTCCCTCTCCCTTCCCACCCATCTCCCCTCCCTTCTCCCCCTTCTCCCCCTTCCCTTCACTCCCCCCTCACCTCCTCGTAGACCACGTGCATGGGCGTCACGTCGTAGTCGGTGAGGTTGACGCTGATCTGCGCCAGCTGCTGCTCCTCCAGGTACCAGCCGATGGCCTGGCAGCACTTGAGGCGACCAGGCTGGCCCGTCCCGCGACCCTGCTCCCGGAGGTTGAGTGCGATCCTGGGGCACGGGGCGAAGGGGGTCAGGGGGGAAGGGAAGAGGGGAGAGATGAGGGGGGGAAAGGGTGAGGGAGAAATTGGAAGAGAGGAAGAAAGAGAACGAGAGGAAGAACGAGGAAAAGAAAGGAAATGGGAAAAGAGGAAGAGAGGGGGAGAAAGAGAAAGAAAGAGGAGCAAAGAGAAAGAAAAGGAAGGAAATGAAAGAAAAGGAAGAAAGCTGGAAGAAAGGTCAAGAAAAGGAAGACTCAAGAAAGTTCTTATGAAAGGAAGAAAGAAAGAAAAAGGAAGGAAGGAAGGAAAGAAGAGAGAGCAAGGAAACGGAAGAACGGAGATAGATGTAGAGTAGTAGTAGTAGTAGTAGTAGTAGAAGTAGTAGTAGTAGTAGTAGTAGTAGTAGTAACAGCAACAATATACACAATAGCAATACAGTCATCATCACCACCATTCGGGCGTCACCTGTGGGCCTGCTCCTTGGTGGACAGCAGGTTGATGTTGTAGGCGATGAGGAACTTCCTGACGCCCGTGACAGTGGCGCCCCAACGAGACACGAACTCCCGCCCGCCGAAGTCAGGCTCCCACTTGGGCTGCGTCAACTGAGGGAGGGGGAGGCGGTAAACGGGGGAGCGAGGGGAGGGGAGGGGTGATTGGGGTATGTTATGGAGAGGGAGATGTGTTGAGAAGCCAAAAGAGAGGTCAATTCCGAGAGGAGAGGTGTCTTGATACTCTCCTCATGAGAGTTTAAGTCGTAGGCAGGAGGAAATACAGACAAAGGAAGGCTGTTATAGAGTTTAGCAGTGGAAGGGATGAAAGAATGAAGATGCTGGTTAACTCTTGCATAAGGGATTTGGACAGTATAGGAGTGAAGTAGAGTAGAGTGTCATGTGCCACAGGAGGGGGGAGGCATGGAGTTAGTAAGTTCAGAAGAGCAGTCAGCATGAAAACATCGATAGAAGATAGAAAGAGAAGGAACATGGCGGCGGAATTTGAGAGGTAGAAGACTGTCAGCAAGAGAAAGAGAGTTGTTGAGGGGGGAGAGAAGGAGTGTGTGTGTGTGTGTGTGTGTGTGTGTGTGTGTGTGTGTGTGTGTGTGTGTGTGCGCGTGAGAAAAAGAATAATGAACTTGTCTGATTTCCTGTAATTATATCTATTAAATTTATGATTACATTTATTTTTTATCATTTGAGTTCATTACAATTATACGTTCATATTAATCTTCTTTTCCTTGTTCTTCTTGCTCCTCCTCCTCCTCCTCCTCCTCCTCCTCCTCTTTCTCCCTCTTCTATCTCCTCTTTCTTTCCAGCATTCCTTCTTCCCCTCCCTTACCTACCCTTCTCCTCCTCCTCCCCTTTATGCCCTCTCTAATATTCCATCTCTCCCCTTCCTTCCCTTCCCTCCCCTTCCCTTCTCCTCCTCTTCCCCTTATTCCCACGTTCATATTTCATCTTTCCCCTTCCTTCCCCTCCCTCCCCTTCCCCTCTCCTCCTCTTCCCCTTATTCCCACTTTCATACTTCATCTTTCCCCTTCCTTCCCCTCCCTCCCCTTCCCTTCTCCTCCTCTTCCCCTTATTCCCACGTTCATATTTCATCTTTCCCTTCCTTCCCCCTCCTCCTTCCCTCTCCTCCTCTTCCCCTTCTTCCCACTTTCATACTTCATCTCTCCCCTTCCTTCCCCACCCTCCCCATCCCCACTCCACCACTTCCTCTTTATTCCCACGTTCATATTTCATCTCCCTTCCTTCCCTCCTCCCTTCCCTCTCCTCCACTTCCTCTTTATTCCCACGTTCATATTTCATCTCTCCTTCCTTCCCCTCCCTCCTTCCCTCCTCCTTCCCTTATTCCCACTTTCATACTTCATCTTTCCCCTTCCTTCCCCTCCCTCCCCTTCCCCTCTCCTCCTCTTCCCCTTACTCCCTCTCTCATACTTCATCTTTCCCCTTCCTTCCCCTCCCTCCCCTTCCCCTCTCCTCCTCTTCCTCTTATTCCCACTTTCATACTTCATCTTTCCCCTTCCTTCCCCTCCCTCCCCTTCCCCTCTCCTCCTCTTCCCCTTACTCCCTCTCTCATATTTCATCTTTACCCTTCCTTCCCTCCTCCCTTCCCTCCTCCTCTTCCCTTACTCCCTCTCTCATACTTCCTCTTTCCCTTTCTTCCCTCCTCCTTCCCCTCTCCTACTCTTCCCCTTATTCCCACTTTCATACTTCATCTTTCCCCTTCCTTCCCCTCCCTCCCCTTCCCCTCTCCTCCTCTTCCTCTTTATTCCCACTTTCATACTTCATCTCTCCCCTTCCTTCCCCTCCCTCACCTTCCCCTCTCCTCCTCTTCCACTTATTCCCACTTTCATACTTCATCTTTCACCTTCCTTCCCCTCCCTCACCTTCCCCTCTCCTCCTCTTCCCCTTCTTCCCACTTTCATACTTCATCTTTCCCCTTCCTTCCCCACCCACACCGACCCAGCTCCTCCGCGTCCCCTTCTTCCCACTTTCATACTTCATCTTTCCCCTTCCGTCCCCTCCCTTCCCCTCTCCTCCTCTTCCCCTACGTCCCACTTTCATACTTCATCTTTCCCCTTCCTTCCCCTCCCTCCCCTACCCCTCTCCTCCTCTTCCCCTTATTCCCACTTTCATACTTCATCTTTCCCCTTCCTTCCCCTCCCTCCCCTTCCCCTCTCCTCCTCTTCCTCTTATTCCCACTTTCATACTTCATCTTTCCCCTTCCCTCCTCCCCTTCCCCTCTCCTCCTCTTCCCCTTACTCCCTCTCTCATACTTCATCTTTCCCCTTCCTTCCCCTCCCTCACCTACCCTTCTCCTCCTCTTCCCCTTCTTCCCACTTTCATACTTCCTCTTTCCCCTTCCTTCCCCTCCCTCCCCTTCCCCTCTCCTCCTCTTCCCCTTTATTCCCACGTTTATTTTTCCTCCTTCCCCTTCCTCACTTTCCCATCGTCCCTTTCCCATTAATTCCACTGTCATTTTCCCTCCTTCCCATTCTTTCCCCATTCCTCTCATTCCCTTCTTTTTGTCCCTTCTCCTTCCTCTCTCTCCTTCTCTCCTTCTTCCCTTCTCTTCCTGCTTCCCCTTCCTTCCACAATCGTCCCCTCACATTATTATCTTTTCCATATATCCCTTCATCTCCCATTTCTTTTTCATTTCCTCCTCCTCCTCCTCCTCCTCCTCCTCCTTCTCCTCTTTCTGAATCTTCTCCTCCTACACCTTTTTCTGCTCTTTCACCTGCATCTCTTCATACAGAACCTCCTCCTCCTCCTCCTCCTCCAGTGTCCCTTGAGGCCCTTCTTCGTCCTCTTCGTGATACTGTCAACGCCTTCCTTTTTTTTTTTTTTTTTTTTTTTTTTTTTTTACTTCGCCGCTCCTCTTCCTGTTGCGCCTCCACCCACCTCCTGAAGGCTCTTGTACTCCTCCTCTTCCTCCTCCTCCTCCTCCTCCTCCTCCCTCAGGCTGTCGTACTTCTTCTTTTTCTGTTTATCCTCCTTTTGCGCGCACTCCCATCTTTTTTTTTAGTCCCTCTTCCTCCTCCTCCATCACCTTCTCCTTAAGGGTCTTGTACTCCTCCTCCTCCTCCTCCTCCACCACCTTCTCCTTAAGGGTCTTGTACTCCTCCTCCTCCTCCTCCTCCTCCTCCTCCACCAAATTCTCCTTAAGGATCTTGTACTCCTCCTCCTCCTCCTCCTCTCCATGCATTCCACCTTTTTCTGGCTCCATATTATCTGTCCTTTTAAGCCCTTCGTCCTCCACCTGGTTGTTTTCATTATTCTGGCACCTTTCCTCCTCCTCCTCCTCCTCCTCCCCCCCCCTGCACCCACCTTCTCCTTGAGCCCCTCGTACTCCCCGGCCCTGATCTGCGGCAGCGTGGAGCGGTATTCCCTGGACGAGGCGGCGCCGTAGAGGTAGACGGGCACCCCCAGCTCCTTGGCCAGGCGGCGCCCGAAGGTGACGGCGAGGGTGACGCACTCCTTCTGCGTCACGCCGCGCACCGGGATGAAAGGGCACACGTCCAGCGCGCCCATGCGGGGGTGCGAGCCTGGGGGGAGAAGGGGTGATAGTGAGGGGTGGGTTGGGTGTGGGGAGAAGATGGTGAAGATGATATTGGTTGTGTGGGGAGAAATGGGTGGGGGCGATGGTGCGAGCCTGCGGGAAGGGGGGGGGGAGGGGTGATGAAGGGGGTCGGGTTTGGTTGGGGGACGTGGATGGTGGCGGGGGTTGAGTGTGAGGGCGGGGGAGAGGGGGTGATGGGGTGGGGAGAAGTGGGTGATGACGGAGGTTGCGTTGGATGGGGTGAGTCAAGAGGTACTGGAGAGGGGATGAGGTGGTGTACGTGTGACGATAGCTTGTCAGAAGGAAGGGGGTGAAAGGTAGGGGTTGGGATTGTGTGGGGGGTGAACTGTGAGGGGTGTGAGGATATCGTGGGGTGTTGGGGTATGAGGGGGTACGCTGTGAGGGAAAGAAGGGGGTGGAAGGCAAGATTGTGGGTATGTGGGGGAGGGTGTCGTGGGGTGTTGGGGTATGAGGGGGTACATTGTGAGGGAAAGAAGGGGGTGACAGGCTAGCTTGTGGGTATATGTGGGAAAAAATGGGAGGGTGTCGTGGGGTGTTGGGGTATGAGGGGGTACATTGTGAGGGAAAGAAGGGGGTGACAGGCTAGCTTGTGGGTATGTAGGGAAAAAATGAGAGGGTGTGAGGGTGTTTGGGGATTATGGGGTGTGTGTGGGGGTTGACTGCATAAGGGAAGGAAGGGGATGAATGGCAGAGCAGTTGGAGTGGAAGGGAGAAGTGGGATGGTGTAGGGGGAAAGATTGCCAGATTGTCGTACTTAGCCTCCAATATTTGCTGATTTCCGACCCAAAACTGCTTCCTCGACCCCAATAACTCCCTTCATACATAGTTATCGTTAAAGTGGTTAATTATTGATGTGTTTTGGCAATAGCAATGGCTCAGAAACCGGTAAATATGAGGCTCTGAGTACGATAACTTGGCGACGGTAGTGTGGGGGGCCGTGAGAATATTATGGAGTACGGTAACTGGAGAGTGAGTGAGGGGGGGGGGGGTTAAATTCATGGGGGGTGTCTTGGCATGTGTGAGGGTGAAAGGCGGGGTCGTGAGCGTGTGGGAAAGAATTGAAAGGATGTTGGGGGCGTGAGAATGCCTGGAGATGCCGTGATGTGTGTGAATGTGTGTGTTACATCTGTGCAGAGGAGCATGACAAAATGATTCACGGGTTGAGACACGAGCCATATAAGAATGTGTGTGTTACATCTGTGCAGAGGAGCATGACAAAATGATTCATGGGTTCAGACACTAGCCATATAAGAATGTGTGTGTTACATCTGTGCAGAGGAGGAGGACAAAATGATTCACGGGTTGAGACACGAGCCATATAAGAATGTCTGTGTTACATCTGTGCAGAGGAGCATGACAAAATGATTCATGGGTTCAGACACTAGCCATATAAGAATGTGTGTGTTACATCTGTGCAGAGGAGCATGACAAAATGATTCACGGGTTGAGACACGAGCCATATAAGAATGTCTGTGTTACATCTGTGCAGAGGAGCATGACAAAATGATTCATGGGTTCAGACACTAGCCATATAAGAATGTGTGTGTTACATCTGTGCAGAGGAGCATGACAAAATGATTCATGGGTTCAGACACTAGCCATATAAGAATGTGTGTGTTACATCTGTGCAGAGGAGCATGACACAATGATTCACGGGTTGAGACACTCGCCATATAAGAATGTCTGTGTTACATCTGTGCAGAGGAGCATGACAAAATGATTCACGGGTTGAGAAACGAGCCATATAAGAATGTGTGTGTTACATCTGTGCAGAGGAGCATGACAAAATGATTCACGGGTTGAGAAACGAGCCATATAAGAATGTGTGTGTTACATCTGTGCAGAGGAGCATGACAAAATGATTCACGGGTTGAGACACGAGCCATATAAGAATGTGTGTGTTACATCTGTGCAGAGGAGGAGGACAAAATGATTCACGGGTTGAGACACTCGCCATGTAAGAATGTGTGTGTTACATCTGTGCAGAGGAGCATGACAAAATGATTCACGGGTTGAGACACGAGCCATATAAGAATGTGTGTGTTACATCTGTGCAGAGGAGCATGACAAAATGATTCATGGGTTCAGACACTAGCCATATAAGAATGTGTGTGTTACATCTGTGCAGAGGAGCATGACAAAATGATTCACGGGTTGAGACACGAGCCATATAAGAATGTCTGTGTTACATCTGTGCAGAGGAGCATGACAAAATGATTCATGGGTTCAGACACTAGCCATATAAGAATGTGTGTGTTACATCTGTGCAGAGGAGGAGGACAAAATGATTCACGGGTTGAGACACGAGCCATATAAGAATGTCTGTGTTACATCTGTGCAGAGGAGCATGACAAAATTATTAATGGGTTAAGACACTAGCCATATAAGAATGTGTGTTACATCTGTGCAGAGGAGCATGACAAAATGATTCATGGGTTCAGACACTAGCCATATAAGAATGTGTGTGTTACATCTGTGCAGAGGAGGAGGACAAAATGATTCTCGGGTTGAGACACTAGCTATATAAGAATGTCTGTGTTACATCTGTGCAGAGGAGCATGACAAAATGATTCATGGGTTCAGACACTAGCCATATAAGAATGTGTGTGTTACATCTGTGCAGAGGAGGAGGACAAAATGATTCTCGGGTTGAGACACTAGCTATATAAGAATGTCTGTGTTACATCTGTGCAGAGGAGGATGACACAATGATTCACGGGTTGAGAAACGAGCCATATAAGAATGTCTGTGTTACATCTGTGCAGAGGAGCATGACACAATGATTCACGGGTTGAGACACGAACCATATAAGAATGCGTGTGTTACATCTGTGCAGAGGAGCATGACAAAATGATTCACGGGTTGAGACACGAGCCATATAAGAATGCGTGTGTTACATCTGTGCAGAGGAGCATGACAAAAATGATTCACGGGTTGAGAAACTAGCCATATAAGAATGCGTGTGTTACATCTGTGCAGAGGAGCATGACAAAAATGATTCACGGGTTGAGAAACTAGCCATATAAGAATGCGTGTGTTACATCTGTGCAGAGGAGCATGACAAAAATGATTCACGGGTTGAGACACTCGCTATATAAGGAAAGGCTCAAACAAGTAAATCTGCAATCCCTAGTAAAATCCGAACCTACGGAGAGGGGGAGTAAAATTCGAACCTACACCTTACAACAAAAACCTTAGAAAACCTTACAAACAAAAATTACGGAAGTTTGAGGGAGTGCTGAGTGTGTGTGTGTGTGTGTGTGTGTGTGTGTGTGTGTGTGTGTGTGTGTGTGTGTGTGTTATTTGTATTACTTTTATATTTATTCTTTTCTCTCTTCCTTGCAGGTTGGTCCAGTTTGTTTACGTATGGAAGGAGCGAGAGAGTAAAGGTCAGTAACGTGGTGCCTCTGTCTACCGAGTCTGTCAAGTAGAAATCGTGACCTTTATGGAGGGTATGCTTTAGTTTAGGGGCTTACAAAGATACTGTGTTGGACTATGGACTGTTGACTGTTGATACTGAACATTGCAGGATAGTCAGAGGTGATAGTGTAAAATCATGGCGAACAGACCACCGACAATATTATCACAGTACATCCTAAATACAAACTCGTATCATATCTCGTTCAAACTGTCAGAATCAGAATCACTATCAGAATACCTCATCAATACAAGCTGATGGTCACTCGCTACAGCTATCATGGGCAAACTATCATTATACGTTCTAAATACAGGCTAACATCGCCTCTCAAACTATCATCGAAAAAACTATCGTAACACCTAATACAACTAATAGTCACTGGTTTAAACTATCATGGTCGAATTATCACAATAAGTTCTCAAATACAATACTCCTTCCAATTTTTATCGACAATACTATTACAATACGTCCACAATAAAACCTGTTAGTTCCCCCTTCAGATTATCATTGACAAAGCTATCAAACTACATTATCACTACAAGCTGAAATAATCCCTAGTTTGAACTATCATGGTGGAACTATCATAATAAGTCCTCAGTATAAGCTAATAGTCACTCATTATAACTATCATGGACGAACTATCAGACTTAAGTAAAAAGGAATATATTGTTCAAGCCTTCAAGTGACCAACCCGCAAAAAGGGACGAGAGGCTGGGCTGGGAGTGGGTTGGTAACAGTGGGTGTGATTTGGGGGTCACTGGCGTTGGTAACAGTGGGTGTGATTGTAGATTCCTTTGCGTTGGCAACAGTGAGTAAACAAAGATTAATAGAAGTTAGTTGTAGCGAGGCTTATGAACCAGCCGACCTTGTGTGTGTGTGTGTGTGTGTGTGTGTGTGTGTGTGTGTGTGTGTTTGACGTCTCCACCAATATTTATTTCGCAGGCTGCTGTGACGTGTGTGTGTGTGTGTGTGTGTGTGTGTGTTGTGTGTGTGTGTGTGTGTGTGTGTGTGTTGTTTGTTTGTTTGTTTGTTTGTTTGTGTGTGTGTGTGTGTGTGTGTGTGTGTGTGTGTGTGTGTCGGTTAATCAAGTCGGGGACAGCATTCCTATACCCCCCACGGACCCTTCACCCCCCAATCCCCCCTCACCCTCCACCCTTCATCCCTCCTTCACCCTTCACCCCCTCCCCCCTCCTCCTCATCCTCCTTACCCCCGCTGGCGTCCTGTTGCCGGGAGCGAGGACATGGAGGAGGAGGAGGAGGAGGAGGAGGAGGAGGAGATAAAAACAGGAGGAGGAGGAGGAGGAGATAAAAACAGGAGGAAGAGAAGGAGCAGATCAGAATCGAGAGGAGGAGGAAGAGAACATAAGAACATATGAACGTAGGAGTCTGCAGGACGTGTCCAAATCGCGGCAAAAAGGCCGAAAAACAGGCTATTTTGTGACGGCTCGACGACGAACTTGGAATTGAGCTATCAGAAACTCCTTCGTGCTGGTCAAACTACATTGCCAAGAGGGGCTACACGCCAAATTGCAGCCTTCTAGAGGCAATAGCAAGGCCACTCTAGACGAAAACGGCAGTCTGGAGTTCGTCAAAATCGCTCTCGACAGGGTTTACTTTTCGAGCTCTAGCGACGAAACTACTGGGACTAGGGAAATGTTATGCACCATATTGGAAAGCACATTGACAGGGCTAAATAATTTGTTTAATAAGTTTTTTTTAAATTCTCAAAAAATGAGCGGGTTTCAAGGCTGGGAACTCAAAAATAGGGTTTTTTCAGAGTCGTTTTTTGCGAATTTATTAGATTTTTTTCACTTTCGAGTCCGTTTACGAGCCCGGTCGCTAATTAAAAAAATATAGCCCCTGTATTTTGCCGTCGATTGATACCAAAAACCTTTCTGTAGCCCCAGAAATAAGGGAGTTATGGCGATTCGCACCAAAGCGGTTGATTTTCCAAAATTCGCGGCTTAAAGACGAGGCTGTGGCAAGGTTCACTGCCAGAAGATAACATAAGAACATAAGGAGTCTGCAAGAGGTCGGTAGGTCTATACAAGGCAGCTCCTGGAAACATAACCTCACCAAGCTATGAATGTATCCAACCCCTTCTTCAATGTGTCTATGGTATTGGCACCCACCACATGACTGCCAAGCTATGAATGTATCCAACCCCTTCTTTAATGTGTCTATGGTATTGGCACCCACCACATGACTGCCTAGCTATGAATGTATCCAACCCCTTCTTTAATGTGTCTATGGTATTGGCACCCACCACATGACTGCCTAGCTATGAATGTATCCAACCCCTTCTTTAATGTGTCTATGGTATTGGCACCCACCACATGACTGCCTAGCTATGAATTTATCCAACCCCTTCTTTAATGTGTCTATGGTATTGGCACCCACCACATGACTGCCTAGCTATGAATTTATCCAACCCCTTCTTTAATGTGTCTATGGTATTGGCACCCACCACATGACTGCCTAGCCTGCTCCACTCATCCACCACTTTGTTGGGCAACCATTTCTTGTCTGTCTTGGTTGAGTCTGAATTTACCCAACATGAACCCATTATTACGTGACCTACCCGGCTCTCTTACCACCAGAACCGTATTAACATCACCCTTGTTAAAACGCTTCATCCATCTATAAACTTATGTCAAGCCTCCTCGCATGATTCGCGTATCTAGAGAATGCAGAGTTAAATGTTGGAGTCTATCCTCAATATATTTTTTTTTTACAGTAAAGGAGACAGTTCAAGGACGTTAAAAAAAAAATAATGAAAAAAAAAATCCCGCTACTTACTGCTCCTGAATAGAATACAGAGGAGTGGCAATTTTTAACCCTTGATTCATTTTTGTCATCCTCCTCAGCACAGATTTTAATATACTGATCGTTCATTCTGTAGCCGGGAAACCAGAAGTGTACCGTATAATCAAGATGAGGTTTAGTTATTGCTAAAAATAGCTTGAGGATGATTGAGGATGACTTCATCGCTCCTGTTACTTGCTTCCCCTGTCCACCCAGCAGTGAATGGGTACCAGGTATTAATCGGGGGTTGTGTCCCATCTCCTGGGATCTGTAACCTTCTCCTATAATTCCTTCCCCCTTCAATGTAGGGAAGCGCAGTATTCTGAGTGTAGGTAGGAACAACCCCTCTCATAACTATTGCTTAAATGACACTCCCATAAGCAGGTCTGGGTGCGAGAGATTTAGGAGTCTTAGTGAGCTCTGATCTCCGTCCAAGGGCACAATGCATTCCAGCTAGAAATCGAGCAAATAGGGTACTGGGATTTATTTCAAGGAGCGTAAGCAACAGAAGCGCCGAAGTCTTCCTCAAACTATATTTAGTATTAGTTAGAACTCATCTTGACTATGCGGTTCAGTTCTGGTCACCTTACTATAGAATGGATATCAAAATGTTAGAATCAGTGCAGAGGAGGATGACTAAGATGATTCAGGGGTTGAGAAACTTGCCATACGAGGAAAGACTCAAACAGTTAAACTTGCATTCTCTAGAAAGGCGAAGGGTGCGTGGAGACATGATAGAGGTTTATAAATGGATGAAGGGCTTTAATAAGGGGGATATTCATAAAGTTTTGTTGGTAAGAGAACCGAGTAGGACACGAAGTAATGGGTTTAAACTGGATAAATTTAGATTCAACAGGGACATAGGCAAAAACTGGTTTACTAACAGGGTTGTGGATGAGTGGAATAGGCTTAACCATTACAATTGTCACATTCAAAAATAGACTAGATAAATTCACGGACAGCGATATTAGGTGGGGTTAGATACACGGGAGCTTAGGTTCAAAGGAGCTGCCTTGTACAGACCTACCGGCCTCTTGCAGACTCCTACGTTCTTATGTTCTGTCTCTCCGGCATATGGCCACAGATGTTGCGCCGACTAAACGAAACTTTCCACCTTTCCTGTTACTTGCGCTCCTGGTAAAGAAACCCGTCCTTACCTGCTTTGGGGAGAGTCATTGGAATAATTATGCAAAGGGTTGTTCCTTCCTACACTCAGACTACTGCACTTCCCGACACTGAACTCCATCTGCCACTTCCCCGCCCAATCATCCAGTCTGTCTAGCTCATCCTGGAGAACACTAGCGTCTTGATCCGACTCATTACTCTACCGATCTTTATATTATCCTCAAATTTACTGACATCACTACTAATCCTGTATCTAAGTCATTCTAAGAGTAGGAGGAGTTAAAACATAGCATCATAAGGAAGAGGAGGAGCAGATAAGGAGGAGGAGGAGGAAGAAGAAGAGGAAGGAAAAGAGGAAACGAAGAAAAGATGATGACGATGATGATAATGAAGAAAATAAGGAAAGAGAGAGAGAGAGAGAGAGAGAGAGAGAGAGAGAGAGAGAGAGAGAGAGAGAGAGAGAGAGAGAGAGAGAGAGAGAGAGAGAGAGAGAGAGAGAGAGAGAGAGAATGTAATGCGATACGAGACAACAAGAAGACAACACCCACACCTTAAGGAAGAGGGAGGAGGAGGAGGAGGAGGAGGAGGAGGAGGAATAAAAAAAAATAAAAAATCAAATGCAATAGAGGAAGAGGATGTAATTATTGTATCATCCTTATAAGGGAAAGGAGGAGAGGAGGAGGAGGAGGAGGAGGAGGAGGAGGATGTGACGTGGCGAATGATTATGAGGACGAAAAAAGGCCAAGAGAAGGGAAGGAGGAGGATGACGAAGACACAGAAGAAGAAGAAGAAGAAGAAGAAGAAGAAGAAGAAGAAGAAGAAGAAAAAAAAGAAGAGGAAGAAGAGGAAGAAGAAGAAGAAGAAAAGGAAGAAGAAGAAGAAGAAATAGTAAACAGAAGAAGAGGAAGAAGAAGAAGAAGAAGAAGAAGAAGAAGAAATAGTAAGCAAAATAAAAAATATCCATAAAAGGAGAGGAAGAAGAAGCATGACAGGAATAAAATCAGAGGAACGGAGGAAATAAGACGAAAAAAAAAATAAAGAGGAAAGATGAGAGAAAAATGAAAACTAAGAAGAACAAAAGAGGAAGAAGTACAACAAGAGTGGAAGAAAGAAGAATGGATGATAAAGACGAAGAAATAGAAGGAAGAGAAGAAAAAATACTTATGAGGTACGAAAGAAAATAATGAGGAAAAGATGAAAGAAGAAGAAGAACAAGAAAACTAAGAAGAACAGGAGGAAAAGACAAAGAAAAAGAGAAAAAGAAGAACAAGACAAACTAAGAAGAACAGAGGAAAAGAAAGAAAAAGAGAAAAAGAAGAAGAACAAGACAAACTAAGAAGAACAGAGGAAAAGACAAAGAAAAAGAGAAAAAGAAGAAGAACAAGACAAACAAAGAAGAACAGAGGAAAAGAAGGAAAAAGAGAAAAAGAAGAAGAACAAGACAAACTAAGAAGAACAGAGGAAAAGACAAAGAAAAGAAGAGAAAAAGAAGAAGAACAAGACAAACGAAGAGTAACGGGAAAAGACAGAGAAAAAGAAAGAAGAAGAAGAACAAGATAAAAGATAGAAAAAAGGAAGAAAGAAAAGAAATGAGTGAATGAATGAAAGAAATAGAAAAGAAGAGAGAAAAAGAAGAAAAAAAGAAAAGTGTGTGGAAATGTGAGTAGAAAAGGTGAAAGAAATAAAGGAAAAGAAAGATAGAAAGAACGAAAGGAAAGTTGAATAGAGAGTTGTTTAAAGAATGTATGTGAGAAAGAAAGAAAGAGAAAAGAAAAAGAGAAAGAAAAGAAGAACGGGAAAATGCAAAGAAAAGGAGAGAAGAAGAAGAACAAGACAAACTAAGAAGAACGGGGAAAAAGACAAAGAAAAAGAGGGAAGAAGAGGAGGAGGAGGAGGAGGAGGAGGAGGAGGAGGAGGAGGAGGTGACGTGACCATCTGAGACTGAAAATTAACTTCCTAGGAATGGAGAAAAAAGACTTGGAAAAAAATGCAAAAGGAAGAATGACAAGGCTGAAGAGGGGTGGAGGAAAATGGCATAAAAAAAGGCCAGACGGTATACAAGAACAACACACAAGACTGAAGATTAACGGAGGAAAATGGCGAGGAAAAAGGCCAGACGGTATACAGGAACAACACACAAGACTGAAGATTAACGGAGGAAAATGGCGAGGAAAAAGGCCAGACGGTATACAAGAACAACACACAAGACTGAAGATTAACGGAGGAAAATGGCAAAAAAAAAAAGGCCAGACGGTATACAAGAACAACACACAAGACTGAAGATTAACGGAGGAAAATGGCGAGGAAAAAGGCCAGACGGTATACAGGAACAACACACAAGACTGAAGATTAACGGAGGAAAATGGCGAGGAAAAAGGCCAGACGGTATACAGGAACAACACACAAGACTGAAGATTAACGGAGGAAAATGGCGAGGAAAAAGGCCAGACGGTATACAAGAACAACACACAAGACTGAAGATTAACGGAGGAAAATGGGGGAAAAAAAGGCCAGACGGTATACAGGAACAACACACAAGACTGAAGATTAACGGAGGAAAATGGGGGAAAAAAAGGCCAGACGGTATACAGGAACAACACACAAGACTGAAGATTAACGGAGGAAAATGGGGTGCAAAAAGGCCAGACGGTATACAGGAACAACACACAAGACTGAAGATTAACGGAGGAAAATGGGGGAAAAAAAGGCCAGACGGTATACAGGAACAACACACAAGACTGAAGATTAACGGAGGAAAATGGGGGAAAAAAAGGCCAGACGGTATACAGGAACAACACACAAGACTGAAGATTAACGGAGGAAAATGGGGGAAAAAAAGGCCAGACGGTATACAGGAACAACACACAAGACTGAAGATTAACGGAGGAAAATGGCGAGGAAAAAGGCCAGACGGTATACAGGAACAACACACAAGACTGAAGATTAACGGAGGAAAATGGCGAGGAAAAAGGCCAGACGGTATACAAGAACAACACAAGACTGAAGATTAACGGAGGAAAATGGCGAGGAAAAAGGCCAGACGGTATACAAGAACAACACACAAGACTGAAGATTAACGGAGGAAAATGGCGAGGAAAAAGGCCAGACGGTATACAGGAACAACACACAAGACTGAAGATTAACGGAGGAAAATGGCGTTTAAAAAGGCCAGACGGTATACAAGAACAACACAAGACTGAAGATTAACGGAGGAAATGGCGAGGAAAAAAGGCCAGACGGTATACAGGAACAACACACAAGACTGAAGATTAACGGAGGAAAATGGCGAGGAAAAAGGCCAGACGGTATACAGGAACAACACACAAGACTGAAGATTAACGGAGGAAAATGGCGAGGAAAAAAGGCCAGACGGTATACAGGAACAACACACAAGACTGAAGATTAACGGAGGAAAATGGGGGAAAAAAAGGCCAGACGGTATACAAGAACAACACACAAGACTGAAGATTAACGGAGGAAAATGGCGAGGAAAAAGGCCAGACGGTATACAGGAACAACACACAAGACTGAAGATTAACGGAGGAAAATGGCGAGGAAAAAGGCCAGACGGTATACAGGAACAACACACAAGACTGAAGATTAACGGAGGAAAATGGCGAGGAAAAAGGCCAGACGGTATACAGGAACAACACACAAGACTGAAGATTAACGGAGGAAAATGGCGAGGAAAAAGGCCA
>NC_066538.1:16099861-16107361 GCF_024679095.1 Eriocheir sinensis
CTTTTCATGAATTTCCATCCATTTTTTTCTTCTCTTCGTCCTCATCCACTTTTTTCCTCATGTTCTTCTCCTCCGCCTTTCTTTTTCTCATCGTTATCGACCGTCACTCCTTCTCCACTTTCCTTCATCTTTTCTTCATCCTCATCCACTTTTTCCCTCATGTTCTTCTCCTCCGCCTCTCTTTTTCTCATCGTTATCGTCATCTTTCTCCACTTTTCTTCATCTTTTCTTCATCCTCATCCACATTTTCCCTCATGTTCTTCTCCTCCACCTCTCTTTTTCTCATCGTTATCGTCATCCTTCTCCACTTTTCTTCATCTTTTCTTCATCCTCATCCACTTTTTCCCTCATGTTCTTCTCCTCCGCCTTTCTTTTTTCATCGTTATCGTCATCCTTCTCCACTTTTCTTCATCTTTTCTTCATCCTCATCCACTTTTTCTCATGTTCTTCTCCTCCGCCTTTCTTTTTTCATCGTTATCGTCATCCTTCTCCACTTTTCTTCATCTTTTCTTCATCCTCATCCACTTTTTCTCTCATGTTCTTCTCCTCCGCCTTTCTTTTTCCATCGTTATCGTCATCCTTCTCCACTTTTTTCATCTTTTCTTCATCCTCATCCACTTTTTCGCTCATGTTCTTCTCCTCTGCCTCTTTTTCTCATCGTTATCGTCATCCTTCTCCACTTTTTCATCTTTCCTCTCCTCCTTATCCTCTTCCTCCTTGAAATAATAAAGTTTGCATACACTTCAACAACTCCACGTCGGCAGTTGCATTTCTTTCCCGAGTGCTCCTAAAACAGGTAGCCAAAACGCACGTAACACCAGCAACACATGGGGAGCAACTTGACTCAGCACAACACAACACCAGCAACAGATAAAAACACACGACACACACAAATAGCACAATCAACACCTGCTCTTCCATGTTTTCGTGTTTCCTCCTCCTGAGACAATTATCAACGTTTAAGTCTTAATTATACGTAGCAACCATTATCATACATACATACATACATACATACATACATGCGTACATACATACATACATTACTTATAGACAAGAGGCAAGGATGAAAAATTGATGTGGTTTGCAGAACTTGAGAATGAAGGGCAGGAGGAAAGAAAGAAATGTGGTTTGCAGAACTGATCATAAAGGGACGAGAGGAAAGAAAGAAATGTGTTTTGCAGAACTTCAATATAGAGAGGAGAGGTAAAGGAAGAAAAAGAATGAAAAAATGAAGAAAGGAAATGTGGTTTGCAGAACTGGTGATAAAGGGACGAGAGGAAAGAAAGAAATGTGGTTTGCAGAACTGATCATAAAGGGACGAGAGGAAAGAAAGAAATGTGGTTTGCAGAACTTCAATATAGAGAGGAGAGGTAAAGGAAGAAAACGAATGAAAAAGTGAAGAAAGGAAATGTGGTTTGCAGAACTTCAATATAGAGAGGAGAGGTAAAGGAAGAAAAATAATGAAAAAAGGAAGAAAGGAAATGTGGTTTGCAGAACTTCAATATAGAGAGGAGAGGTAAAGGAAGAAAAATAATGAAAAAAGGAAGAAAGGAAATGTGGTTTGCAGAACTTCAATATAGAGAGGAGAGGTAAAGGAAGAAAAGAATGAAAAAAGGAAGAAAGGAAATGTGGTGTGTGGAACTTCAATATAGAGAGGAGAGGTAAAGGAAGAAAAATAATGAAAAAAGGAAGAAAGGAAATATGGCTTGCAGAACTTTAATACGAAGAGGGAGAGGAAAGGTAGACACATAGCTTACAAAGATTAACCTTCCTTGTCTGTCCCATCATCAACATCTGTAAGCATTCTAAAACGTCCCTCCTCCACACTTGTAAACAGTCATTCTCCTCGCTTGTCACCTCATAAGCCCCGCCAACATTGATCTTTCCCCTGTTGCTCTGCGCCGCACATTAACTCTGCTGTGTCACGCGTTGCAAGTCAAGGGTGGGTCGTACGTGCATGGCTTGTAGCACCTCCAATTAAACACCTCTGCACGCAATGATTACCGACTGCCTGCCAGGTGTGTTGTGTTGGGCTGTGCTTGTGTTGTTTCGCGTGTGTGGGTGGGGGTGTGAGTGTTACTTGTTTTGTTCTACCTTGAGTTGCTGGCGTCGTGTTATTCTTGTGTTGTTCCCTGAGTTTGGGTTGTTTTACTTGACCTGCGTTATTCCGTGTGTGTTGTTTGGTTGTATGTGTCATTGTGTTATAGTGTGTTGTTTCCTGTTGCTTATGTTGTTTTGTGCTCTTATGTGTCTTCGTTGTGTTTCTCTTGTTTTACTTGTATGGGGTACCGTTATCTCTGTTGCTTGTGTTGTTTTGTGCTCCCATGTGTCTTCGTTGTGTTTCTCTTGTTTTACTTGTATGGGGTACCGTTATCTCTGTTGCTTGTGTTGTTTTGTCTGTTTTTCTGCCGTTGCGAGCCTTCTCCTTTCCCTCTGTCGCTTCTGTTACTTTTCTGAGTTCTTCGTTGCTTGACTTCGTTCGGGTCTCTTACTTTTTTTAATCTAGCCTCTTTTTTTCGTTCCGTCTTCTTTCACCTGCTGCTCCCTTCTGCTCCCTGCTACTTGCACTGGGTCAAGCTGAGGTACAGAGAGAGACACAGGGACCAGACAGCACCACTAGGTCAGGCTTCATCGGGGTCAGGTGTGCCTCGCTATGGGTCACGCAAGATCGCTAAGTACGTGGCGTGAAGTGGGTCAGCGCCATCACGGGTCACGAAGGGTTCATTTTGGCGGGGAGTTAGGAGAGGAAACCCCGGACCCGACCCTGTGTGTTAACTACCGGGATTACTTATACTCTGTCCCTGTGGTGTTTTATGATTCTGTTTTCGTTTTGATGTTAGTGGTGATTGGTACGCAAGAACTGGGTCAGGTTTAATTTAACGTGCAGAGTGAAGAGTGAACCTAAATTAGAAAAAAGGTTGAGTTTTAACAGTAATTTTTTGCCCTTTTCTGTAAGTATGCACGTTTTTGTTTTTGTTTTGCGTTAGAGGTTGAATATGACTCGTGGATTAAAATCAGGTTCGAGTTACATAGATAGCGAAGGTTTTATGTTCAGGGAGGTACGGTATAATGTTTCAATCACCGTTGTGTTTTGCGTTTTTGATTTAAAGTTAATAGAGTTTCGTACGAGAGAACTGGTCAGGTTTCATTTTACGTGCAGAGGGAAGAGAGTAAAAGTAAATTAGATACTTGAGTTGAGAGTAAACCTAAATTAGATACCGGTTTGAGTTTTAATAGAAATCTTAACCCGTTTCTATAGCAATGGATTTTTTTGTGTGTGTGTGTTTTATTGAATAGTTGAACATGATTGGTAGGTTATTAAGACAGATATACTAGAGGAGAAGGTTACATATTCAAGGATGTTTAATATTTGTCTCCGTAGTGTTTTATGTATTCAATTTGAAGTTAGGGTTTCGTAGGCAAGAACTGGGTCAGGTTTGATTTTACACGCAGTAGTAAGAGTATACCTAAATTAGATACAAGGTTGAGTGTTAACAGTAATTTTCAGCCCGTGTCTGTAAGTATGGAATGTTTTATTTTGTGTTTCTGATAAAGTTTAAAAATAATGGTAGATCAAAATTAAGTCAAAGCTACATATAGGAGGTTCAATGTCTCTTGTCTGTAATGTTTTATGTTGTGTTAGATATAACTTTACACGCAGAAGTAAAACGAGGACCCTAAAAAAAAATGTTGGGCTCAGTTTTAATCCTTTCTAGTTCGTCTCTGTAAAGGCGGAATTGATTTTGTTTTAGTTTGAATATGATTGGTCGATAATAGGAAGGTCAGAGCGAAAGTTTTTATTTATTAAGGAGGATTAATATTTCTGTCTCCGAATTGTTTTATGTTTTCGTTTTGAAGTTAATAAAAGTTTGGTACGCAAGAAATGGGTCAGGTTTGATTTTCACGAAGAGGGAAAAGGGTAAACCCAACTATGAGACTGATTTAAGATTAACAATTACATATTTTTAGTCCGTCTTGTAACAATTTGATGTTTTTTTTTTTATTAAGGAGGATTAATATTTCTGTCTCCGAATTGTTTTATGTTTTCGTTTTGAAGTTAATAAAAGTTTGGCACGCAAGAACTGGGTCAGGTTTGATTTTCACGAAGAGGGAAGAGAGTAAACCTAACTATGAGACTGATTTAAGATTAACAATTACATATTTTTAGCCCGTCTTGTAACAATTTGATGTTTTTTATGACTAATTTAGAGGTTAAACATAATTGAAGAACAGGAATTAGGTCGGAGCTGCATAGATGGTGAAGTACAATTTTCAAGCAGGTTGAATATCTCAGTAATTTTGTTTTATGATTTCGTTTGGAAGTTAACCTTGATTCCTACACAAGAACTGGGTCAGGTTCAATTTTCGCGCAAATATAAGAGAGGAGACGAAATATTATTGGGCTGAGTTTTGTCGATTATTCTTACTCCTCTGTAATTACTGAATGTATTTTTTTTTTCTTTTAAGTTTAAACATGATTGGTGGTGAGGAATTAGGTCAGGGCTGCACAGATGGCGACGGTTTTATGATGAAGGAGGTTGAATACTTCTAAGGGAAACAAGAGGAAAATCATAAATAACAGAACAGGTTTATTTATTTATTTATTTTATTTTTTATTTTTTGAGAAGAAGAAAATGAAAAAAACGTAAATAATGAGAAATAACTAGAATTTGCTACTTTTTAGAGGAAGGTTAAGGAAGAGTAATCGTGAATAATGCTCATGGTTAAATTTTCGGAGAATATATATACGTTTTCTTTTTTTTTCAGGTGGACAAAGTGCGGGTCCCGGCGAGGCATTGGTCCTTGAGAATGAAGAATGTCTACGTAAGTGTACATTTTTGTTTTACGTTTTTTCCTCCTTTTTTTCCTTTTTCCTTTTTTTCTTTTATTCGCTCTTTTCTCTTTTTTTCCTATTTCTATCTCGAGGGCCCAAAGAGTGTGGCATCCCTTTAGGCGGCGCGGTGAACACTTTTCAGAGGGACTTTTTAGCTGATTAACCCGGTAGCAGCGACGGGCCAAATTTGTGGCTTTACCGTGTAGCAGCGATGGGCCAAATTTGTGGCTTTACCGTGTAGCAGCGACGGGCCAAATTTGTGGCTTTACCGTGTAGCAGCGATGGGCCAAATTTGTGGCTTTACCGTGTAGCAGCGATGGGCCAAATTTGTGGCTTTACCGTGTAGCAGCGATGGGCCAAATTTGTGGCTTTACCGTGTAGCAGCGATGGGCCAAATTTGTGGCTTTACCGTGTAGCAGCGACGGGCCAAATTTGTGGCTTTACCGTGTAGCAGCGATGGGCCAAATTTGTGGCTTTACCGTGTAGCAGCGATGGGCCAAATTTGTGGCTTTACCGTGTAGCAGCGATGGGCCAAATTTGTGGCTTTACCGTGTAGCAGCGATGGGCCAAATTTTTGGCTTTACCGTGTAGCAGCGATGGGCCAAATTTGTGGCTTTACCGTGTAGCAGCGATGGGCCAAATTTGTGGCTTTACCGTGTAGCGTTGAATGGCCAAATTTGTGGCTTTACCCAGTAGCAGTGACTGGGCAAATTGTGGCTTTACCGTGTAGCAGCGACGGGCCAAATTTGTGGCTTTACCGTGTAGCAGCGATAGGCCAAATTTGTGGCTTTACCGTGTAGCAGCGACGGGCCAAAATTGTGGCTTTACCGTGTAGCAGCGATGGGCCAAATTTGTGGCTTTACCGTGTAGCAGCGATGGGCCAAATTTGTGGCTTTACCGTGTAGCAGCGATGAGCCAAATTTGTGGCTTTACCGTGTAGCAGCGACGGGCCAAATTTGTGGCTTTACCGTGTAGCAGCGATGGGCCAAATTTGTGCCATGATATAAACCTCCCAAAATAGATGATGCATAAACTGATCACACATGCGTTGATATATATTATGAAATGGTTTGCGTGAGTGGTGATTCTTTCTCATTATTTTACTTAGAGGGGCCTTTAACCTAACCTAACCTAACCTAACCTTTAACCTAACCTAACCTAACCTTTAACCTAACCTAACCTAACCTAACCTAACCTTTAACCTAACCTAACCTAACCTAACCTTTAACCTAACCTAACCTAACCTAACCTAACCTTTAACCTAACCTAACCTAACCTAACCTAAGAAACATGACCCCCGCAGCTACCGGGTTAATATGAAGTGAAACCATATTACATAACTAAGCTGTTCTGTGTTCTGATCGTTTAGTCGTGTTTGCCACTTTTTTAATATACTTAAATTACGTTTTTGTGAACCATGAAAGGAATTTGGGCGACAGAGATTACTTCAGCAAATACTTCCTAAATATGTAAAGAAAACACGCGTGAACAAGCAGCTAATCATTTAATCTAGTCCGCCACTTTTTTTTATTTCATTTACGTTTATGTGAGTCTTGAAAGGAATTTGGACAACAGAGATCACTTAAGCAAATACCTTCTAAATATGTAAATAAAACAAGCGTAAAGAAACAAAATCATTTAATCTAGCCTGACACTTTTTTGTATATATTTCATTTACGTTTATGTGAGCCGTGAAAGGAATTTGGACAACAGAGATCACTTCGGCAAATACCTTCTAAATATGTAAATAAAACAAGCGTAAAGAAACAAAATCATTTAATCTAGCCTGCCACTTTTTTTGTATATATTTCATTTACGTTTATGTGAGCCATGAAAGGAATTTTGACAACAGAGATCACTTCAGCAAAAACCTTCTAAATATGTAAATAAAACACGCGTAAAGAAACAAAATCATTTAATCTAGCCTGCCACTTATTTTGTATATATTTCATTTACGTTTATGTGAGCCGTGAAAGGAATTTTGACAACAGAGATCACTTCAGCAAATACCTTCTAAATATATAAAGAAAACAAGTGTAAAGAAACAAAATCATTTAATCTAGCCTGCCACTTTTTTTGTATATATTTCATTTACATTTACGTGAGCCATGAAAGGAACTTGCACAACAGAGATCACTTCAGCAAATACCTTCTAAATATGTAAATAAAACACACGTAAAGAAACAAAATCATTTAATCTAGCCTGACACTTTTTTGTATATATTTCATTTACATTTACGTGAGCCATGAAAGGAATTTTGACAACAGAGATCACTTCAGCAAATACCTTCTAAATAGATAAAGAAAACAAGCGCAAAGAAACAAAATCATTTAATCTAGCCTGTCGCTTTTTTTTATATTTCATTTACGTTTACGTGAGCCATGAAAGGAATTTTGACAACAGAGATCACCAGCAAATAGCTTCTAAATATGTAAATAAAACAAGCGTAAAGAAACAAAATCATTTAATCTAGTCTGACACTTTTTTGTATATATTTCATTTACATTTACGTGGGCCATGAAAGGAATTTTGACAACAGAGATCACTTCAGCAAAAACCTTCGTAATATTTAAGGAAAACAAACTTAAACAAGCGGCTGATTATTCCGGGGCATTCCTTCCTTGTGATTACATTGTTTGATCGCGCTGTTTGTGTTGTGAACCTC
>NC_066538.1:16109861-16209861 GCF_024679095.1 Eriocheir sinensis
TTCTTCCTTCCTTCCTTCCATTCTAACCTTCCTCAATTCATTCATTTATTCATTCCATTCTTCCTTTTTTTTTTCCTTCCTTCCATTTCAACCTTCCTTCCTCCATTCATTCACTCCTTTCTTCCTTTCTTTCTCTCTTCCTTCCTTCCTTTCTTCCTTCCATTTCAACCTTCCTTCCTTCATTCATTCACTCCTTTCTTTCTTTCTTCCATTCCAACCTTCATTCATTCATTCATTCCACCCTTCCTTCTCTTCCTTCCTTCTTTCCTTCGTTCATTCATTCCTCTCCAACATCGGGAGTTCCAAGTCAAGCGAAGGAAGTGTAAAGACAGTCCCGGAAGTACTTATCATCCTCGCATTGTGGTTTAGAAAGAAGGCAAACTCTTAGCTAATTTTTACGTGGAGACTTCAGACACACACGCACATAAAAATAACGCTTCCTCTGCAACACTGAGAACTACGTGAGGTCAAGGAAGTATAAGGAAGTCACGGATATGCTTATTGATCCTCTTATGAATGGAGAAAAACAGATCCTAAGCTATTTTTACGTGCGCATTCTCATATCACCATTCCGAGTTTCCTATGCACCGTGAAGAGATGAAAGTGCAAGAATGTCACGGAGCTCCTCACCAATTTTTTTGTGAATGGAAAGAAGCAGAACTTAAGCTGTTTTAACGTATACACTCTCATATCACCATTCCGAGTTTCTTCTGCGACGTAAGGAGAAGAAAGTGCAAGAAAGTCACGGAGCTTCTTATTGATCCTCTTGTGAATGGAAAGAAGCAGAACTTAAGCTGTTTTAACGTATACACTCTCATATCACCACTCCGAGTTTCCTATGCACCGTGAAGAGAAGAAAGTGCAGGAATGTCACGGAGCTCCTCACCAATTTTTTTGTGAATGGAAAGAAGCAGAACTTAAGCTGTTTTAACGTATACACTCTCATATCACCGTTCCGAGTTTCCTATGCACCGTGAAGAGATGAAAGTGCAAGAATGTCACGGAGCTCCTTACCAATTTTTTTGTGAATGGAAAGAAGCAGAACTTAAGCTGTTTTAACGTATACACTCTCATATCACCATTCCGAGTTTCTTCTGCGACGTAAGGAGAAGAAAGTGCAAGAAAAGTCACGGAGCTCCTTATTGATCCTCTTGTGAATGGAAAGAAGCAGAACGTAAGCTGTTTTTACGTACACACTCTCATATCACCATTCCAGCTTTTCTCTGCAGCACCAAGCTAAGTAGGGTCAAGAAAGTATAAGGAAGTTACGAAAGCACTTATTGATCCTCCTATGAATGGAAAGAAGCAGAACTTGAGCTGTTTTTACGTATACACTCTCATATCACCATTCCAGCTTTCCCCTGCAGCACCAAGATAAGTAGAATTAAGAAAGTATAAGGAAATCACGGAGCTCCTCACCAGTCCTCTTGTGAATGGAAAGAAGCAGAACGTAAGCTGTTTTTACGTACACACTCTCATATCACCATTCCAGCTTTCCTCTGCAGCACCAAGCTAAGTAGAATTAAGAAAGTATAAGGAAATCACGGAGCTCCTCACCAATCCTCTTATGAATGGAAAGAAGCGGAACCTAATCTATTTTTACGTACAGACTCACATATTATCATCACCATTCCAGCTTTTCTCTGCAGCACCAAGTTAAGTAGGGTCAAGAAAATATAAGGAAGTTACGAAAGCACATACTGATCCTCTTATGAATGGAGAGAAGCAGAACCTAATCTATTTTTACATACACACTCTCATATCATCACCATTCCAGCTTTCCTCTGCAGCACCAAGCTAAGTAGGGTCAAGAAAGTGCAAGGAAGTCACGGAAGTTCTCACCGATCCTCCTATGAATGGAAAGAAGCGGAACCTAATCTATTTTTACGTACACACTCTCATACTATCGCCATTCCAGCTCTCCTCTGCAGCACCAAGCTAAGTAAGGTCAAGAAAGTGCAAGGAAGTCACGGAAGTTCTTACCGATCCTCTTATGAATGGAAAGAAGCGGAACCTAATCTATTTTTACGTACAGACTCACATACCATCCCCATTCCAGCTTTCCTCTGCAGCACCAAGCTAAGTAAGGTCAAGAAAGTGCAAGGAAGTCACGGAAGTTCTTACCGATCCTCTTATGAATGGAAAGAAGCGGAACCTAATCTATTTTTACGTACACACTCTCATACTATCGCCATTCCAGCTTTCCTCTGCAACGTAAGGAAAAGAAAGGATAAAAAATCTGCCCCTCCTTCACTGACAACTACGCAAGGTGAAGAATGTATAAAGAATGTTACTCAGATTATTTATACTCTTATGAATGAAAGTGAGCCAAACTAGAGCTATTTTTATGTATTCTTTTTCTTTTATTTTCCTTTCTTTATTTATTTCTCCTTTTTTTCTCCTTTTTTTCCTCTCCTTCCTTGTCTAACTACTTTGCTCCGTCTTTCCTTCCCTCCCTCCCTCCATCCTTCCTTCCTTCATGCTGCCCTTCCTTCCTTCCTTCCTTCCTTCCTTCCTTCATTCATTCCTCCCTTCCTTCCTCCCTTCCTTCCTTCCTTCATGCCTCCCTTCATTCATTCATTCATTCATGCCTCCCTTCATTCCTTCCTTCATTCATTCATTCATCCCTCCCTTCCTTCCTTCATTCATTCATTAATTCCTCCCTTCATTCATTCCTTCCTTCCTTCCTCCATTCATTCATTCATTCCTCCCTTCATTCCTTCCTTCCTTCATTCATTCATTCCTCCCTTCATTCCTTCCTTCACAGAACACTTCGGAACCCCACTCCATCTTTCCTTTCCAACACTGTAAGCTATAGAAGGAGAAAGTAATTAGGTATGTAAAGTAAGTTGGTATGTAAAGTAAGTTGGCTTGTAAAGTAATTGAGTTAAGTAAGAAAAAAGTCGAGCAGAAATGTCACCGAGATACACTTGTTTTTTTCTATTATGAAATGAAAAAACACTAACCTCCCTTGGCAACACTGAGGTAGGTGAAGTATAACAAAATAGAGGGAAGTACTTTTTTTTTTTTTTTTCGTGTGGTGAGTGAAAGAAAGTCAAGCTGTGATCGATCTTATGTGAAACTTCCCTCCACATTTTCTCCTCCATTCCTTCCTCCTTTCTCTCCCTAGTCACGTTTATCTCCTTATTTTCTTTCTTTTGCTTTTCTTCTTCCTTCTCACTCCTTTTTCCTTCCTTCCTTTCTTCCTTTCTTCCTTTCTCCTCTTCCATCTTCACTTCTTTCCTGTTTTCCTTATCTGTTTTCTTCTTCCTTCTTACTCCTTTTTCCTTCCTTCCTTCCTTCCTTCCTTCCTTTCTCCTCTTCCATCTTCACTTCTTTCCTGTTTTCCCTATCTGTTCTCTTCTTCTTTCTCTTTTGTTTGCTATGTCTTTCTGTTTCTCTCGTGTGTCATTTCTCTTCGTCTTTCATTTCCTCTTTCCTTCTCTCCTTCACTTCTTTCCTTTCCTACTTCCTTCCTTCCTTCATTCATTGCTTTTTCTCTTCGTCTCTCATTTCCTCTTTCCTTCTCTCCTTCTTCACTTCTTTCCTTTCCTACTTCATTCCTTCCTTCATTCATTGCTTTTTCTCTTCGCCTCTCAGTTCCTCTTTCCTTCTCTCCTTCACTTCTTTCCTTTCCTACTTCATTCCTTCCTTCATTCATTCATTTTTCTCGTCGTCTCTCAGTTCCTCTTTCCTTCTCCTTCTTCACTTCTTTCCTTTCTTCCTTCCTTCTTTCCTTCATTCATTCCTTTTTCTCTTCGTCTCTCAGTTCCTCCTTCCTTCTCTCCTTCTTCACTTCTTTCCTTTCCTACTCCCTTCCTTCCTTCATTCATTCCTTTACACTTTCTTCCTTCCTTTGCACCTTTATTGCTTCTTTCATTTCTTGTTTTCTTTAGTCCAGTTTGTCCTGTGATAAGTCTAAGCAGCGAATCCCACTCTCCCTTAACTCTTTCTCACTGTTCTTGTCAAGGGAATAGCCTAGGACGAGAGAGAGCTTATAATATGGGCGTTGGTGTATAATCTTGTAGTGTTTTTGTATTCGGAGGGACAGAGATCGTTTGCGAGTCTTCCTTGTTGGTTTTCCTGATGAGAGAGAGAATGAGATTTACTTGAAAGGGAGAAAGGAAGGAGGGAGAAGAAAGAAAGTGGATGGAAGAGGAGGAGGAAGGAGGATATGAGACGAGGATAAATGACTTAACGAGAGAAATAGAAAGACATGGGAGACAAAAGAGAAAGAAGGAAGGAGAATGGATGGTAGAGGAGAAGGAAGAAGGAAATTTGAAACGAAGAGAAATGACTTAACGAGAGAAATAGAAAAACATTGGAGACAAAAGAGAAAGAAGGGAAGGAGAGCAAATAATGAAAACAGGAAAGAAGTAGAGAAGGAAGAGGAGAAAGGATGAAAGGAAGGAAGAGTAAGAAGGAGGAAGAAGAAAAGAAGAAGGAGAAAAACATGACTGACAAGAGAAAGACACGACAGACAAGAGAGAAAGAAAGAAAGAATGGAAGAAAAGAAAAAATGCAGGAAGGAAATAAGGAAGAAAGAAGAAAGAAAGAAATATAAGAGACGAAGAGAAAGACAGGATAGACGAGAGAGAAAGGAAGGAGGGAAAAGAAGTAGGAAGGAAGTAGGGAAAGAAGGAAGGAGAGGCAGAAGAGAAAGTAAAAGAAAATGAAGAAAAGGAGAAAAAAAACATGACCAACAAGAAAGACAGGACAGACGAGAGAGAGAAAGGAAGGAAGAAGGGAAGAAAAAGAATATAAGAAGGAAGGAAGGAAGGAAAAAAGGAAATGACGAGAGAGAGAGAGAGAGAGAGAGAGAGAGAGAGAAATTCCTCCCGTCCTCTTTCTCTCTCTCACTGTGAGCTACGCGAGGTCAGGCTTGTAAAATAAGTCTCGAAAGTCAGGTATTTTCATCACACTAAATATAGAAAGAGAAAAAGAAAATACACATTGTTACCAACCTAAAATTATGTCTGAAGTCTTGGCAAATTATCAACCTTCTTTCCTTCCTTCATTCATTCGTTCATTCATTATTTTTCTTACTTTTCCTTTATTTATTTATTTTCTTCATCCCTTTTTTTTTCATTCCTTACTTTCTTTCTTCCTTCTGTATCTACTTCTGTTTTTCCTTCCTTCCTTCCTTCCCTTCATCTTTTTTATTTCCTTCTTTCAAGTCCTCCCTCCCTTCCACCCTCCCTCCAGTCTTTCTTACTCTTTTCATTCTTTCCTCTTTTCATTTCTTTTATTCTTTTATTTCCTTCCTCCATCCCTCATTTCCTCCTTCCTGCACAGCTTCTTTTCTTTCCTGCTTCCTTCCTTTCTTCCCTCCTTTCTGTTCTTCCTACTTTCCTATATTCCTTCCTTCCTCCCTCTCTCCTTCCCTCCCTACCTTCCTTCCTAGCTCCCTCCCTCCTTCCCTACAAACCTACCCTGCTCCTTCCCTTCCTTCCTTCCTTCCATCCTTCCTTCCTTGACAATATACTCTGGACTCACACAGGAAAGGATCATTTAAGAGAAGCAAGGAAGGACCAGGTTCAAGTTATTTGCAGAGAGAGGAAGAGGAGGGAGGAGGGGAAGGAGAGAGAGGAGGAGGGAAGAGAGGAATAGTAAGAGGAGGAAGAGGGAAGGAAAAGAAGGAAAGGAGGCAAATGGACAAGCAGATAATGATAGGGATGGGGAGAGGAAGGAAAAGAGGAAGGGAGGAAGGAGAGTGAGAGGGACGGAGGAAAAAATAAAGAGGTGATGATGCAAAGAAGGATAGAAAGAAAGAAAGAAAGAAAAATAAAAGAAAAAAGGAAGAAAAAAATAGAAAAAATGAAAAAGAAATAAAAAAAGAGAAAGAGAAATAGGAAGAGAAAGTAGGAAAGAGCAAGAAAGAAAAGTGAAACAAAAAAAAGGAAAAGAGAAAAAGAAATGAGAGAGAGAGAGAGACCTAATCGTACCTCAAACAAACTCGTGAATTCCAACATAATCACTCCCCTCCACATGAAAACATATTAAAACCTAAGGAGGTCACCACGGAAATATATAACAAACTCCAACGAAAACACTCTAACATTATAAAACTTTCCTCGTAAAATATTTCTTTCCCGAGCCAATATTCACACGCATTTCGGGGATCACACACACACACACACACACACACACACACACACACACACACACACACACACACACACATTTGATAAGGCTTTGGTAGAGGTTGTTGTGTTAGTATTTCCATTGGTAGTGTTATGAGCCTCGTGATAGTTTGATAAGGCTTTGGTACAGGTTGTGTTAGCATTTCCATGGGTAGTGTTATGAGCCTAGTGATAGTTTGATGAGGCTTTGCTTTGGTAGAGGTTGTGTTAGTAGTATTTCCATGGGTAGTGTTATGAGCCTAGTGATAGTCTGACAAGGCTTTGGTAGAGGTTGTTGTGTTAGTATTTCCATGGGTAGTGTTATGAGCCTAGTGATAGTTTGACAAGACTTTGGTAGAGGTTGTGTTAGTAGTATTTACATGGACAGTGTTAAGAGCCTAGTGATAGGTTGACAAGGCTTTGGTAGAGGTCGTGTTAGTAGTATTTCCATGGGTAGTGTTACGAGCTTATTGATAGTATGACAAGGCTTCTGCAACATGAACGTGAAAAACACAATCTTAATGACCCTTTGGAAATGTTCGTTATGAGATCCGAAATCGTTTGAGAATACGGGACATGACCTTTAAGACTTAGAAAACCCTCACATCAGTTAAACCTTTCTCCCTTTGATTCTGGTTTCCCTCGCATGTAATTAATGGGAAAGTCTTAGGATATAGACACATATTTCACGACTCCCTCTCTCTCCCTTTTAATTATTTTATTCGCATATTATTTAGTAGGTAGAGAGAAGGGTTGACATCTGTATAAACTTTTCCTCTTCCTTATTTTCTGGTTTCCTTCCCAAATAATTAGTGGGAAAGTCTTAGGATATACAGAGCCATATTTCACGACTCCCTCACTCTCCCGTCTTTAACCATTTCATTCGCATACATTTAGTTGATAGAGGGAAGGGTTGACATCTGTATAAACTTTTTCTCTTCCTTATTTTCTGGTTTTCTTCGCATAAAGTAAGTAGGAAAGAGGAAGAAGTGTTGAAATATATAGACCATATTTCCTGACTCCTTCCTTCCTTTTAATTATTTTATTGCATTCAGTTCATGGAAGAGGAAGAAGGGTTGAATATATAGACCTGCATCCTGCCTTCCTTCCTTCCTTTTTCCTTGCATTCAGTTCATGGAAGAGGAAGAAGTCTTGGATATAGACCTGCATCCTGCCTTCCTTCCTTCCTTCCTTCCTTCATTGCATTCAGTTCATGGATAGAGGAGGAAGGGTTGACATCTATAGACTTCCTTCCTTCCTTCCTTCCTTCCTTCCCTTGCATTCAGTTCATGGAAAGAGGAGGAAGGGTTGGAATATATAGACCTGCATCCTGCCTTCCTTCCTTCCTTCCTTCCCTTGCATTCAGTTCATGGAAAGAGGAAGAAGGGTTGGAATATATAGACCTGCATCCTGCCTTCCTTCCTTCCTTCCTTCCCTTGCATTCAGTTCATGGGAAGAGGAAGAAGGGTTGAAATATATAGACCTGCATCCTGCCTTCCTTCCTTCCTTCCTTCCTTCCTTCCTTCCTCTGCATTCAGTTCATGGGAAGAGGAGGAAGTGTTGGAATATAGACCTGCATCCTGCCTTCCTTCCTTCCTTCCTTCCCTTGCATTCAGTTCATGGGAAGAGGAAGAAGGGTTGAAATATATAGACCTGCATCCTGCCTTCCTTCCTTCCTTCCTTCCCTTGCATTCAGTTCATGGAAAGAGGAAGAAGTGTTGGAATATATAGACCTGCATCCTGCCTTCCTTCCTTCCTTCCTTCCTCTGCATTCAGTTCATGGGAAGAGGAGGAAGTGTTGGAATCCATATAAACCTGCATCCTGCCTTCATTCCTTCCTTCCTTCCTTCCCTTGGACTCAGTTCATGGAAAGAGGAAGAAGGTGTTGGAATATGTTGACCTGCATCCTGCCTTCCTTCCTTCCTTCCTTTCCTTCATTTTTTTTCATCCTGCCTTTTTTTATCCTTTTTTCCTTTCATTCCTTCCTTTCCTTCCTCTGCATTCTTTTCATGAGAAGGAAGAGGATTTATAGACCTTTTTTCTGATTGTTCCTTCCTTCCTTCCTTGCATTCAGTTCATGGGAAGGAAGAAGGTTGAAATATATAGACTTGCATCCTGCCTTCCTTCCTTCCTTACTTCCTTCTTCTGCATTCAGTTCATGGGAGAGAGTGTTGGAATCCATATATAACTTTTCTTTTTTTCTTACTTCATTATATTACTTGTTACGATATGTTGACAAAATTTCTAACTTATTTCTCCATTCATCTCCTTTTTTCATCCTTCTTTTTTCTCTCTTTTCCATTATTTACTTTTTTCTTACTTTTTCTAATTTTTTCTCCATTATTTACTTCTTACTTTTTTCTTACTCTTTTCTCCATTATTTACTTTTTTTTCTCCATTATTTACTTTTTTCTTACTTTTTTCTCCATTATTTACTTTTTTCTTACTTTTTTCTTACTTTTTTCTCCATTATTTACTTTTTTCTTACTTTTCTTACTTTTTTCTCCATTATTTACGTTTTTCTTACTTTTTCTTATTTTTTCTCCCATTATTTACCTTTTTCTTACTTTTCCTTACTTTTTTCGCCATTAGTTACTTTTTTCTTACTTTTTCTTACTTTTTTGTCCCATTAGTTACTTTTTTCTTACTTTTTCTTACTTTTTTGTCCCATTAGTTACTTTTTTCTTACTTTTTCTTACTTTTTTGTCCCATTAGTTACTTTTTTCTTACTTTTTCTTACTTTTTTGTCCCATTAGTTACTTTTTTCTTACTTTTTCTTACTTTTTTCGCCATTATTTACTTTTTTCTTACTGTTTCTTACTTTTTTCGCCATTATTTACTTTTTTCTTACTTTTTCTTACTTTTTTCGCCATTATTTACTTTTTTCTTACTTTTCTTACTTTTCGCCATTATTACTTTTTCTTACTTTTTCTTACTTTTTTCGCCATTATTTACTTTTTTCTTACTTTTTCTTACTTTTTTCGCCATTATTTACTTTTTTCTTACTTTTTCTTACTTTTTTCGCCATTATTTACTTTTTTCTTACTTTTTCTTACTTTTTTCGCCATTATTTACTTTTTTCTTACTTTTTCTTACTTTTTTCGCCATTATTTACTTTTTTCTTACTTTTTCTTACTTTTTTCGCCATTATATAGGTACTTTTATCTTACTTTTTTCCTTTTTTCCTGACCTCTTTCCCCATTATGTTATTTTTTGTTTATTTTCTCTCCATTCTTTTCATTGTCCCTTACTTTTTTCCTTCATTATTTTTCCTCTTTCATTCTCTTAATTCTTCTGACTCCTCTGCATTATTTTTTTTTTTTATCCATTTCTTTTTCAAACCTCCTTTTACATGTTTTCTGATTTTCTTATATTTTTTAACTTCGTTCTCCATTTTTTCTATTCTTTCTTTTCTCCATTTTTTTCCTTTTCTGATTTCCATTTTTCTCTTTTCTATTTTTTTCTCCAGTGTCTATATTTCCTCATTTTTCGATTACTGCTTTTTTTGACTTGTTTCTCTTTGCTTTTGTGTTTTATTTCTCCATATTTTTTTTTTCTCTAACTTCCTCCTCCCTTATTTTCTTTTTTCTTCCTTCTCTTTCCTCTTTTTCTCCTTTTCTCCCTTTCTTTTCTTTCTCCCTTTTCTATCTTTTCTCACTCCATTCTTTCCTCTACTTTTTTTTCGTCATTCTTTTCTCTCACTTTATTTTTTACCCATCTTTTCTTTTTCTTCTTTTCTCCCTTTCTCCCTTTTTTCTTTTCTTTCTCCCTTTTTTTCTTTTCTCACTCCATTCTTTTCTCTACTTTTTTTTGTCATTCTTTTCTCTCTAACTTTATTTTTTACCCATCTTTTCTTTTTCTTCTTTTCTCCCTTTCTCCCTTTTTTTCTTTTCTTTCTCCCTTTTTTTCGTTTCTCACTCCATTCTTTTCTCTACTTTTTTTTCGTCATTCTTTTCTCTCACTTTATTTTTTACCCTTTTCTTTTTCTTCTTTTCTCCTTTTTTCCCTTTTTTTCTTTTCTTTCTCCCTTTTCTTTCTTTTCTCACCATTCTTTTCTCTTCTTTTTTTTCGTCATTCTTTTCTCTCTCACTTTATTTTTATCCATCTTTTCTTTTTCTTCTTTTCTCCCTTTATCCTTTTTTCTTTTCTTTCTCCCTTTTTTATCTTTTCTCACTCCATTCTTTCCTCTACTTTTTTTTCGTCATTCTTTTCTCTCTAACTTTAATTTTTACCCATCTTTTCTTTTTTTTTCTTTTCTCCCTGTCTCCCTTTTTTCTTTTCTTTCTCCTTTTTTTTCTTTTCTCACTCCATTCTTTTCTCTTCTTTTTTTTCGTCATTCTTTTCTCTCTCACTTTATTTTTTATCCATCTTTTCTTTTTCTTCTTTTCTCCTCTCCCTCCCTCCACGTCAGGCCCTTCAGGAGTTCGGACAAGATTGTTACGAGTCATGAACTTGGTCAGGAATAGCATCTCTTTCTTTTTATTTATTTTTATTTTTTTTGAGGCACGCAGATTAAGGCACTTCACTCACACGAGACTTATCATCTCTCTCTCTCTCTCTCTCTCTCTCTCTCTCTCTCTCTCTCTCTCTCTCTCTCTCTCTCGTAGCATAAGAAAAATATATATTGTAACATCTCCAAAGAAATGAGGAACTGTATTATAAGGAACACACACACACACACACACACACATTGATTTTCACCTTTCTCTAGTTTTGATCCATTATTTCTTTCTTTTCCCTTTTCTTTTTCTTTTTATACCATTTTACACACACACACACACACACACACACACACACACACGTAATTTTCCCCACAAAATACAAAATGCAGTGAGAAAATTTTTTTTTTAGAAGCAACACGAAATATAGACTTTACGAAACAGGAAGTCAAGGCACACACGCACATACTAAACCCACACACACACACACACACACACACAAGTAGCTTTCCGTACTGCATAAACTCAGGAAATTAGTAGTACACACACACACACACACACACACACACACACACACACACACACATACACACACACACACACACGTAGCTCTCAGTACAGCATAAAACTCTGGAAATTAGTTGCTACATACACACACACACACACACACACACACACACACACACACACACACACACACACACACACACATACACACACACACACACACACACACACACACACACACGAGCAAAAATCCATAGCCACCTAATCTAATGTCTTTTCCAAACAACATATCATAGACTCGGAAAAGAACTATATAAACCCTCAAAACTGTTATAATATTTCACTGTATAGCTTAGAATCAACATAGTATTCTCTCATAAAAAGTTGTAAGCCCAATACGTAATAAAATGGATTCTCTTGTAGCTAGAAACATTTACTCTCATAAGAAGATATACATCAGAGAAGTTATATAATGTCCCTCTTATCATAGACTTGCATAGTTATCCTGACACGCCGCTGAGAAGGAGGAGGAGGAGGAGGAAGAGGAGGAGGAGGAAGAGGAAGAAGAATAGGAGGAGGAGGAGGAGATGTAAGGCAAGGAAGAGATATGTAAAAAAAAAAGAAAGAGGAAAACGAAGGAGAGGTGAAAGGAGAGAAACAGCGAAGTGAATAAGAAGAGGAACAGAAACAGAGGGAGAGGAAGAGAGGGCAGACTTCATAACAGGCTAGGCAGAATATCTAAACCTAAATTATATAACACTTTCCCTTATAGCACAGAAAATAACACTAGCCTATTCGTAAGCATATAAAAAGTCTGTATTTGAGGGTCGAAGATCAGGGCTTTAAACTTACTGCTGTCATTAAAATTTATCTAACATTCCTTAATCATTGTCGACTGATCATTAAGCTTCGTTCTACTCTATTGGTATGTCTTTCCCTTTTCTTTCTTTTCTTCTTTTTTTGTTTCGTTTCGTATTTCCGTTCTTTTTTTACTTTTTTTGTTTTAATGTTCTGCTGCAGTATCCGTCCACACACACACACACACGCACACACACACACACACACACACACACGAAATCACAACACTCCACTTCTTCCTATCTCTCTTTTTTCTTTCTTTTCTTTCTCCTTCCATTCTTTCTCCCTTCCTTTCTTTCTCCCTTCCTTTCTTTCTCCTTTCCTTTCTTTCTCCATTCTTTTCATTCTCCCTTACTTTCATATTCTCACGTCCTTCTTTCACCCTTCTCTTCTTTCCCTTCTTTATTTCTCCCTTCCTTTCTTTCTCCCTTCTTTCTCTCCTTTCTTTCTCCCTCAACTGTCCTCTATACTCACCGCCTTGTCCCTTCCCTCTGAAAAGTTGGGGACGCACTCCACGATCTTGGTCATGGCTGGCTGTGAGGTGGAGGGGCGGCCAGGTAGACAAACAGGTAGAAATAAAAAGTGAGGAGCAAAACTACCCGAAGAAACCCAAAGTAAACCCGAACACCTTTTAGGCTTTCGCGTCCGAGAGTGAGAGAGAGGCCGGAGCGCACACACGAACAGTACGGAAGCAGAAAACGGACTGACTGCTCAACCTCTTCCCCACTCTCCTTCTTCCTCCTCCTCTTCTTCTTCTTCTTTAGTCTCCCTCTTGACTCTGACCCCCAAGACCAAGACCATGTTATCGTACTCAGAACATTGCCATATATCAGCTTCCAGACACCCAAAACTATCATACATGCACCAGTAACGATATATTATTAAAGTTAGTGTTAAAAACGTTGATTATTGCTTCCTTTTCCGTTAGTTATGCGTCACAGAAAACGTGAGAGAATGCGATATGCTGAGTACGGTAATATGGTAACTCTGACTCCCTCCCTCCCTCGCCTAGCAGTGTTACCATCTAAGTGTGCATATCATAAGTACTAACGGGGTACAAGGACGTAAGGGAGGGATGGGGGGGGAGTGGTAACGCTGCCCCTCCCCCGTTCTCTTTAGTGGTCATCTCCCCTCTTCCCTCTCTTTCTCTACTCCCCCCTTTCCTTCTCAACTCCCCCCCTCCCTACTTCTCTCCCCTCACCCCCTCACCCCCGCAGTGGTTTCCTATGTTTGTCTTGTTCTAATTTCCTCTTTCTGTTTCATACATTCTGTTTATTCCTGTTTTTGTCTGTCATTTTCTTATCCTGTCTTCTCAGTCTCTTTCGTCCTCTCATTTTCTTAACCACTCATTCTGTCCTTTTTTTATGTTCGTTTTGCTTTTGTTTTCCTCTGTCCAAGTTTTTTTTTTTTTTTTTTGTCTACTTTTTCTTCCTTATCCGTCCATATTGCTGTCTGTCTTGCGTCTATCAATTCTTCTGTCTTTTTTTCTCATTTTCTCAGCTCACTTTCTGTCCTTTTCTGTTTTTCCTTCATTTGTTTTCCTCTGTCCAAGTTCTTTCTGTCTACTTATTCTTCCTTATCCGTCCATGTTGCTGTCTGTCTTGCGTCTATCAATTCTTCTGTCTTTTTTTCTCATTTTCTCAGCTCACTTCTGTCCTTTTCTGTCCGTCCTTTTGTGTTCCTCTGTCCACGAGCTCATTCTGTCTACTTATTCTTCCTTATCCGTCCATATTGCTGTCTGTCTTGTTTCTATTTCTTCTTTTCTGTCTCTTTCTTCTTCTCATCTAATCTCTCTTTGTCTATCCTTATTATGTCCCTCTTCTTCATTACCCCACATAAAATCTCCTGTCTCTTTTTTTACAGCAATGGAGGCAGCTCAAGGAGGGGAAAAAAAGGAACAATAATGAAAAAAAAAAGAACCTATTCGCTGCTCCTACAAAAAACTCAGAGTGGCCGAAAGATAGGTCAATTTCGGGAGGAGAGGTGTCCTGATACCCTCTTCTTGAAAGCTATCTGTCTATTCTTCTCTTTTCTTGTCATTTTCCTTATCCACCCCGGCTGTATCTATCCTTGGTGTCCCTGGTCGTCTCACATCCCTTCCATAACTACTATCTGTCTCTCTATCTCTGTCCCTATCCTGTTCTCTAGCAAACATACACTAGCTATATATATCCTACCGTGCTGTCTTTCATCCACCCAAGTGACTATACCGCCTATCCTCCTCTTCCACATCCTTCCACTTATCATTCTCTGTTTCTGTTTATTCTCTTTTTCCTACACACTGTTTCCAGCTTATCTTCGTTCCCGTCTATGTGCCTCCTTTCTACGTAACACTAGCTATGTACTGTTTATTTATTCATCCTCTAGGGGAAAACAATCATAATGAAAACCTTGCTCTCTATTTTTTTTATTTAATGTATCTGTTAATTCCTTCTATACTGTCATTTACTCTCTACCTCAGTCCCTTTCAGCTTCTTCTTCCACATCTTCCCTTCTATTTCCATGTCTTTCACTCCTCAAATTCTTACACCCCAGCATCTCCAGACACCCTTACACGGCAGCCTCTCTCCCTCCCTGATACCCAAGCCCTTCCCTTATACCCCAGCATCTCCATACACCCCTACACGGCAGCCTCTCTCCCTCCCTGATACCCAAGCCCTTCCCTTATACCCCAGCATCTCCATACACCCCTACACCGCAGCCTCTCTCCCTCCCTGATACCCAAGCCCTTCCCTTATACCCCAGCATCTCCATACACCCCTACACGGCAGCCTCTCTCCCTCTCCCTGATACCCAAGCCCTTCCCTTATACCCCAGCATCTCCATACACCCCTACACGGCAGCCTCTCTCCCTCCCTGATACCCAAGCCCTTCCCTTATACCCCAGCATCTCCATACACCCCTACACGGCAGCCTCTCTCCCTCTCCCTGATACCCAAGCCCTTCCCTTATACCCCAGCATCTCCATACACCCCTACATGGCCTCTCTCCCTACCTGATACCAACGCCCTTGCCTTATACCCCAGCATCTCCATACACCCCTACACGGCAGCCTCTCTCCCTCCCTGATACCCAAGCCCTTCCCTTATACCCCAGCATCTCCATACACCCCTACACGGCAGCCTCTCTCCCTCCCTGATACCCAAGCCCTTCCCTTATACCCCAGCATCTCCATACACCCCTATACCGCAGCCTCTCTCCCTCCCTGATACCCAAGCCCTTCCCTTATACCCCAGCATCTCCATACACCCTTATACCGCAGCCTCTCTCCCTCCCTGATACCCAAGCCCTTCCCTTATACCCCAGCATCTCCATACACCCTTACACGGCAGCCTCTCTCCCTCCCTGATACCCAAGCCCTTCCCTTATACCCCAGCACTCCATACACCCCTACACGGCAGCCTCTCTCCCTCTCCCTGATACCCAAGCCCTTCCCTTATACCCCAGCACTCCATACACCCTTACACGGCAGCCTCTCTCCCTCCCTGATACCCAAGCCCTTCCCTTATACCCCAGCACTCCATACACCCTTACACCGCAGCTTCTCTCTCCTTCCCATAGCCCGCATAACCCTTTTCCCCTAATCTTTAAAATTACGCATTCTTTAATATAGCAATTTTCACCCATACACGGCCCTGACATGCCCCAAAAGATACTCTGATGTGCCCTCTCAACACTTACACCAGCAGAAGCACACAGCATCAACAGGATAAAAGTATAGGTTACAATCAGAACTGTAATCTATAAAAAAATAAAAATAAACATTCTCTCAAATCGTTTCTATAGCAAGATTTCGCGACCCACCATCACAAGAAATTCTCGTCCCCTGTCAAAACAAAAATATACAAAAATCATTCTCACAAGCTGTTTCTATCAAGGCTTCACGACAAACCAGCCTCAGCCTATCCTCCTCGTCCCCTCTCACAATAATCAGCTTTAAAAATCATTCTCAAGCCGTTTCTAGCAAGACTTAGCGACCCACCAACCACAGCAAACCCACCTCGTCCCCACTCACAATAATCAGCTATAAAAATCATTCTCAAGCCGTTTCTGTCCCCACTCACAATAATCAGCTATAAAAATCATTCTCAAGCCGTTTCTAGCAAGACTTCGCGACCCACCAACCACAGCAAACCCACCTCGTCCCCACTCACAATAATCAGCTATAAAAATCATTCTCAAGCCGTTTCTAGCAAGACTTCGCGACCCACCAGCCTCAGTTCAACCCTCCTCGTCCCCACTCACAATAATCAGCTATAAAAATCATTCTCAAGCCGTTTCTAGCAAGACTTCGCGACCCACCAGCCTCAGTTCAACCCTCCTCGTCCACTTTCAGAACTGTAGTCTATAAAAATCATTCAAGTCGTTTCTATAGCCAAGACTCAGCGATCCACCACCCTCAGTACATTCTCCTCGTCCCCTGTGCCCTGTGTCATATGTCCTTGGCTCTCCTCCGTCCTTGCCTCCTTCTCCTCCTACCCTCTCCTTCTCCCCATCCTTCTCCCTCCCTAGCCACCCCAGCCTAGCGTCTCCCCCACTATTAGCTTCTCCCCCGGCTCCTCTCCCTCCCTCACCATCTTATATCTCACTCCGACGGTAGATTAGTGGAGATAATAGAAGATAAGAGAGAGAGAGAGAGAGAGAGAGAGAGAGAGAGAGAGAGAGAGTTGTTATCTAATGTGTTACTGGTTATTGTGGAGGTTGGTCAGCTGCACACACACACACACACACACACACACACACTCAAGGCTGTTGCTGTGTCGGAGTGCCTCTCGCCTCTCATTGGTCAGATCGGGTGGCCTGCCGCTATCCCTGGCCGCTGATTGGTGGACGCCCGCACACACCCACCACCCCGAGGACAGGAGAGAGAGAGAGAGAGAGAGAGAGAGAGAGAGAGAATATTATTGAAGTGAAGTCTAAGGTAATTCATCTCCTAATATCCTTGGAGTTGGGAATGATTCTCTCTCTCTCACACACACTCTCTCTCTCTCTCTCTCTCTCTCTCTCTCTCTCTCTCTCTCTCTCTCTCTCTCTCTCTCTGTATTTACCTAGAATTTGATTTAAAGAAGGGAATTTATAAGAAAATAAAGAATGGTGAAACACATCTCAGGGGCCGGTATGTCGAACTATCTAGATTAGTGAAGAAAAACACCAGGGTAGCATAAAAGGGGTATGAGATCAAAGCAGCAAAAGAGGCGAAAAGTAATCCTAAGGGCTTCTTTCAGATGTATAGAACAAAAACAAGGGAGAAAATCGGACCGCTGAAAGCAAACACAGGCGAGCTAGTGGAAAATTACGAAAATATGAGCACATTGTTGAACGACTACCTCCTTTCAGTATTCACACAAGAGGATCGAACGACTATTCCGGAAAGGGTTCAGGTGTACGAGGGCAGGTTTTTTTTTTTTTTTACGTTGCTGCCTATTGCGCCGGTAGACATCTTCCCGGCGGGGCCTGATGGTCGGCCCAAGGCTTCTTCCAGGTGGGGCCTGATGGTCGGCCCAGCCCGTTCTGGCGCAGGCGAGTGTTTATAGTGGCGCCATCTTGCATTGGCTCATGCTGCCCCCCGGAACTCGTTCTTGATTCGCTTGGACGGCTTCCTCTAGAGTCCGGGTTGATGGGTGGTCTTCAGGACAGCATGTGGGTAGTTTTAAGCCACTCGGCGGTGACTGAAAAATCCGAGGTGGTAGCGTGGGGATTCGAACCCGCGTCGTCCATCACGCGGTGAATGTGGGCCCAGTACGCTACCAGTTCAGCCACCGCCTACCCATGGCGATAAATTGAGGGATATAATCATTACCAGGCAAGTAGTTCAGGATGAGATAGATAAGCTTAAGAAGAATAAGTCGCCATGTCCAGACGAGATATTTCCGCGAGTATTAAAGGAATGCAATGAGGTAATCAGTGACCCACTAACCGACATCTTTAAGATGTCGGTAAATACTGGTTTGGTTTGGTTAAGTATAATTAGGTTAGGTTTGGTTTGGTATAATTAGGCTAAGTATAAGGTTAGAGGAAGACTTAAAACAGCGCATAACGCCATTGAAAAGCAAAGTGTGCGAATAAGCAGAAGAGGATATCAAGATGAAGACGTACGAGGCGACACAAAGCGATGTAGCAAAAGAAGAAGAAAACAAGAAGAATCAAGAAGAAAATCTGCAGAACAGCTCCCAGATTCTTCACCATTTCACCTCCCAAGCACACGGATTAGACAAGGCTTTCGCAGCAGGAGTTGTAAGCATTTCCAGGAGTAGTTTTACGACCCTGGTAGTAAATAATGTTACAACCGGCTACCGTCTTTCGTCTTAAGTTCTGCCCTGTGTGGAGATGAGGCAGGGTGAGGCAGGGTGAAGCAGGGTGAGGCTAGGGTGAAGCAGGGTGAAGCAGGGTGAGGCTAGGGTGAAGCAGGGTGAAGCAGGGGGAGGCTAGGGTGAGGCAGGGTGAGGCTAGGGTGAAGCAGGGGGAGGCTAGGGTGAGGCAGGGTGACGCTAGGGTGAAGCAGGGGGAGGCAGGGTGAAGCAGGGGGAGGCTAGGGTGAAGCAGGGGGAGGCAGGGTGAAGCAGGGGGAGGCAAGGGTGAAGCAGGGTGAGGCAGGGTGAGGCAGGGTGAAGCAGGGTGAAGCAGGGGGAGGCAGGGTGAAGCAGGGGGAGGCTAGGGTGAAGCAGGGGAAGGCTAGGGTGAGGCAGGGTGAGGTTAGGGTGAAGCAGGGTGAGGCAAGGGTGAAGCAGGGGGAGGCAGGGTGAAGCAGGGGGAGGCTAGGGTGAAGCAGGGTGAAGCAGGGTGAGGCTAGGGTGAAGCAGGGTGTTGTATATAGTTAGACCATTCTTCTGTGCCATGATGGTGAAAACAACACTCATGCAAACACAACTGATCTCCTTTTTTGCCTTTGGAAATAGTTGATGCCAAAGGCGGAGATTTACAAGGCCAGGAACAACTATTGAGGGAAATGGAGTTAGCTTCTGTATCCTCTCCCTACCTCTTATCACCCTTATTTAAGTCTCTCCCTTCCCTTTTACTCCCCTCTATCGACGTCTGTCCGTACCCCCTCCCCTTTCATCTCCTTCCCCTACACTCCCCTCTACCGGCCCCCATCGTACCCCGTCCCCCTTCCCCTACACTCCCCTCTACCGGCCCCCATCGTACCCCGTCCCCCTTCCCCTACACTCCCCTCTACCGGCCCCCATCGTACCCCGTCCCCCTTCCCCTACACTCCCTTATACCGGCCCCCATCGTACCCCGTCCCCCTTCCCCTACACTCCCACCAGGCCCCCATCGTACCCCGTCCCCTTCCCTACACTCCCTCTACCGGCCCCCATCGTGCCCGTCCCCCTTCCCCCCCTCTACCGGCCCCCATCACCCCGTCCCCTTCCCCTACACTCCCCTCTACCATTCCATCGTACCCGTCCCCCATCCTACCGTCCCCTTCCCTCCCTACCCCCATTGTACCCCGTCCCCCTTCCCCTACACTCCCCTCTACCGGCCCCCATCGTACCCCGTCCCCCTTCCCTACTCCCCACTACCGGCCCCCATCGTACCCCGTCCCCCTTTCCCCCCTACACTCCCCTCTACCGGCCCCCATCGTACCCCGTCCCCCTTCCCCTACACTCCCCTCTACCGGCCCCATCGTGCCCGTCGTCCCCTTCCCCTACACTCCCTCTACCGGCCCCATCGTACCCGTCCCCTTCCCCTACACTCCCTCTACCATTATCGTGCCCCGTCCCCTCCCCTCACACTCCTTCTACCGGCCCCATCACCCCGTCCCCTTCCCCTACCTCCCTCTACCAGCCCCATCGTACCCCTGTCCCCTTCCCCTACCTCCCCCTACTGGCCCCCATTGTACCCCGTCTCCCTTCCCCTACACTCCCCTCTACCGGCCCCATCGTACCCCTGTCCCCTTCCCTACACTCCCCTCTACCGGCCCCATCGTACCCGTCCCCTTCCCCTACCCTCTACCGGCCCCCGTCCCCCCATCCTTCCCCTACCCCCCCACTCCCCTCTACCATCCCCCTTCCCCTACCTCCCTCTACCATCGTACCCCGTCCCCCTTCCACTACACTCCCCTCTACCGGCCCCCATCGTACCCCGTCCCCTTCCCCTACCTCCCCATTGTGCCCCGTCCCCTACACTCCCCTCTGCCCCCATCATGCCGTCCCCTTCCCTACACTCCCTCTACCGGCCCCATCATACCCCGTCCCCTTCCCTACACTCCCTCTACTGGCCCCCATCATACCCGTCCCCTTCCCCTACACTCCCAGCCCCATCGTACCCCGTCCCCTTCCCCTACACTCCCTCTACCGGCCCCATGCCCCGTCCCCCCTTCCCCTACACTCCCCTCTACCATTACGTCCTTCCCCTTCTACTCCCCTCTACCGGCCCCCATCGTACCCCGTCCCCTTCCTCCTCCTCTACCATCGTACCCCGTCCCCCTTCCCCTACACTCCCCTCTACCGGCCCCCATCGTACCCATCGTGCCCGTCCCCTTCCCTACAGCCCCATCCCCGTCCCTACCTCCCTCTCTCCTCCCCATCGTACCCCGTCCCCTTCCCTACACTCCCTCTACCGGCCCCCATCGTACCCCGTCCCCTTCTACTCCCCTCTGGCCCCCATCGTGCCCCTTCCCCTACCTCCCCTCTACCGGCCCCATCGTGCCCGTCCCCTTCTATACCTCTCCCTCTACCGGCCCCATCGTGCCGTCCCCCTTCCTACACTCCCTCTACCGGCCCCATCGTACCCCGTCCCCCTTCTACTCCCCTCTACCGGCCCCCATCGTGCCCCGTCCTTCCCCACTCCTCTACCAGCCCCATCGTACCCCGTCCCCCTTCACTCCCCTCTACCGGCCCCATCATCGTGCCCCGTCCCCCTTCCCCATCATTGTCCCCTACACTCCCCTCTACCGGCCCCCATCGTACCCCGTCCCCCTTCCCCTACACTCCCCATCCCCCCTTCCCTACACTCCCCTCTACCCCCCCATCGTTGCCCGTCCCCTCCCTACTCCCCTCTACCGGCCCCATCATTACCCCGTCCCCTTCCCTTATACCCTCCCCCATTCCATTACCCCGTCCCCTTCCCTACACTCCCTCTACCGACCCCCATCGTACCCCGTCCCCCTTCCCTTACACTTCCCTCTACCGGCCCCATCGTACCCGTCCCCTTCCCTACACTCCCTCTGGCCCCATCGTACCCCGTCCCCTTCCTTACTTCCCTCTACCGGCCCCCATCGTACCCCGTCCCCCTTCCCTTACACTTCCCTCTACCGGCCCCCATCATTGCCGTCCCCTTCCTTACACTCCCCTCTACCGGCCCCCATCGTACCCCGTCCCCCTTCCCCTACACTCCCCTCTACCGGCCCCCATTGTACCCCGTCCCCCTTCCCCTACACTCCCTCTACCGGCCCCCATCGTACCCCGTCCCCCTTCCCCTACACTCCCTTATACCGGCCCCCATCGTGCCCGTCCCCTTCCCTACACTCCCCTCTACCGGCCCCCATCGTACCCCGTCCCCCATCCCCTACACTCCCCTCTATCAGCTTCCATCCGTTTCCCCTCCCTCTCCTGCCCCCTATCCTACACCTCCCTACACCACCATTGATTAAATCACTGAACCCAGGCAGCCTAGTAATGAGCCAACAGGCTTTCTGCTGCCTGCTAGTCCATGTTTCCATGTTTCCATGCTTCACCTACTCCCCAAGCAGCAAGCACCCCACACAGTCCATGGATAATACTGCACATGAAGACCGCCGTATGTATTCCCCTACCAGCAAAAAAGGTCACTGTCGCAGGAGTGTATTTTTTACTGTTAGTGTTGCTGAGGCTTGGCGGGCGGGGCTTACATGCCAAGGGAATGAAAACAGGGTAACACTCGTATCACCAAACGTTCGGGGCTCTTGTTACAAAAGTTTTTCTTAAGGTCAGAAAGGAAATTCGTCGGGCTGTCATGAGTGTTGTTTCCGTTCACGGCGCAGAAGCTTTCCAAAACTACCTCAGTCAGCCTCAAGAAACCACCAATGGAAACCCCGACAACTTCTGCCTTTTGAAATATAGATGGACTAAGGCTTCCAAGAGTTTAATGATAATGCCTCTTCTTGTATAGTGTTTGCAAGCGCTGGCGAGGCTGCCCATTACGTCATCGTCTTGGCCTTCGTTAATACGAGGATTTCCGCTACGGGATGTGGTGGTGGCGGTGGTGGTAGCAGCAGTAGTAGTAGTGGAAGTAATGGTAGTAGTGGTAGTAGTAGGCTAGTTGTTATCGTTGTTTCCCGCGACAGTGGAATCAGTTTTGTTTTAGCGTTTTCCGTAACCGCAATAATGATATTAGTAATAAAAAAAATTATAGCTCCAATAGTAGTCGTATATCCTAGTAGCTGCAACAGTGGTGTGTGTGTGTGTGTGTGTGTTTAAACTTGCGCAGTAACGACAGAGGAAATCCTGGCGTCAAATTACTATCTGAAATCATCACATCTATAACACACCACACACACACACACACAGTCTAGCCTCCCCGGAGCCATGAAGAACACCAAGAACACCTCGCTCACCGTCTTCCCGCTGCCGCTGCTGTCACGGGCCCCGCCAATGGTCCTGCTGCTGCTGCTGCTGCTGTTTGGCCCCGGAGGCTCCCCCTGCCACGCCCTGGACTGGGAATGCCGCGCCAATATCACCGTCACGGCTCAAGATACAGCCGAGGTCAACATTACCACTGAACGACACGGAGGCACAGAAATCAAAAGGGCGACGTTGTTCGTGCAGCCCCAGCCAGGCTTCCAGGGCGTCAGTCTCGTGGGGAAGGTTTCTGATGGTGATGCTGATGAGGTGGTCGTTGCCTGGTTCTCGCTGAACGAGACTTGTCTTCGAGGCTACGACCGCTGGTGGCAGTTGGATGCGGAGGTATATAACCTTACTAACCCATACGGCGTTACCCGTGATCAACTTGTATTTGGCGTGCACGTTGGCCATTGTTACAGTGTGTGTAGTCGCGGCCCCTTCCGCAATGTACTGAGCCTCCAGGTCAGGGCTCACGGCGCCTCACGCTGGAGCCTCACGGACTGTGCCAACAAAACCACTGTGCAGAATATCACATCGCCATCACTGGTGCCCTGCTTGGACCCTCCACCCACACCAGGCGTGCCTCCTCACACCACCAGCCCCACAACCCCTGCCACACCCTCACCACCCAAGCCTCATCACACCACCAGCCCCACAACCCCTGCCACACCCTCACCACCCAAGCCTCATCACACCACCAGCCCCACAACCCCTGCCACACCCTCACCACCCAAGCCTCATCACACCACCAGCCCCACAACCCCTGCCACTGAAACACCTCCCTCTTATGTATTGGTGGGGGTGGGGGTGGGGGTGGCCATGCTGGTGGTGGTGATCTTGGTGGTGGTGGTGGTGGTGGTGCGACGGCGGGGACAGCAGATGAAGCCAGAAGGTTGGTGTGTGTTCCTATTCTTTTAGTTTTTTTTGTGTGTGTGTATCTTACACACACACACACACACACACACACACACACACACACAGTCTTAACATAGAGGGAAACTCGGCACCTCATAAAATACATTTCGAGAGAAAGCTGATAAGCGCACAAAGAGGAATGGTGGAAATAATACTGAAGTTACCCGGAGAGGCAGGGAGAATACATCATGGATTAGAGAACAGGCTGTAGGTGCAACAGTACTGCAATGAGAAAGAATGATTAATAGGAGTAAAAAATGGAGCAAAAGAGTAAAAATGTAGTTGGTCAGGTGACAGCATGAGTACGTCGAGCTGCCAACAGACCGAGGACCGAAGTAACACAGTGGCGGCCCGGGAACAGCACAAGTCAGGACAGTTAGAGCGTGACTTTGCCGAGGCAGGATTGAATGCTCTAACGCCAGACAGAGAGGGCTGGAAAACGTTAGGAAAGGCCGTTATCATGCAGTGCTATAGTAATTGATGATGATGATGATGATGTAATAGTAGTAGTAGTAGTAGTAGTAGTAGTAGTAGTAGCAGCAGCAGTAGTAGTAGTAGTAGTAGTAGTAGCACTAGTAGTAGTGGTAGTAGTAGTAGTAGTAGTAGCAGTAGAGTCTGGAACCAGTCTTTGCTTTCTAAACTGCCCTCTTTCGGATTCTATCCCTCTCTCTGTTCCTTTATCTCCAGTTTCCTTTCCGGCCGTTCTATCTCTGCGGTGGTAGACGGTCACTGCTCTTCCCCTAAACCTATCAACAGTGGCGTTCCACAGGACTCTGTCCTATCACCCACTCTCTTCCTGTTATTCATCAATGATCTTCTTTCCATAACAAACTATCCTGTCCACTCGTACGCCGACGACTCCACTCTGCATTATTCAACTTCTTTCAATAGAAGACCATCACAACAGGAAGTACACGACTCCAGACTGGAGGCTGCAGAACGCTTAACCTCAGACCTTGCTATCATTTCCGATTGGGGCAGAAGGAACCTTGTGTCCTTCAATGCCTCAAAAACTCAATTTCTCCACCTATCAACTCGACACAATCTTCCAAACACCTATCCCCTATTCTTCGACAACACTCAGCTGTCACATTCTTCAACACCAAACATCCTCGGTCTATCCTTAACTCAAAATCTCAACTGGAAACTTCATATCTCCTCTCTCGCTAAATCAGCTTCCTCGAGGTTGGGCGTTCTGTATCGTCTCCGCCAGTTCTTCTCCCCCGCGCAGTTGCTATCCATATACAGGGGTCTTGTCCGCCCTCGTATGGAGTATGCATCTCACGTGTGGGGGGACTCCACCCACACAGCTCTTCTGGACAGAGTGGAGTCTAAGGATCTTCGTCTCATCAGCTCTCCTCCTCCTACTGATAGTCTTCTACCTCTTAAATTCCGCCGCGAAGTTGCCTCTCTTTTTATCTTCTATCGATACTTCCATGCTGACTGCTCTTCTGAACTTGCTAACTGCATGCCTCCCCCCCTCCCGCGGCCCCGCTGCACACGACTTTCTACTCATGCTCATCCCTATACTGTCCAAATTCCTTATGCAAGAGTTAACCAGCATCTTCACTCTTTCATCCCTCACGCTGGTAAACTCTGGAACAATCTTCCTTCATCTGTATTTCCTCCTGCCTACGACTTGAACTCTTTCAAGAGGAGGGTATCAGGACACCTCTCCTCCCGAATTTGACCTTGCTTTTGGCCACCTCTTCTGATTCTTTTATGGGAGCAGCGATTAGCGGGCTTTTTTATATTTTTTTTTTGTGTGCCCTTGAGCTGCCTCCTTTGTTGTAAATAAAAAAAAATTAAAAAAGTAGTAGTAGTAGTAGTAGTAGTAGTAATAGGAATTGTAGTAGTAGTAATAGGTATAATAGCAGCAACAGTTCCCTATCATTATCATCATCAGCAATCCTAAAGGCCAGTCATACCATGCCTCCGACAGACGCAGACCAGCAGCGAACTAGTCCAGCGGCGCCCGGCGTGAGGGAGGAGGTGGTCAACAGCCTGTACGAGCCCTTTGACCGCCCTGCACCGTCCTGCGTGACGGAGGAGGTGGTCAACAGCCTGTACGAGCCCTTTGACCGCCCTGCACCGTCCTGCGTGACGGAGGAGGTGGTCAACAGCCTGTACGAGCCCTTTGACCGCCCTGCACCGTCCTGCGTGAGGGAGGAGGTGGTCAACAGCCTGTACGAGCCCTTTGACCGCCCTGCACCGTCCTGCGTGAGGGAGGAGGTGGTCAACAGCCTGTACGAGCCCTTTGACCGTCCTGCACCGTCCTGCGTGAGGGAGGAGGTGGTCAACAGCCTGTACGAGCCCTTTGACCGCCCTGCACCGTCCTGCGTGAGGGAGGAGGTGGTCAACAGCCTGTACGAGCCCTTTGACAGCCTGCGCCAGCCGCCCCCAGCCGTCACCGCCCCCACACACCTCCAGAAGTGATGATGACGGTGGTGAAGGTGTTAGAGGTGGTGGTGGTGATGATGGTGGTGGTAGTGTTAATACTGGTAGAGGTGGTGGTGATGGTGGTAGGCATTCACATTCTGTTCGCTCTAGCCCCGTACATAAGCCCCGCCCACTCGAGCCCAACACCTTTCTCCCATCGGGGCAGCCAGATTCGGAAGGCTCCTCAACGACGCAGTACGTGTCATCCGAGCAAAAAACGAGTCACAGCCACGTCCCTCCACCCCGCCCGTGTAAATAGACGCCGTGCATCGCAACAAACCCGTAACCGTGATCCCGCAAGTACCACCACCTCTATAACCAAGCCTCTAGATAACTTAAAAATCCTTAGTTTCAATGCGCGTAGCCTAAGAAACAAATTTGATGAACTGAGATGTCTTGCTCTAACAGAAAATTTTGACATAATTGCTATAACCGAAACATTTATCGACACCACAAATATTGATTTAAGTTCCGAATACAACATAGATGGCTACAGACTCTTCAACAAAGATCGTGTAAACCGTAGAGGCGGTGGCGTCGCCCTTTATGTCAAAAGCTATTTGCAACCCACTGACAAAACACCGGGAAACAGTAACGTTGAACATTTGTGCGTGCGAGTAAACATTGCAAAAGTCAATTTAAATATATCTGTCACCTACAGACCTCCCGGGCAATCACTCGATGACGACCTTGAAATGTACAGCGTCTTAAGGCAGTCACTTAATAACAACGACTCACTGATATTAGTAGACTTTAACCTCCCCATATCGACTGGGCGACACTGTCAGGTACAGAAGGCGAGTCACATAGAATGATCGAATTTCTAGAAGAAAATTATCTAAGCCAAATGGTTTCTGAGCCAACTCGACAAAATAATATACTCGACCTTGTTATAACGACCCAAGATAACCTAGTCAGTAGTGTCACGGTAGGAGAACACCTCGGTTCTTGCGATCATAAATTAGTGCGCGTCGACATTAGAGCTCAATCATCAGTGACTGAAAATAAAGTAAAGGTGCCCAATTTCAAAAGAGCTAACTTCGTAGAAATCCGACAAAAACTAACAGAAATACAACTATCAGATGACGGCAACGTAGATGAAGCCTGGCTAAGCTTTAAAAATCACTTACTCACTCAGCAGAACACATTCGTCCCCTTGTGCGAGAAGCGAATTAACACTAATAAAAGCCCACCGTGGTTTAATAGCGAAATTAAACAATCGGTCAATGAAAGAAAATTGTTTTACAGGTTGAAGAAAGAACAAAGCACGCCCGAAAACATTAGACTTTATAATGATGCCAGGCGACGAGTAAAAAGACTAGTAGGTCAGGCAAAGCGTAGATATGAAGAAAATATTGCAGCCAACTGTAAAATAATCCGAAATCTTTCTTCAGTTACATAAACAACAGAAAGGCGATCAAAAGTGGTATTGGACCTTTAACAAACAGCGACGGTGCACTAGTGACTGACAGCCAACACATTGCAAACCTCTTAAACAATTACTTTTCCTCGGTGTTTAATACTAACAGTCTTCCTCTCTACCACCAACACCAGTACTATTGTAAATCTCGAGCATGCATTGCCTAATTTTGAAATAACAACCGATGAAGTCCTTAAAGCTCTCCATTCACTTAAAACAAATAAAAGTCCCGGACCCGACAAAGTATATCCTATACTGCTTAAAGAAACAAAGAGCGAAATACTCTCCTCCCTCACTACCGTATTCAATATGTCCTTGCGACAAGGCATCGTCTCTTCGGATTGGAAAAAGGCTAACGTGACACCGATTTTTAAGAAAGGAGACAAAAAAATACCAGGTAACTACCGACCCATTAGTCTAACTTCAATTGTAGGTAAGCTACTCGAGAGCATAATTAGAGACAAAATTGTGAGTTACCTCGAAAGCCACTCATTAATTGGAGATTCACAACATGGCTTCCGTAACAAAAGATCCTGCCTGTCAAACCTACTGACCTTTTATAACGATCTCTTCTCAATTTATGACGTAACCAAATCAGTGGACGTTGTCTATCTTGATTTCCAGAAAGCGTTTGATAAAGTCCCACATCATAAATTACTTTATAAATTAAAGCAAATAGGTATTGACGGTCAAGTAAACCAATGGATCGCGAATTGGTTGAGCAACAGACAACAAAGAGTTGTGAATGACGGATTTAACTCAGAGTGGGCGCCGGTCACTAGTGGCGTCCCTCAGGGCTCGGTTCTTGGCCCAGTGCTCTTCATTATTTACATCAACAACGTGGATGTTGGACTCAATAATCGCATTAGTAAATTTGCAGACGACACAAAGATTGGTAACTCGGTTCTCACTGACGAAGACAGGCAAAGCCTCCAAGAGGATTTGCACAAAATTTCAGCTTGGTCGGATAAATGGGAAATGCCCTTTAACGTAGACAAGTGCCAGGTCCTTCAAGTTGGAACAAAAAATAAGAAGTTCGATTACGAAATACTCGGCGTTAAACTCACAAGCGTTCAATGCGTTAAGGACCTGGGGATTAAAATAGCGTCAAACCTCAAATTCTCACATCAATGCATCGATGCAGCAAATAAAGCGAACAGAATGTTGGGCTTCATTAAAAGAAACTTTTTATTCAAGAATAAAGATGTAATACTTCCGCTCTACAATAACTTAGTCAGACCCCACTTGGAATATGCGGTACAGTTTTGGTCTCCCCACCATGCAAAGGACATTGCTAAACTAGAAGGTGTTCAGCGTCGAGCAACAAAAATGATCCCTTCCTTGCGCAACAAATCCTACGAAGAAAGGCTTTCCACCCTTAACATGTTCTCACTTGAGAAACGTCGCCTCCGAGGAAAACTGATCGAATGTTTTAAAATACTTAATGGTTTCACGAATGTAGACAGAACAAAATTGTTTATGATCGATGACACTTTGCGAACTAGGAACAATGGCACAAAACTCAAATGTAGACAAGTAAATTAAGACTGCACCAAAATTTTCTTCACCAACGTTGTAGTGCGAGAATAGAATAAGCTCCCACCATCAGTGGTCCAGTGTAACACGATTGACTCCTTTAAAAACAAGCTCGACCGTCACTTCCTTCAACTTAATATTAACTAGAGTAGAAAAGCAACGTTTTGGAGCCATCTGATTAATGTAAAATCACTTAGGTTTAAGGACAGACCACCTAGTCTGGACCATGGTGTCTGTGTGGTCTGATTTTCTATGTAAATCTATGTAAACACCCACCAATGAGCTGCAACCTTTCCCAGCATTCACCAATCACATGCAGCCACAGCGAGAAAAGGGGCGTGGCTTGCTTGTGGATCAGCCAATGGTATACACTTGACAGGGAAGGGGGAGGGGCTGGTGGGGATGGTGGCAGTGATGATGATAGAAAGTGTTGTTGGTAGGATAGTAAGTAAAGTTAGGGCTATACTCTATAGCTACTCGTGGCCTCAGTGCTCATATCCGTATCATTATTGTACTCTTCAAGTCTGCATTGAGTTATATGGAAGTCCAAATGCTTTAGCTATAAGAGAACCAAACTTGATTGATAATGTGATTTCCGCTTGACAAAAGTAAACAAAAAAATAAATAAATAAAATAACATAAACAGACATGTAACTGGATTCTGTGGGAAGCTTTGTTCAGTGGGGGAAAATAAATTAATGTTAAGAAATGTATTTATCCTGACCTGATTTGCTCTTAACTATTAATGTGATTTATATTATAGTTCTTTAAAAAGTTATGATGATGATGATAATGATGATAATGATAAGAAGAATAGAAAGGAAGGGAGGAAAATAGAATAAGAAAAATAATTAAAAGAAGAAAAAGAAGGAGAAGAAGAAGAAGAAAAAGAACAAGAAGATCAGAAGAAGGAAAACAAGAACAAATACAAAACAAGGAGAATGGTGATGATCTAAATAACAAAACAAAATTGTATAACTTTAAAAAATATATATATAGTTGCCAATAATTAACTAAGAAAAGTCGAGGTATAGCCTAGCATCACTCTGTATAAACGGTAAGAATAAACTGTAAAACAAATCCTTTATGTGTATATATGGCTTTTGCTTCTTCTTGAGGTGGTGGTGGTGGTGGTGATGGCGGTGATAGTGATGGTGGTGGTGTTTGTGGTGGTGATAGTGGTGGTGGTGGTGGTGGTGTGTGGGACGGTGTGAGTGGAAGAGAGAGAGAGAGATGAGAGGTGGTGGTGGTGGTGAGGTAGAGATGAGAGAGTGAGAGAGGAAAGGAAAGAGGGAGAGACGGGGGGCGGGGACGGACCAGGGAAGTCGGGGTCCGGAGTCAGGGGATGAAAAGGGTGAGGGGAAGGGCGTTGGCAGGGGGTCTGAGGTGGTGAGGGGAAGGGGGCGTTGGCAGGGGGTCTGAGGGTGAGGGAAGGTGGTGGCAGGAGGTCTGAGGGTGAGGGAAGGGGATAAGAGAGGGTCTGAGAGAGGAAGGGCCCAAAGTCAAGCAGGGGTCTGAGGGGTGAGGGAAGGGGGCGTTGGCAGGGGTCTGAGGGTGAGGGAAGGGGGCGTTGGCAGGGGTCTGAGGGGTGAGGGAAGGGGGCGTTGGCAGGGGGTCTGAGGGGTGAGGGAAGGGGGGTTGGCAGGGGTCTGAGGGGTGAGGGGAAGGGGGTGTTGGCAGGGGGTCTGAGGGGTGAGGGGAAGGGGGCGTTGGCAGGGGTCTGAGGGTGAGGGAAGGGGGCGTTGGCAGGGGTCTGAGGGTGAGGGAAGGGGGGCGTTAAGGTCTGAGGGGTGAGGGAAGGGGGCGTTGGCAGGGGGTCTGAGGGGTGAGGGAAGGGGCGTTGGCAGGGGTCTGAGGGTGAGGGAAGGGGCGTTGGCAGGGGTCTGAGGTGAGGAAGGGAAGGGGGCGTTGGCAGGGGTCTGAGGGTGAGGGAAGGGGGCGTTGGCAGGGGTCTGAGGGGTGAGGGAAGGGGGGCGTTGGCAGGGGGTCTGAGGGGTGAGGGAAGGGGCGTTGGCAGGGGTCTGAGGGGTGAGGGGGCGTTGGCAGGGGTCTGAGGGGTGAGGGAAGGGGCGTTGGCAGGGGGTCTGAGGGTGAGGGAAGGGGGCTGGCAGGGGGTCTGAGGGGTGAGGGAAGGGGCGTTGGCAGGGGTCTGAGGGGTGAGGGAAGGGGCGTTGGCAGGGGTCTGAGGGGTGAGGAAGGGGGGCGTTGGCAGGGGTCTGAGGGTGAGGGAAGGGGCGTTGGCAGGGGTCTGAGGGTGAGGGGGCGTTGGCAGGGGTCTGAGGGTGAGGGAAGGGGCGTTGGCAGGGGGTCTGAGGGTGAGGGAAGGGGCGTTGGCAGGGGTCTGAGGGGTGAGGGAAGGGGCGTTGGCAGGGGTCTGAGGGTGAGGGAAGGGGGCGTTGGCAGGGGTCTGAGGGGTGAGGGAAGGGGGCGTTGGCAGGGGGTCTGAGGGTCTGAGGGGTGAGGAAGGGGGGCGTTGGCAGGGGTCTGAGGGTGAGGGGAAGGGGCGTTGGCAGGGGGTCTGAGGGGTGAGGAAGGGGCGTTGGCAGGGGTCTGAGGGGTGAGGAAGGGGCGTTGGCAGGGGTCTGAGGGTGAGGAAGGGGGCGTTGGCAGGGGGTCTGAGGGGTGAGGGGAAGGGGCGTTGGCAGGGGTCTGAGGGGTGAGGGAAGGGGAGCAGGGGGGTCTGAGGGGTGAGGGAAGGGGCGTTGGCAGGGGGTCTGAGGGGTGAGGAAGGGGGCGTTGGCAGGGGGTCTGAGGGTGAGGGAAGGGGCGTTGGCAGGGGGTCTGAGGGGTGAGGAAGGGGCGTTGGCAGGGTCTGAGGGTGAGGGAAGGGGCGTTGGCAGGGGGTCTGAGGGTGAGGGAAGGGGGCGTTGGCAGGGGTCTGAGGGGTGAGGGAAGGGAGCGTTGGCAGGGGGTCTGAGGGGTGAGGAAGGGGAGCGTTGGCAGGGGTCTGAGGGTGAGGGAAGGGGGCGTTGGCAGGGGGTCTGAGGGGTGAGGGAAGGGGGCGTTGGCAGGGGTCTGAGGGGTGAGGGAAGGGGCGTTGGCAGGGGGTCTGAGGGGTGAGGGAAGGGGCGTTGGCAGGGGGTCTGAGGGGTGAGGGAAGGGGCGTTGGCAGGGGTCTGAGGGTGAGGGGAAGGCGTTGGCAGGGGGTCTGAGGGGTGAGGGAAGGGGCGTTGGCAGGGGGTCTGAGGGGTGAGGGAAGGGGGCGTTGGCAGGGGTCTGAGGGGTGAGGGGAAGGGGAGCGTTGGCAGGGGGTCTGAGGGGTGAGGGGAGGGGGGGGGTTGGCAGGGGGTCTGAGGGGTGAGGGGAAGGGGGCGTTGGCAGGGGGTCTGAGGGGTCTTGTGGCTTGCTGAAACACGCCATATATAGTCTCAAAGGGTGACGTGTGATATGGATTTTGGGGGAAGGGGGAGTGTAACTTGTGGGAAACTGAAGGATACGAACTAATAATAACAATACTACTACTACTACTACTACTACTACTACTATTAATAATAATAATAATAATAATAATAATAATAATAATAATAATAATAATAATAATAATAATAATAATAATAATAATAATAATAATAATAATAATAATAATAATAATAATAATAATAATAATAATAATAATAATAATAATAATAATAATAATAATAATAATAATAATAATAATAATAATAATAATAATAATAATAATAATAATAGTAGTAGTAGTAGTAGTAATAGTAATAGTAATAGTAATAATAATAATAATAATATCTCCATAATAATAATTCTAATAATAATAATACCAATAATAATAATACCACCTCTCACCACCACCACCATCACTCACCACTCACCATCACCTCCACAACCACCACCACCACCATCACCACCACCACCACCATCACCACCACCACCACCACCACCACCACCACCACCACCACCATCACCACCACCACCACCACCACCATCACCACCACCACCACCACCACCACCAACACCACCACCACCACCACCACCATCATCACCACCACCATCACCACCACCACCACCACCATCACCACCACCACCATCACCACCACCACCACCACCACCACCACCACCACCACCATCACCACCACCACCACCACCACCACCACCACCATCACTACCATCACACCACCACCATCACCACCACCACCATCACCACCACCACCATCACCACCATCACCACCACCACCACCACCACCACCATCACCACCATCACCACCACCACCACCATCACCACCACCACCACCACCACCATCACCACCACCATCACCACCACCACCACCATCACCACCACCACCATCACCACCACCACCACCACCACCACCATCACCACCACCACCACCACCACCACCACCATCATCACCACCACCACCACCACCATCCACACAAACACCACCACCACCACCATCACCACCACCATCACCACCACCACCACCACCACCACCACCACCACCACCACCACCACCACCACCACCACCACCATCACCACCACCATCACCACCACCACCATCACCACCACCACCACCACCACCACCACCACCACCACCATCATCACCACCACCACCACCACCATCACCATCACCACCACCACCATCACCACCACCACCATCATCACCACCACCACCACCACCACCACCACCATCATCACCACCACCACCACCACCACCACCACCATCACCACCACCATCACCACCACCACCACCATCATCACCACCACCACCACCACCATCATCACCACCACCACCACCACCATCATCACCACCACCATCATCCCCACCATACCACCATGTTACCATCACTTATTTTCGCTAACATTTATTTGTGTATGTTCCTGTTAATTATCTTTCTTTCCTTTCCTTTCTCTTTTCTTTCATCTTTCATTTTTCTTCGTCAACTTTTTATTATGTTCCAGTTTTTTTCCGACGCTCATTTTTTTTCCTATTTCGTATTTCCTGTTTTTTTCTTCTTATCAATAATGTCAAGCTTTCTTTCTTCCTTTCTTTCCTTGTATTTACTCCATTTCTCTTTTTCCTTCTTGTCTCGTAGTTTTCTTTTTATTTGTCAAACTCATGAATCGTTGCAGGAGAGTTATTATGTGTTTTCATGTGACCGTTTATTTTATTTTACGAGATTACAGAAAGTGAAATGTGTGTGTGTGTGTGTGTGTGTGTGTGTGTGTGTGTGAGAGAGAGAGAGAGAGAGAGAGAGAGAGAGAGAGAGAGACTTGTAATTTCAGATAACACACACACACACACACACACACACACACACACACACACGAATGAAAAAAAGTATACTACATGAGTTTAAGTAAGAACAAAAATCTATATACAAAAGTTTAGTGAAATGGATGACAATGAGATTCAAGCACTGGATTGCTTTTGGACCAGACCGTCGCTGCTCGAAACAAAACTTGCGCAAATATAACTATTAACTTTTGATGGTCTTCCGCTCCCAGCCAGTCCATGTAAGGAGGTGTGACGTGTATGTTCAGTAGCTTTGGGGCGCACCGGATGACGAACACGATAACGAAGCGCCGACCATTTTAGATCCTCTTTCTAACCCTTTCCAACTCCCTGCTCCATGTATTACCCCTCCCATCCCATTCATATCTCCTGCCAGCCACCCTCCGTAACCCTTCCACCCCTTCAGTGACCCTTTCCAACTCCCTGCTCCATGTATTACCTCTCCCATCCCATTCATATCTCCTGCCAGCCACCCTCCGTAACCCTTCCACCCCTTCAGTGACCCTTTCCAACTCCCTGCTCCATGTATTACCCCTCCCATCCCATTCATATCTCCTGCCAGCCACCCTCCGTAACCCTTCCACCCTTCAGTTACCCTTTCCAACTCCCTGCTCCATGTACCTCTCCCATCCCATTCATATCCCTGCCAGCCACCCTCCATAACCCTTCCACCCCTTCAGTGACCCTTTCCCTGCTCCATGTCTCCCATCCCATTCTTATCCCCTTCCAGCCACCCTCCGTACCCCTTCCACCCCTTCAGTGACCCTTTCCAACTCCCTGCTCCATGTATTACCTCTCCCATCCCATTCATATCCCCTGCCAGCCACCCTCCGTAACCCTTCCACCCCTTCAGTGACCCTTTCCAACTCCATGCTCCATGTATTACCTCTCCCATCCCATTCTCCCTGCCAGCCCCCCTCCGTACCCCTACCCCCCTTCAGTGACCCTTTCCAACTCCCTGCTCCATGTATTACCTCTCCCATCCCATTCTTATCCCCTTCCAGCCACCCTCCGTAACCCTTCCACCCTTCAGTGACCCTTTCCAACTCCCTGCTCCATGTATTACCTCTCCCATCCCATTCTTATCCCCTTCCAGCTACCCTACGGAACCCTTCCACCCCTTCAGTGACCCTATCCAACTCCCTGCTCCATGTATTACCTCTCCCATCCCATTCTTATCCCCTGCCAGCCACCCTCCGTAACCCTTCCACCCCTTCAGTGACCCTTTCCAACTCCCTGCTCCATGTATTACCCCTCCCATCCCATTCATATCCCCTTCCAGCCACCCTCCGTAACCCTTCCACCCCTTCAGTGACCCTTTCCGTCTCGGCTGCCCCCTCTCCACCCTTTCTTTATTACCGTTTTCCTCCTTCTCCTTTCGTCCTTTCCTTCTTCTCCACCTCATCCCTTCTCCTTCACCTCGTCCTCCTCCCTCCTCCTTCCTCTCCCTTCTCCTCCTCTTCTCCACGCAGTACCTAGCTCCTCCTCCTCCTCCTCCTCCTCCTCCGAAGATATAAAAGAAGGAGGATAATAATAATTTAGATAGTGTAATGCCAGTGAAAAGCAAAGCGTATGAATAAGCAGAAGGGAGGATCACGAGGACTTACGAGCGATACAGTTAAAGAAGAAATAGAAGAAGAAGAAAAATCAAGAAGCAAATCAGAATATTGCACGAGAGTCCCACCGTCTTCATCCCCCTACAAGCAAGGTCACTATCGCAGGAGTGTTTGTTTTGCTGCTGGTGGTGCCGGGCTTGGTGGGCGGGGCTTACATGCCAAGGGAATGCAAACAGGGCAACACTCGTATTCCCAAACGTTCGTGGCTCTTGTTGCTTGTTACGAACGTTTTCTTTAGGTCAGAGAGGCGATACGTACGTCGCGTTGTCTTGAGTGTTTTTTTTTTTTGTTTGTTTGTTTTTTTGTTCACGGCGCAGAAGCTTTCCACAACTACCTTCAGCCTCAAGAAAACACCAATGGAAACCTCGACAATTTCTGCGAGAGCCTTTTAATGTATATGGATAGAAGACTTCCGAGAGTTTGATAATATGGACCCAAGGCTCGGCGAGTGCCTGCCTGGTTCCTGTGTAGTGTTTGCTGACGATCGAGGCTGCCCATTGCGTCACCGTCTTGACCTTTGTTATATGTAGGCGACGATTTCCGCTGCAGCCAGGATGTGGTGGTGGCGGTGGTAGTAGTGGTCAAGGAGGGTACAGTAGTAGTAGTAGTAGTAGGAGTAGTAGTAGGCTAGTTGTTGTTGTTGTTGCTGCTGTTGTTTTTTCCTGCTCTGCCGCGACTTATTTTAGCGTTGTCCGTAACCGTAGTAATACCAGTAATAGCTCCAGTAGTAGTCGTAGTCTAGTAGCAATAGTAGGCTTAGTAGCAACAGTGGTGTGTGTGTGTGTGTGTGTGTGTGTGTGTGTTTAAAATTTCGCAGCAACGAGAAGAAATCCTGGAGTCAAATACTATCTGAAATCATCCTAGCTGCATGTATAACACACTACACACAGTCACACACACACAGTCCAGCCTCCCCGGAGCCATGAAGAACACCAAGAACACCTCGCTCACCGTCTTCCCGCTGCCGCTGCTGTCACGGGCCCCGCCAATGGTCCTGCTGCTGCTGCTGCTGCTGCTGTTTGGCCCCGGAGGCTCCCCCTGCCACGCCCTGGGGGAATGCCGCGCCAATATCACCGTCACGGCTCAAGATACAGCCGGGGTCAACATTACCACTGTACGAGACGGAGGCCCAGAACGCATATTGACGACGTTGTTCGTGCAGCCCCGGCCAGGCTTCCAGGGCGTCAGTCTCGTGGGGAAGGTTTCTGATGGTGATGCTGATGAGGTGGTCGTTGCCTGGTTCTCGCTGTATAACACTTGTCTTCAAGGCTACGACAGCTGGTGGCAGTTGAATGCAGCGGTGTATAAGTCCATTTACCAAGACGGCGTTGCCCTTGATGAACTTGTATTTGTCGTGCAGGTTGGCCGTTGTCACAGTGTGTGTCTTCGCGGCCCCTTCCACAATGTTTTGAGCCTCCAGGTCAGGACTCACGGCGCCTCACGCTGGAGCCTCACGGACTGTGCCAACAAAATCCCTGTTTATAATTACATACCATCATCACTGGTGCCCTGCTCGAACCCTCCACCCACACCAGGCGTGCCTCCTCACACCACCAGCCCCACAACCCCTGCCGCTGAAACACCCACACCAGGCGTGCCTCCTCACACCACCAGCCTCACAACCCCTGCCGCTGAAGCACCCACATCCCAACAAGTATTGGCGGGGGTGGTGGTGGCCATGCTGGTGGTGGCGAATGTGATGGTGGTGGTGGTGCTGGTCCTGGTATGTGGGATGGCGGCGACGTTAGAAGAAGACGGAAGGTTTGTGTGTTAACCCACCTTTTTAGTTTGTGTGTGTGTGTGTGTGTGTGTGTGTGTGTGTGTGTGTGTGTCTTACACACACACACACACACACAGTCCCAACATACAGAGAAACACTGCGCCTCACTAAATACTTTTCGAGACAAAGCTGATAAGCTCACAAAGAAGACTAGAGAAACTAATACTGAAGTTACCCGGAGAGGCAGGGAGAATAGGATTAGAGAACAGGCAAAGGCTGTCTGTAGGTGCAACAGTACTGCAATGAGAAAGAATGATTAATAGGAGTAAAAAATGGAGCAAAAGAGTAAAAATGTAGTTGGTCAGGTGACAGCATGAGTACGTCGAGCTGCCAACAGACCGAGGACCGAAGCAACACAGTGGCGGCCCGGGAACAGCACAAGTCAGGACAGTTAGAGCGTGACTTTGCCGAGGCAGGATTGAATGCTCTAACGCCAGACAGAGAGGGCTGGAAAACGTTGGGAAAGGCCGTTATCATGCAGTGGAATAGTAATTGAGGATGATGATAATGTATCCTCCTATTGTCCTTAAAAACTGTGCCTCCGTGCTGTCACCCTGCCTGGTCAAACTCTTTCGCCTCTGCCTGTCAACATCTACCTTTCCTTCTTGCTGGAAGTATGCCTTCATACAGCCTATACCTAAGAAAGGTGACCGCTCCAATCCCTCAAACTACCGTCCTATTGCTTTACTTTCTTGTCTATCTAAAGCTTTTGAATCAATCCTTAACCGGAAGATTCAAAAGCACCTTTCCACTTCTGACCTTCTATCTGATCTCCAGTATGGGTTCCGCAAGGGGCGTTCTACTGGTGATCTCCTAGCCTTCTTAACTGACTCTTGGTCATCCTCTCTTAACCGTTTCGGTGAAACTTTTGCTATTGCGCTGGACATATCAAAAGCTTTTGATAGGGTCTGGCACAAATCTTTGCTTTCTAAACTACCCTCCTACGGTTTCTATCCTTCTCTCTGTACCTTTAGCTCCAGTTTCCTTTCTGACCGTTCTATTTCTGCCGTGGTAGACGGTCACTGTTCTTCCCCTAAATCTATTAACAGTGGTGTCCCACAGGGTTCTGTCCTATCTCCCACTCTTTTTCTGTTGTTCATTGATGATCTTCTTTCCAAAACGAACTGTCCTATCCATTCCTACGCCGATGATTCCACTCTGCATTACTCAACTTCTTTTAATAGAAGACCCACCCTTCAGGAACTTAACGACTCAAGGCTGGAGGCTGCAGAACGCTTAGCCTCAGACCTTACTATTATTTCCGATTGGGGCAAGAAGAACCTGGTGTCCTTCAACGCCTCAAAAACACAGTTTCTCCACCTATCCACTCGACACAATCTTCCAAATAACTATTCCTTATTCTTTGACAACACCCAGCTATCACCTTCCTCAACACTAAACATCCTCGGTCTATCCTTAACTCAAAATCTCAACTGGAAACTTCATATCTCATCTCTTACTAAATCAGCTTCCTCGAGGCTGGGCGTTCTGTACCGTCTCCGCCAGTTCTTCTCCCCTGCACAGTTGCTGTCCATATACAGGGGCCTTGTCCGCCCTCGTATGGAGTATGCATCTCATGTGTGGGGCTCCACTCACACAGCTCTTCTGGACAGAGTGGAGGCTAAGGCTCTTCGTCTCATCAGCTCTCCTCCTCATACTGATAGTCTTCTACCTCTTAAATTCCGCCGCAATGTTGCATCTCTTTCTATCTTCTATCGATATTTCCACGCTGACTGCTCTTCTGAACTTGCTAACTGCATGCCTCCCCCCCTCCCGCGGCCCCGCTGCACTCGACTTTCTACTCATGCTCATCCCTATACTGTCCAAACCCCTTATGCAAGAGTTAACCAGCATCTTCACTCTTTCATCCCTCACGCTGGTAAACTCTGGAACAATCTTCCTTCATCTGTATTTCCTCCTGCCTACGACTTGAACTCTTTCAAGAGGAGGGTATCAGGACTCCTCTCCTCCCGAAACTGACCTATCTTTCGGCCACCTCTTTGGATTCTTTTTAGGAGCAGCGAGTAGCGGGTTTTTTTATTTTTTATTAATGTTTACTTTTTTTGTGCCCTTGAACTGTCTCCTTTGCTGTAAAAAAAAAAATAATAATAATTGTAGTCGTAATAGTAATGGTAGTAGTAATTGTAGTTGTAGTAATAGTAGTAGTAGTAGTAGTAGTAGTAGTAGTAGTAGTAGTAGTAGTAGTAGTAGTATGAATAGTAGCAGCAACAGTTCCCTATCATTATCATCATCAGCAATCCTAAAGGCCAGTCATTCCATGCCTCCGCCAGACGCAGACCAGCAGCGAACTAGTCCAGCGGCGCCCGGCGTGACGGAGGAGGTGGTCAACAGCCTGTACGAGCCCTTTGACCGTCCTGCACCGTCCTGCGTGACGGAGGAGGTGGTCAACAGCCTGTACGAGCCCTTTGACCGTCCTGCACCGTCCTGCGTGACGGAGGAGGTGGTCAACAGCCTGTACGAGCCCTTTGACCGCCCTGCACCGTCCTGCGTGAGGGAGGAGGTGGTCAACAGCCTGTACGAGCCCTTTGACCGTCCTGCACCGTCCTGCGTGAGGGAGGAGGTGGTCAACAGCCTGTACGAGCCCTTTGACCGTCCTGCACCGTCCTGCGTGAGGGAGGAGGTGGTCAACAGCCTGTACGAGCCCTTTGACCGTCCTGCACCGTCCTGCGTGAGGGAGGAGGTGGTCAACAGCCTGTACGAGCCCTTTGACCGTCCTGAACCCTCCTGCGTGAGGGAGGAGGTGGTCAACAGCCTGTACGAGCCCTTTGACCGCCCTGCACCGTCCTGCGTGAGGGAGGAGGTGGTCAACAGCCTGTACGAGCCCTTTGACCGCCCTGCACCGTCCTGCGTGAGGGAGGAGGTGGTCAACAGCCTGTACGAGCCCTTTGACAGCCTGCGCCAGCCGCCCCCAGCCGTCACCGTCCCCACACACCTCCAGAAGTGATGATGACGGTGGTGAAGGTGGTAGAGGTGGTGGTGGTGATGATGGTAGAGGTACTGTTAATAGTGGTAGAGGTGGTGATGGTAGTAGGCATTCACATTCTGTTCACTCTAGCCCCGTACATAAGCCCCGCCCACTCGAGCCCAACACCCACCAATGAGCTGCAACCTTTCCCAGCATTAACCAATCACATGCAGCCACAGCGAGAAAGGGGGCGTGGCTTGCTTGTGGATCAGCCCGTGGTATACACTTAACAGGAAAGGGGGAGGGGCTTATTTGCCTAGTTCAGGGGTTCCCAACCTGGGGTACATGTACCCCCAGTGGTACAATTGCACTTTTCGGGGGGTACATTGGGTCCGAGAGAATAACCACTACTGTACAGTACATTTTAGTAAGCAAAACTGTTATTTAAATTTATCATCAGTGTACATACAGATTGAAATTTTCATTATATCAAAATATTACAATTTCATCGTTTTTTTATAATATTTTTTTTCGGGGTACACAGGAACCTATGAAAAATGCCCAAGGGGTACAGAGGAACAAAAAGGTTGGGAACCCCTGGCCGAGTTAGAGTGAACAGATGACAGTGGTGGTGGTGGTGGCAATGATGATGATAGAAAGTGTTGTTGGTAGGATAGTAAGTAAGATTAGGGATATACTCTATAGCTACTCGTGGCCTCAGTGCTCATATCGTATCATTATTGTACTCTTCAAGTCTGCATTGAGTTATATGGAAGTCCAAATGCTTTAGCTATAAGAGAACCAAACTTGATTGACAATGTGATTTCCGCTTGACAGAAGTAAACAAAAAAATAAATAGAATAAGATAAACAGACATGTAACTGGATTTTGTGGGAAGCTTTGGTTAGTAGAGGATAGTAGATTAATGTTAAGAAATGTATTTATCTTGACCTGATTTGCTCGTAACTATGAATGTGATTTATATTATAGTTCTTTAAAAAGTTATGATGATGATGATGATGATGATAGTGATAATGATAAGAAGAATATAAGGGAAGAGAAGAAGAAGAAATAGAATAAGAAAAATAATTAGAAGAAGAAGAAGAAGAAGAAGAAGAAGACGAAGGAGAAGAAAAAGATGGAAAAGAAGAAGAAGAAGAAGTATAAAAAGGAAAACAAGAGCAAGTACAAAACAAGGAGAATGGTGATGATCTAAATAATGAAAAAATTGTATAACTAAAAAAATAAAAAATACATAGTTGCCAATAATTAACTAAGAAAAGTCGAGGTATAGCCTAGCATCACTCTGTATACAAGGTAAGAATAAACAATAAAACAAATCCTTTCTGTGTATATATGGGTTTTGCTTCTTGAGGTGGTGGTGGTGATGGTGCTGGTGGAGGTGGTGGTGATATATTCGAGCCAACAGGATACGGATAAGAGAGAGAGAGAGAGAGAGAGAGAGAGATGACGGGAAATGGATCCAAAAGTAAGGCATCGAAGGGAAATGATGAAAAGTGGTGAGGATTTTTTTTCACATCGCCTGTAGAACCCCGGATCTCATTCTTGATTCACTTCGACGGTTTCTTCTAGAGTGCGGGGTGATGGATGGTCTTCTGGACAGCATGCGGGTAGTCCTAATCTCTTGTTGTCCCGTCGCCATGTCTGCTGCTTTTGTCAAAGTTTACCTTGAAATCGTACATTTTCTTAGATCCACTTCTACATGTGTGTGTGTGTGTGTGTGTGTGTGTGAGAGAGAGAGAGAGAGAGAGAGAAAAGAAGAAAGGAAGATAGGAAGCTGGAAAGAAAGAAAAATAAAGAATAGAAAAAAGAATTTAAAAAAAACAGATGAGAAGAGGAAGAGACTAAGAATACGATAGTTAAAATATTCCTCGTGCATACCACCAAGAGAAAGATAACGCTAGGAAGGTAATCTTGGAGCAGTAAACCTTTTATAGTTACCCCGACGACAGCCTCCGCGGGGCAGTGCTTAGCGTCCCTGACTATGTATCTAGTAGAAGTCGTAGTCGTTCGGGAGTTTCGCCTTTGTAACGGCACTCCCTGATGTGTCTCTACTGTCTGGGTCTATTATTTTCCTCTTTTTCTTTCATTCTTTTTCTCTTATTGTCCAAAACTTGTGTCATGTTGCTTTTGTTTCTTCGGTGTGTTCATTTTCAAATAAAAATTTTCCAATGGTGTCGTCCTCTTCTTCCACGTAAGACTGCTGCAGCCTCACACACTTTTTCCTTTCCTCTGTATAGGCCGGGCACCAGAGTAGGAAGTGTCGCAGGTCTTCGTTTTCAGCTTCGCACATGTCGCACTTGGTTTCCTCTTGCCGGTGTCTGTTTCTGTCTTTTAGTTGTATGTTTGATTTGAGAAGGGGAAGAGAAGGATGGAAAAGAAGGGAAGGAATGGAATGTGAAATGGAAGTGCAGAGAATAGAAAGGCCCAAAACGAAGGTGTGATGATTAGCATAAACGAGGGAGAAAAGAAGAAGGTTAAGCAGAGATGAAACAACAAATACGTGGAAAGCTCGTCTGGCAGCAGACCGGCCTGAATAGGGAAAAGCTGGGAAGAAGAAGAAGTTGCATGTTGTTTGTCCTGCATATCTGCGAGCCGTGGTTCGAATCCCGGCATGGGCAGTTGGCGTGCAGGTCACCCTAGTTCATCCTCCCTCTCGGGCCGGTCGATATATGGGTACCTGGGGAAACCTGGGGAAGGTAAATTGTGGTAACTCGGATTTTACACTGGCTCTGTGTCCCGGAGGCGTATTTCTCCTCTGTGTGGGTATGTGACGCCCACTCTTGAACAGGGCAGGTCAGGATAGGTTTGGTTAGGTTTAGTTGGGATAATGTGAGGTAATTTTGAGTGGGAATTACAATGAGGGTATTAAATTCGCCACCCTCATAAAATAACTGCCTAAGTCATTTTTCAGCGATTTCCAGGTTTTTGTTTACATCAATTTATCAACATGTGACGCCCATTTCTGTATAGTTGCCTTCGTCATTCAGGGTTTGAGTGTTCTAGAATTGACCTTTTCATTTCTTCCTAAATCTTAAGCTAAATGAGATAATGACTTCTTTTCTGATTTCCTGTAAAGTAGAAGATAATGACTGGGGCGGTTTGTTTACGAAAGTGACGATTTTCCAGAACACCCCGTGGTTAGTTTCGATGGTGTACAGCCGAACGTCTTCTCTCAGGAACCCCATATCCGTAAAGAGATTAGGGGCCGCTTTTACAGTCACTTTTGGCCAGTTCCACAGTCCAACACAGCGTCATGGCAAGCGCCCTAACCAAACTATATTCTCCACAATGATCGGATTTTTTACTCAACACCAGACACTGATAAAGAGATTTCTGGTGTGGTTTCCTAAAATTCCCTCTTCCTTTTTATATCAACGGCAAACACAAGAGCTACAAAGAACTTTCGTCGTATTTTGTGTTTGGTTGGGGAGCTTACAAACGTGCTGTGTTGGACTGTAAAACTGGCCCTTTGCTTGTTTTGATCGTTACCAATGGCGGCGATCGACGCTATAGTCTTCCACGTGAAACTGACCTATGGGGTAGTGGCGGCTGCAGAGGAAGCGAAAGGTGTTGAGAGTGTGTGGTAAGGTGCGGGGCTAGGCTAACCCCGCAGCCGCCACTACCCCATCGGCCAGTTTTACGTGGAAATACTATAGCATCGATCGCCGCCATTAGTAACGATCCCCATGATGGGTTAGTAAGCTCCCAAACCAATACCAGAGCCTTCGAAATTTCCTTGTATAGTGTCTAGTGTTTGTATTTAAGTTCACAAATTTGATGAAACTATACAGGAAACGTCTTGTGGATTTAGCGTGGCATCGAAGACCTCCCCATTTTCGATTGTATGGGATTCTATTGTTTGGTTAGGGCTGTTACGAAGACACTGTGTTGGACTGTGAAATCGGCTCAAAGTAACTGTTAAAAACGGCCCTAGGAATATGAGAACACCAAGGATACGAACAGCTATACCGTATGCACCCACATTTGCCTTTACGCCCTTACCCACGGCAGGAAGGAGCGGGAGCGAGCATCGAGAGTATTCCGTGAGGGTGAAAACAAAAGGAAAGTTGAGGGCGGGCCGTGTGCTGTGCCAGGCTGGGTCACTTTCCCGCCCAACGAGTCGAGATTTTCCAAGTTGATCTCTCTCTCTCTCTCTCTCTCTCTCTCTCTCTCTCTCTCTCTCTCTCTCTCTCTCTCTCTCTGTCTACATTTTCTTTCTTTTCTTTATTTTTTCTCGTCTGTTTATTCGTTATGTAGCTATGTTTCTTTTTGCTCTCTCTCTCTCTCTCTCTCTCTCTCTCTCTCTCTCTCTCTCTCTCTCTCTCTCTCTCTCTCTCTCTCTCTCTCTCTTTCTACATTTTCTTTCTTTTCTTTCTTTTTTTCTCGTCTGTTCTTTCGTTATGTATGTTCTCTCTCTCTCTCTCTCTCTCTCTCTCTCTCTCTCTCTCTCTCTCTCTCTCTCTCTCTCTCTCTCTCTCTCTCTCTCTCTCTCTCTCTCTCTCTCTCTCTCTCTGTTTCTACATTTTCTTTCATTTCTTTATTTTCTGGTCTGTTCTTTCGTTATGCATGTTTCTTTTTGCCTCTCTCTCTCTCTCTCTCTCTCTCTCTCTCTCTCTCTCTCTCTCTCTCTCTCTCTCTCTCTCTCTCTGTGTGTGTGTCTAGATTTTCTTTCTTTTCTTTCTTTTTTCTCGTCTGTTCATTCGTTATGTATGCTCTCTCTCTCTCTCTCTCTCTCTCTCTCTCTCTCTCTCTCTCTCTCTCTGCTTCTACATTTTCTCTCTTTTTCTCGTCTGTTCTTTTGTTATGTATCTTTCTTTTTGCCCCTCTCTCTCTCTCTCTCTCTCTCTCTCTCTCTCTCTCTCTCTCTCTCTCTCTCTCTCTCTCTCGGTACAGTTATATGGACACCAGCAAAGTCGTGCCACCCGCTATTTTGAGTCGTCCCAGGCTTATATATGCACCTGCACCTGATATTAGCCGAGGCAAATAATAGCGTGCTGCCCATCCTAGCATTTACCTTCAGCCTCAGTGTTGCCATGTTGAGGTTTCTCCATCCGCAGGTCAAGCATCTCCAGGCTATAAAAATTGTCGTACTTAGCTTATTGTATTTACCTATTTCTGGGTTAAAACTGTCCCCCTCACACAGATAGTGGTGTTTATTTAGAGTTATGCTTAGAATCGTAAATTATGGATGGTCTTTTAGTAATTGTTATGGGTCAGAAACTGGGAATCTATACAGTGTTGTGGGTACGATAATCTGTCTTGCCTTTGTCAACCCTTATAAAACTACACCAAGACCTGATATAATGATTAGTCTAGTGATGAAATGAAGCTTTTGATGGATTGTTTAGTGGAAAAGCGTATGTATGTGACGAATTCAAGCTTTTGTAACGTTAAAAGTATGCAAATAAGTGTACGACAACGTTTCCCGAAGTGGATGGCAGCACCCCTGTCTCCCTTACCAAACAATGCTAAAAACCTCTTATGGCAGTTAGTTTAGGATGAAATGAGGGTTTTAATGGATAGTTTTATTGGAAATCTTATATCTGTGATGAATTAGAGCTTGTGGTATGTCATTAGTGTATGCAAATGAGTGTACGACAACGTTTCCCAGGGAGGAGGGCAGCCGGCAGCGAGGCACCCAAGAAAGACCACCAGTTGATGAAGAGCAATGGACGGGAGTGGATTTGCGTTTCCAGCCGGCATTTACCTGTGAGAATTACCTGTTACGTGTTTAGAAGTCAATTCATTAGTGGCAGGTGAAGGTGGATGGCGCGGCGCTGGGTGACGTGGATTACCAGACCCTGTGTGAGATAGTGGAGACAGGAGTGGTGGAGATTTCGATGCTGAAGGAGGGAAAGAGAAGAAAAGGAAGGAAAAGATAGAAAGAAGGAAGGAAGGAAGGGAGATTCGAGGCGGTGTTGTCTTCTCCCTGTGTGACGGTAAGACATGTAATACTTTTTTCCTATTACTTTCTTATTCTTTTTTATGTATATGTATCTTATTCTTATTTATCTTTCTTGTTAATCTATTTTTTTCTTATGTATTTTTCTTACTCATCTTTTTTTATTCTTTATTCTTTCAAAATTTATCTTTGTTATGTATCTTTCATGTTTTTTGTCATGTATTTTTCTTATGTATTTCTCGTATGTATCTTTCTTACTCATCCTTCTTATCCTTTCATCTTTCAAAATTTAGCTTTCCTATGCATCTTTCATGCTTTTTGTCATGTATTTTTCTTATGTATTTCTCGTATGTATCTTTCTTGTGTATTTTTTATGTATACCTTTCTTATGTATCTCATGTAGTTTTCTTATGTATTTTTTTCTTTTTTACGAAGCTTATAAATGAAGAAAAAAAGTTATGCCATGTCCTAAGACCTTTTTCGTATTTATTTTCTTTGGTGTTTTTGTTTTTGGTATTATGAGTATTTAAGTTAAGCAAAGCAATGTTAGATGATGTTTTATATATATATATATATATATATATATATATATATATATATATATATATATATATATATATATATATATATATATATATATATATATATATATATATATATATATATATATATATATATATATATATATATATATATATATATATATATATATATATATATATATATATATATATATATACATACTTCATATGTTTTAGCTATTACAGGCTTTGGAAAGAGGGAAAACAATGGTAGGTGTTACAATGGTACTTTTGCAAGTTTTATCGTGTTGATGCTTTTTTTTTTAGATGTAAGAAGCTTTGGCAGAGAAAAAGCAATGTCAAGTGGTGTTATATTCATACTTTTTGTAGTTTTGCTGAGGCTTTGGAAATGAGAAAAAAAATGAGCCTCTCTCTCTCTCTCTCTCTCTCTCTCTCTCTCTCTCTCTCTCTCTCTCTCTCTCTCTCTCTCTCTCTCTCTCTCTCTCTCTCTCTCTCTCGCCTGTTAACTTTTTCGCATTTATATGCTTTCTGATATGTGTATATTTATTTATTTATTTTTGCCATAGAGGTCTGGATATATATTTTTTCTCTTATATACTTGAGAAAGAAGAAATACAATACTATTTGAACTTTTTCGGCCCCTTTTTTTGTTGTTTGATTTGTTTGTTTCTGCTTTGAGGGGCTTGGATGAAGGAAGACAGTGCAAGGTGTTAATACTTTTCATTTGTTGGTTTTCCTGTTGTGGTTATATTTTCCTGCGTTACTGTTTTCCCGACCTTTCAATTCTTTCCTTCTTTTAAATTATTCTACTATTTTTACTGTCATGAGTTTTTTTTTTTTCCTGTTATAATAAGAAATTGTTTTATTAATTTTTCTATCCTAGTATACTACGCGGATTGGTTAGAAAGAAGGAAAGGCACAGTGCTAGAAAAGGTCACACAGCTACTTATTCTTATTACTAACCTTCCTTAATATGTCTTTCCCAGCATACCTACTACGTGGGTTGGTTGGAAAGAAGGAAAGACACAGTACTAGAAAAGGTTACACAGCTACTTATTCTTATTGCTAACCTTCCTTTATATTTCTTTCCTAGCGTACTATGTGGGTTGGTTGGAAAGAAGGAAAGGCACAGTACTAGATAAGGTTACACAGCTACTTATTCTTATTGCTAACCTTCCTCTTTTTCTTTGTTTGTGTTCTCATAGTCCTTTCCTGTTATAGTACGTGGGTTGGAAGTGAAGGGAGACATAGAGCTAGATTAGGTTATAGATACTTATTCTTATTGCTAACCTTCCCTTTTTTTGTGTTCCGGTTATGATATTTCTTTCCTATTACACCAGGTGGAATGGAAACGAGGGAAGGCATAGTACTAGATAAAATTACATAGCTACTTATTCTTATTGCTAACCTTCCTTTTATACTTTGATTCTGTTCTGGTTATGCTTTGTTATGTGTATTAAGTGTATATCTTCCGTATGTATGTAAAAATGCTCCACAGTCTGTTAATATTACGTTTACAGGAGTTATATGTAGCCTGTCTGTCTGTGTTCCAAGTTACGAGGGAGAGGAGGAGGAGAAAAGGTGGTGGGTCAGGGAGAGTTCAAGGAGGGGAAGTTGAGGGAAGAGAAAAGAGGAAATGGTGGGGTGTGTTACTGAAATAAAAGAAAAGTAATACGTGTTTTCTTTATATTTCTTGGGTGGAAGGCTTGTAGATCCTTCCTTATTTTCTAGAGGGTCAGAAAGAAGATTTGTAACTATTCCCTCTATTAATCTGTATTTTTCTTGCGTTTTAGAGAACTTGCTGTATGTGGTAAAGAGAAAACAAGTAAAGTGTAAGGAATTCCATCGGTTTCTCCTGAGCTAATGTGTGTGTGAGTGTGTGTGAGAGAGAGAGAGAGAGAGAGAGAGAGAGAGAGAGAATAGCTTGGCCTCACTTTTTTCTTATTTTCTTCCTTTTCACACTTCTCATTCTTATTACTAATCTTCCTTTTTTCTTTCACTTTGTACCGTCCTGTATATTTTCACTTAACTCCTTCCTTCTTCCCTCGTTACCTATCTCCTTCCTTCTGTCCTTCCTTCATTACTTATAACAATCAATGGTCCTGCTTCCTTCCTCCTTCCTTTCTTGTTGATATGATTGGATCTGCTTACACCACTTCATATGACTGTGTTTATTATGGTTGTGTGGTGGTGTTAAGGTTGTAGGGTTTGGTTGGGTACTGTGTGTTTGGGTTGTTGGAGGACATGCATAGGTATTTTTATTTATTTATTGTGGTTAGACGTGTTATTTTTGTTTTTGTTTTGTTGTTTTTCTTTGCTTCCCTCTTCTACTTCTCCCTTCCTCCTCTTCCTCTTACTCCTCTTCATTTTTCTCTACTTTTTTTTATTCTGTCTCACCCTTTGTCTTCTTCATCCCCCCTCTCTTCATCTTTTTCATCCCTCTCCTTCTTTCCTTTTTTCTTCTTTTGCCCTTTACCTTCTTCATCCCCCCTCTCCTCTTCTCCCTTCCTCCTCATCTTCTTCATCCCTCTCCTTCATACCTTTTTTTATCTTCTTTCTTTCCCTTTACCATCCTCATTCCTCCTCATCTTATTCTTCTTCATCCCTCTCCTTCCTTTTTTTTTCTTCTATATTACCCTTCATTTTCATTCCCCTTCCTCCTCCTCCTCCTCCTCCTTCTTCTTCTTCATATCTAACTTTTTTTTCTTTGTCATGCCCATTTTCTTCCCCCCTTCCCCCCTCATCTTCATATTCTTCATACCTAACTAACCAATGGGAAGCATACCCCGGGGGCGCGTCGCTTCACTAACTCCCAGCGTTCCCCCCCAGCAAGCTCCCGCACAACCCACGCCTCATCCATTTTCCTTTTAGTTTCCCCTTCATCTTCCTTCGTCTCTCTCTTCCCCATTTATTCTCCTCACGTGTTCGTCCTACTGCTGCACCTACTCTTCTTCTCCATCATACTTTGGGGTTCGCGGGTACCACCTCCTCCTCCTCCTCCTCTTCTTCTTCTTCTTCTTCCTCCTCCTCTTCCTCCTCCTCCTCCTGTTCATTGCCGAGAAAGTACTGCAGCAGCTTTCTTTTTCATCTCCTCCTCCTCCTCCTTCATCTCCTCTGCCTCCTCCTCCTCCTCCCCTCCTCCTCCTTCTCTTCCTCCTCCTTCTTTCACCCTATTTCTTTTGACTTACAGCCTTAAACATACTTACATAGATTTTAGTTTTACTCCCCTTCAAAAAAAGCCAGTTAATCCCTCTTCTTCGTCCCCTGCTCCTCCTCCTCCTCCTCCTTCTCCCCTCCTCCTCCTCCTCCTCCTCCTTATTTCTTTTAACTTACAGCCTTAAACATACTTACATAGATTTTAGTTTTACTCCCCTTCAAAAAAAGCCAGTTAATTCCTCTTCTTCGTCCCCTGCTCCTCCTCCTCGTCTTCCCCCTCCTCTTTCTTCGTCCATATATATATTTTTTCCCATTCAACCTTTTAGGCATACATTGATTTTACCCCCTCCCCCAACTCCCTCAAAGATATTCCTGCCTCCTCCTCGTCCTCTTCCTCATTCTTCGTTCATATTTTTTTTTCCCACGCTGCCTTAACCATATTTAATTTATGCCCCCTACACCCCCCAAAAATAGAAAGTACATTAATCTCCTCTCTTCCTCCTCTTCTTCCTCCTCATTCCTTATCATCCCTTTCTTTCCTTTCTCCCTATTTTCTTTCATCATCAGAGAATTACATACAACCATACAATTCTTAGGTATGGATAGAATTTGCACCTTCCTCTCTCCTCCCCTTGAAAAAAATACATCAACCCTTCTTCTCCTTCTGCTCCTCCTCCTCCTTCATCTTCCCTTTCTTTTTTGTGGCTCGTCGTCGTGCATCGCTGGCCAAGGAGGTTAAGTTGAAGATCACTGGACGGGAGGTGGGCAACAGGGCTGACGCGACACGGCACAGTAACACGGGCCATGCATAAAGGGTTTGTTCTATGGTGCATACAACAACGTGGAGTGTACGAAGCCCCATACCCCCAAGCATTTCTTTGAACCTCTCCTGCTTACCCTCCATAACATACCATTGCTTTTTTTTTTTGCAACACCATTATAACCCTTATCCAATTCCTTCTCATTAACCATTCCATACACCCCATACCATATCACAGTTACCATTTTTGTATCATACCATCACCCCTATTCCTTCTCAGCCCATTTCCTTATTTCATCCTTCCCATGCCATCCCATTTTTGAAGTCACCCATATTTACCCCTTTCCTTCCCTTCTTTCCTGTTTTTTTTTTTTTCATACTCTACTTCCTTCTTTTCTTTCTTTTTCCTTATTCTTTGATTCATATTTTCGCTTCTTTTCTTCCCTAGTTTCTTTAATATTCTACTTCCTTCGTTTCTTTTTCTTTCATTATTTTTCATTCTTTCCTCGTTTTTTCTTTAATATTCTACTTCCTTCCTTTCTTTTTCTTTCCTTATTCTTTCATTCATATTTTCTTTTCTTTCCTCGTTTCTTTAATATTCTACTTCCTTCCTTTCTTTCTCTTTCCTTATTCTTTCATTCATATTTTCTTTTCTTCCCTCGTTTCTTTAATATTCTACTTCCTTCCTTTCTTTTTCTTTCCTTATTCTTTCATTCAATATTTTCGCTTCTTCTCTCGTTTCTTTAATATTCTACTTCCTTTCTTTTTCCTTATTCTTTTCATTCATATTTTCGCTTCTTTCCTTTCCTTCTCCATCACATATCATAGCTACCATTTCTTTCATCACCTCAGCCCTATTTTGTCCCATCCCATTTCAACACAGTCACTCCTATCCCTTCCCTTCCCTTCTTTCATTTTTCTTCCTTCCTTTCCTTCTCTTTCCATATCTTTTCATTCCTACTTTCCCTTCTTTCCTTCGTTCCATCACATAACATAACTACCATTTACTTTTATGTGATTTTTTTCCCTATTTTGTCCCATCCTATTTTTTTTCAAGTCACCCATTAATTCTTTTCACTTTCCTTCTTTCCTTTTTCTCCTTTCTCTTTTCTTCAATTTCTTCCCATATTTTTCCCTTCTTATTTTCCCTTCATCCATATTTTCCATTTCTTTTATCACATTTTTTTACTCTATTTTATCCCATCCTATTTTTAAAGTCACCCATTTCCCTTCCCTTCCCTTCTATCCCTTTTCTCCTTTCTCTTCGCATCCTATTTTTTCCCATTTCCCTTCCCTCCTATCTCCCTTCTTTCCCTTTCTTATTTTATCCCATCCTATTTTTTCAAGTCACCCATTTCCCTTCCCTTCCCTTCTATCCCTTTTCTCCTTTCTCTCTCCTTCAATTTCTACCCATATTCTTCCCTTCTTATTTTCTCCTCTTCCTTCTTTTTCTTTCTTCCTCTCCTTCGTTCCATCCCACACCATAACTACCATTTCCTATACCACCTTCCCACTCTCCATTCCTTCCCATTTCCTTTTAGTGACCATTCTCCATGCCCCCTCCTCCTCCTCCCTTCCTGTCCCATCCCTGCCTTCGTGAGCGTGTGGTTACGCCCCTCTTCGTCCCATCCTGTCCCACCACCCCATCATCACACCTCTTCACCGTCCCTTTCCTTCTCCACCTCGTCATTATAGGGGAAAACACTGCCTTGGGAGAGCTATTTAGTGTCATTTTCTGCCTTCCATTTTTCATTGCTTTTTTTTTTATATATATAAGAATAGGGTTTGCTATGTTACTGTTGCTCTACTACTACTACTACTACTACTACTACTACTACTTTAAGCAACGTGGATGTAGTAGTAGTTCTTATTTTATATCCATTATTTTATTTACCTGTTATTTCCATCCATTCATATATTTGTGTCGTGTTATACTTTCAATTTTTTTATTAATTATTTTTTTCTTCTTTGTGTATTTCCTTTTTTGTTTCATTCCTACCTTCATTTATCCCTTTCTTTCTTCTTTCTGTCTTTCATTCTTTTTTATTTAATTTCAACTTTCCTCTCATTTTTTTTCCTTTTATTCCTTTATTTCATTCCTGCCTTCTTTTCTATTTTTTGCTCCTTGTTTTACCTGTTTTTTCTTTTATTTTCCTTTATTCCTTCTTCGTGTCTTTCCTTCCTTTCTTCCTTCCATCTTTCCCTTCCTTCATATCTATTTTTTACTCCTTCCTTGTTTTGTCTTTTTCTCTTTCCTTTTCCTTTATTCCTTCTTCTGTCTTTCCTTCCTTTCTTCCTTCCATCTTTCCCTTCCTTCATATCTATTTTTTACTCCTTCCTTGTTTTGTCTTTTTTTCCCTTTATCTTTTATTCCTTCTTCTGTCTTTTCTTCCTTTCTTCCTTCCATCTTTCCCTTCCTTCATATCTATTTTTTACTCCTTCCTTGTTTTGTCTTTTCCTTTATTCCTTCTTTGTTTCCTTCCTTCCTTTCTGTCATCCATTCCTTTCCTTTCTCCCTCCCTTCCTTCCTTTCTGTCATCCATACCTTTCCTTCCTCCCTTCCTTCCTTTCTGTCATCCATTCCTTTCCTTTCTCCCTCCCTTCCTTCCTTCATCATCTTTTCCTTTCCTTTCCTTTCTCCCTCCCTTCCTTCCTTTCTGTCATCCATTCCTTTCCTTTCTCCCTTCCTTCCTTCCTTTCTGTCATCCATTCCTTTCCTTTCTCCCTCCCTTCCTTCCTTTCTGTCATCCATTCCTTTCCTTTCTCTCTGCCTTCCTTTCTGTCATCCATTCCTTCCTTCCTTTCTGTCATCCATTCCTTTCCTTTCTCCCTCCCTTCCTTTCTGTCATCCATTCCTTCCTTCCTTTCTGTCATCCATTCCTTTCCTTTCTCCCTCCCTTCCTACCTTTCTGTCATCCATACCCTTCACCCCTCCCCATCACACCGGCTCACACCTGCTTCAACCAGCCATCACCCTACCCCATCACCACCAGCCAGTCCTTACTTAGCGCCATTGAAAGGGCACGCAGGTTTCTCTCTCCTCTCACCCCCTTCCCTCTGTGTGTGTGTGTGTGTGTGTGTGTGTGTGTGTGTGTTTCTAGTATATCCACCTGTATATTTCTCTATGTACGATTTCTTCTCCTTTTTATCATTTACTCTACTTCTCCTCCTACTCCTTCCTCTTTTGCCTTTTCTCCTCTCTTCATCATCTTTTACTTTTTCTCCATCTCCTACTCCTTCCTCTTCTCATTTTCCTCCTCCTTTACTCGTATACTATGTGTCATTTTGCTTATCATTTAGGAGCAGTAAGTAGCAGGCTTTTTTTCGTTATTTTTTATTTTTTGTGTGCTCTGAATTGTCTCCTTTGCTGTAAAAAATCTATAACTTGCTCTCTCTTTCTCTATCTCTATGTATGTATGTATGTATGTATAAATGTATCTATCTGTATCTGTGTTTGTGTGTTCGTGCGTCTGTGTCTGGGTATCTATCTATCTATATTTATCTATCTTTGTGTGTATCTTTGTTTATTTTTCTATCTATCTGTGTGGTTTATTTATGTCCGTCTGTCTGTCTATCTGTGTTTCTGTCTGTCTGTGTCTATATATTCATCTCTCTCTCTCTCTCTCTCTCTCTCTCTCTCTCTCTCTCTCTCTCTCTCTCTCTCTCTCTCTCTCTCTCTCTCTCTCTCTCTCTCTCTCTCTCTCTCTCTCTCTCTCTAATGGTTGGGCTTGTAGAAAGTGTGTTGGAGGAGGAGGAGGGGGAGGGGGAAGAGCATGTGAACGCCGCCCCCCTTACCCACCTACCCATCCTACCCATACCACTGCCCTTTACCCATGTACTCTCTTACCCACCTGTTAGTCAGCTGCTTCCTTTACCTTACTAACCTACTGACGCATCTGGCCTTACTCTACCTTGCCCTCCCCTGCCTTACCTTGCCCTGCTCTGCCTTACCTTAACTTAACTTGCCTTACCTTTCCTTGCCTTACCTAACCTTGCCTTCCCTTTCCTTGCCTTACCTTACCTTGCCCTGCCCTGCCTTGCCTTACCTTGCCCTGCCTTATCTTACCTTGCCCTGCCTTATCTTACCTTAGCTTACCTTACCTTGCCTTATCTTACCTTGCCTTTCCCTGCCCTGCCCTGCCCTACCTTACCTTGCCTTACCTTGTCTTGCCTTAACTTGCCTTAACTTGCCTTACCTTACCTTGCCTTACCTTGCCTTTCCCTGCCCTACTCTGGCCTGCCTTACCTTACCTTGCCTTACCTTACCTTACCTTACCTTGCCCTGCCTTACCTTATCTTACCTTACCTTACTTTGCCTTGTCATGCCTTACCTTGCCCTGCCTTGCCTTGCCTTGCCTTGCCTTACCTTGCCTTGCCCTGCCTAACCTTGCCTTGCCTTACCTTACCTTGCCTTACCCTGCCTTACCTTACCCTACCTTGCCTTGCCTTACCCTGCCTTACCTTGCCTTACCTTACCTTATCTTGCCTTACCTTGCCTTAACTTACCTTGCTTTACCTTGCCTTGACCTCACCTATACAATTTTATCCCTATTTTCTGATCCTATTTATTCATTCATGTCTTTGTTTTTTCATTCATTCATTCCACTATTTACTCACCTATTCAATTTCATCCCTATTTTATATCCTATTTATTCATTCATGTCTTTGTTTTTTCATTCACGCGTTTCACTATTCACTCACCTATACAATTTTATCCCTATTTTCTGATCCTATTTATTCATTCATGTCTTTGTTTTCATTCACTCATTTCACTATTTACTCACCTATTCAACTTCATCCCTATTTCATATCCTATTTATTCATTCATGTATTCAGCCATTCATTTATCTGTCCATTTGAATCCCTATTTCCTCAACCATCCATTCAAATCCCTACTCAAACCCTTATTTATCCATTTATTTATTTGTGTGTATTTATTGATGGAGTCTTAGCTAGGCCTATGAGAGGGACAATAGGCTGACTGTATGGGGTGACTCAACCCTTGCCACACATTCCATGGAAATTGTAGGCCTATGAAGAAGTGTTGAGTGTGGAGGAAGCCGCCAGGGAAGGAGAGAGAGAGAGAGAGAGAGAGAGAGAGAAATATGAGAGGGAAGGAAAAGTAAAAAAAAAAAAGTCGAGAGAGTGAGAGGTAAGAAGGAAGGAAAAACAGAACAAAAACAAAGAGAGATGAAAGAAAGGGAAGTGAAAGATTGAAAGAAAGAATAAAACACAAATGAAAGGTGGAACTAAAGAAGAAAACAAGAATGGAAGGAAAGGAATGAGAAAAATAAAACAGAAGAAAGAAGAAAATAAATAAAAACTTGGAAGAATGAAAGAAAAAAAAAGACAGGAAATAAATAAAAATAATAAAAATCGTGTACGAGAGAGAGAGAGAGGAAACACTACACCTGTACGGGACACCTGAGTCAGCCGGGGGTGGGGGGGAGTGGACAGGGGGGTGGGGGGGGGGCATTGTGGGCGTGTGTTTATAGGGGTCGAGGGATGATAGCCTAGTGTGGGCCTGACAACAAGGGAATGGCAGACTAAATATGGTAGTAGTAGTAGTAGTGGTAGTAGTAGTAGTAGTAGTAGTAGTAGCGGTATTAGTAGTAGTAGTAGTATAGTCTGTTTTATCAAGGCTATTGTCGAGGCTCCATCTACGCAGGTGTGTGGTGAAGGCGTATACGCATCAACCTGCTATTCATGTGTTCGTATATTTATCCTTCTATATCGCGTCTCTTCACTCATATATTTCTCACCAAAACGACTTATTGTATTCTATTTATATTTTCTCATTAGCTTTCAACAACTTCATTTATTTCCACTCCTGTGTCGCGTCTCGTCACTCGTCTATTTCTCACCAAAACGACTTATTGCAATCCATTTATATTTTCTCACTTGCTTTCAACAACATTTATTTCCCCTCCTGTGTCCTGCTTCTTTACTCATCTATATCTCACCAAAACGACTTATTGCATTTCATTTATATTTTCTCACTTGCTTTCAACATTTATTTCCCCTCCTGTGTCCTGCCTCTTCACTCATCTGTTCCAAACTAAAACTATTACACTCACACGTTCGCTTATTAACACTTTTCTTCCGTTGCCCTTCTCTGTTCTTTTCCCTAACTATTGTGTACCCTTTTATATTCGGTGTCATGTCTATTTGTCACTATAGAACTACTTATTACACTCGGTTATTAACACTATTTTATCTACCCTTCTCTATTATCTTTCCTAACTTTATTTATCCCTCTCTGTTTGGTCTCATCATATATTTATCCCTGAAACTCCTTACTGCTATCAAATGTTAACTTTCCCTCCCTCATCACCACTTTTTAACTTTTTTTTCAACTTTATCCTTTCTTACATGTTCCTTTTTTTCTCCTCCCTTCTCCTGTCAGCTCTATCTTACGTCAACTTCTTTACCCAACACACATTATGCCACACCCTGTCGAATTCCCCGAAAGAACGCGAGGGGAATATCATCAAACACAAATAGGTCACATAACAAGAACCCAAGAGTTAATAATTTCCGTGTAGCCAAGGTGTGTTTGGTGGGGGTAGGGGGTGAAGGGAAGGGGGAGTCAGGTGTTCAGTGGGGTTGTGTTGGTGCTCAGGTGTGTGTGTGTGTGTGTGTGTGTGTGTGTGTGTGTGTGTGTGTAGGACTTGAAAAATGAACCAGATGTGTGTTTTTATGTATTATGTTTGTCTATGAATGAGAATATGTATGTTTGTATGTGTTTGTGTATGTGTCTGTATGAATGTCTGTCTTTGTGTACGTATATGAGTCTGTATAAATGATAATCTGTCCGTATGTTTTTTGTACTATGTGTGTGTTCGTGTGTCTGTGCGCCATTTGTATGCAGTGTTTCCCGGCCGCAACACAATCAACACAGCTGGGTATTTCCTCTGTTTGACCCTCCGTGCTGCTGGTGGGACTCCCCGGGGAAGGTTAGGGGGGGAGGGGAGGGGAAGAGGCAGTGAAGGAGAGGGGAAGGGAGGGGAGAGGATCAAGGTAGGGGTGGAGGGAGGGTTTCAGGGATGGAGGAGGAAGGGGGAAGAGGGAGAGGAGGAGGAGGAAGAGGAGGGAGAAAAGGTAAACATTGCTTCTAGTTTTTGCCTCCATCCCTGCTTTCTTCCCTCCCTCCCTCCCTCCCTCCTTAGCTTTCAGTTTGCGCTCTTTCTTCCCTTCCTTCTCTACCCTTCGCTCCTTCCTCCTCTCCATCCCTCCACTTTGCCTTCCTTTCTTCCTTTTCTTTGTTTCTTTGTCTTTATTCTTTCTCCATCTTCTTTTTTTCTCCTTCTTGTTTAGTTTTGTTCGTTCTTTCCCTGTTTTCTGCTTATTTTTTATTGCTTTCATTCTTTCTCTATATTCCTTCCTTCCTTTCCTCCTTGTATTGCTTTCATGCCTCCAACCTTCCCTTCCTCCCTTCCTTCATTCCTATACCGATCTTACTTTGCTCCTTCCTTCCTTCCTTCCTTCCTTTCCTCCTTGTATTGCTTTCATACCTTCAACCTTCCCTTCCTTCCTTCCTTCCTGTATCTTACTTTGCTCCTTCCTTCCTTCCTTCCTTCCTTTCCTCCTTGTATTGCTTTCATGCCTTCAACCTCCCCTCCTTCCCTTCCTTCCTTCCTGTATCTTACTTTGCTCCTTCCTTCCTTCATTCCTTCCCTCCTTCTATTGCTTTCATACCTTCAACCTTCCCTACCCCCCTTCCTTCCTTCCTTCCTATATCTTAATATGCTCCTTCCTTCCTTCCTTCCTTCCTTCCTATATCTTACTTTGCTACTTCCTTCCTTCCTTCCTTCCTTCCTTCTATTGTTTTCATACCTTCAACCTTCCCTTCCTTCCTTCTTTCCTATATCTTACTTTGCTCCTTCCTTCCTTCCTTCCCTCCTTTGTACCTTCTCTTCATTCTTCCTTGCTTTGTTCCTCTCCTCCCCTTCTCTCTTTGTCTCCCTCCCTCCACTTTTTCCTTCTTTGTAATTTCTTTCTTTCTTCACTTTTTTTGCTCATTCTCTCATCCATCAGACTTGTCGTTTCTCCTTCTTCCTCCATTCCCTTCCTCCATTTTCTCTCCTTATGTGGCTTTTCTACTTTCTCTTCTTTCTCCTCCTTTACCTCCCCTTAATTCCTCTTTTCTCTCCTTTCTTCGTTTTAATCCTGTCCTCCTTTTCTCTTTCTTTTGCTATTCTTTTTACTCGTCTTTCTACTTGTTCTCTCTCTCTCTCTCTCTCTCTCTCTCTCTCTCTCTCTCTCTCTCTCTCTCTCTCTCTCTCTCTCTCCTAATCACCTTTTTTTCCTCCCTGTCGCCTCTGTTTACCTTTATTCACTCTCCTCCTCCTCCTCTTTCTCCTCCTCCTCCTCTGCCCTCTTGTCAGCCTCACTTTTCCTCCCTCTTCTCTCCTTCCTCTTCTCCTCCTTTAGTATTTTCTTCTCCTTCCCTCCAATGTCTCTCTCTCTCTCTCTCTCTCTCTCTCTCTCTCTCTCTCTCTCTCTCTCTCTCTCTCTCTCTCTCTCTCTCTCTCTCTTATCTTCCCCTCTTCTTTCTCCTTGCCTCCCTTCCTCCCTCTACCCTTTCCTCTTCTCTCTCGAGGCATATAATCGTCCTTGGTCCTGGCTTTCCTCCTTCTCCTTCCCCTCCTTCAAACATTTCCTCCCTCCTTACCTCCTTATCTTTTCCCCTCTCCTTCCTCTCCTTTCCTTCACTCATTTTCCTTTTCTATATCTTCCTATCGTTCTCATTCTCTTCCTTCCCCCTTTCACTTCATTCTTGAGGCATTATATATAACATGTCCCTGCTTCCCCCACCTTCTCCTTCACTGTTTCCCTTTCTCCTTCCCCTCTCTACTCTTCCCTATCTTCCCCCTCTACCACCCTTCCTCTTTTCAAGGTATATAGCCCTCCCTGCTTCCCTTCCTCTTATCCTTCCTTTCCTTCAATCATTTCCCTTCCCTCCCCCTCCTCTTCACATCCCTACTTCACTCTTTTCCTTCCTCTTCATTACCCGTTTCCTTCCTCCTTCCCTCTCCATTCTTCCCTATCTTTCACCTCTACCACTTTCTTCCCTTTCTCCCCTTTTCTTCCTCTCTTTCTCCCCTTCCCTCCCTCTCTTTCTCCCCTTTCCTCCCTCTCTTTCTCACCTTTGCATGATTCTTTTCCACTTCTATCCCTCCCTATCAATCCTTCCCCCTCCTTCATCTCTCTCTCTCTCTCTCTCTCTCTCTCTCTCTCTCTCTCTCTCTCTCTCTCTCTCTCTCTCTCTCTCTCCTCTTCCCTCCCTCTCTTCCTTTCCTTTGCATGATTTTCTTTTCCATCTCTATCCCTCACAATCTATACTTCCCCCTCCCTCCTCTCTCTCTCCCTTACTCCCTTCCTCTTCTCTCGTGGCATATATAACACGTTCTTGATCCTTGCTTCCCTTCTTCTTCCTTTCTCCTTCACACATTCCCTCCTTATCTTCTCTCCCTCACTTATCTTCTTTCCTCCCTCTTCTCACAAGGCACTTATAACATGTCCCTCCCTCCTCCTACCTCTCCCTCACACGTATCCCTTCCTCCTTCCCTCCCTCCGTCCCTCCTCCAGCATTCAACCCTCGCTGTCGAAACTCCTTTTTGTCGCCATTTAGAAGTCAATTGCCTTTGCAGAGAGAGAGAGAGAGAGAGAGAGAGAGCATTCTATCATTCTCTCCGTACGCCTAAATGGGTTAGTTCGCGGTTAAGAGGCTTCTTATAACGTGTAATTATAGAGAAAGGCTTAAGATGTGTGTGTGTGTGTGTGTGTTAATCTGTGTTGTGATGTCTCGTCTGTCCTTACCGTGCAATTCTGTCTTCTGCTGTGTGTGTGTGTTTGTGTGTGTGGTAATCCCTATTGTGTTGTCTCCGTGCTAACCATGCAATGCTGCCGTGTGGTGTGATGTTATCTTTGTGTTCTATTGTGCTGTATCAAGACTCAAGACCTTCGCGGCTTACTCCGTCCGTGGGTGTCTGTCTGACAGACTGTGTGCTGTGGTGTGGTGTGTCTTGAGCCGTGTCGGGTGTGTGCTGTGGTGGCTGGGACTGTTTCTGTGTGCTGTGGTGGCTGGGATTGTCTGTGTGTTGTGGTGTGTCTGGTTGGCTGAGGCTGTGTGCTGTGGTGTATGGGGTTGTGTCTGTGTGGTATGGTGTGTTTGGGGCTGTGTGGATTGTGTATTGTGGTGTTTCTGAGGCTGTGTTTGTGTTGTGGCGTCTTGGCCTGTCGACTGTGTGCTGTGGGGTCTGGCTGATGGGCTGTGCTGTGGTGTGGGTGTCTGGCTGTCCGGTTCTGAAGAAGGGAAGTGAACGAATATAATCAAGGTAGGAACGAAAGAAGGGATGGATAGCAAGAATGAAAGCAAGGAAGAAAGTAAGGAAAACAAATGAAAGCAGTGGGGCGGGGCGGGGCGGGGCGGGGCACAGCATCCAGCCAGTCAGCCAGCCAAGAGTAAAACGCTGGGAGGCATGAACATGGGCGAGGTGGAAGGAAAGGAGAGAGAGGAGGAGGGAGAAGAGCCACCTACCTACCCACCTTACCTACCTACCTACCTACCAGGGGATGCCAACGTCCCAGACACATGCCCTGCCGCCCTTCCTAGTACACACACACACACACACACACACACACAGTCATGCCCATTCCAAGAACAAGAGGAGGAAACGTCGTGGGTAAAGCATTCGTTTGTTTTAAGTATTTCCTTGTTTTCTCATGTCCTGTGGTAGGGTTAAGAGATTCAGGAAATGGGCCATAATGTGAGAGGTCATGTGGTCACTCTCTGGAGGTTAGGAAGGAAGCAGGAGGAACAGGGAGCTTTCGGAGGCAAGGTTACTCGTGCGTCTGGAAGCGGGGTGCGAGAAACTACCCTGCAAGTCGGTACCTATTCTCAGACACTTCCATCTCTCAAATAAACTATTCCCAAAGGTCGAAATGGAGCTTAATCGGGCATTCATGAGTGTGTTTTTACGTTCATGGCACAGAAGAAGGGTCAGACTACCACCAGGGTCATAAAAGTACCTTTGGAGATGCACAAAACTCCTACGAAATCCTTGTCAAAAGTGTGTGCCTGGGGAGTGAAATGTTTAAGAATGGTGCCGTGAAAACTGAAAATCTGGAAACGTTGATACTTTAAGCATTTCCATGAATTTCTTACACTTTAGGATGCTTTGTAAATGATAATAATGCAATAAGACTCCACTACAAGAGATCTTAAAGTCTAGGAAGGACAATTGGAGGTCATAAATGCGAAAAATGAAGAGTTGAAGTGGACGAGAGAAGTCATACGTCAGGCAGCGCAGCAAACATACCCGCCCTCAAAGCCCGCTCTTCCTCATCCCTTGCCTTCCATCCCTGTCTCTCCCTCAGCCTCTCTGCTCAAGAAGTAACGTGTATAAAACAACCCAACGTATCCCTGGTAGACCTGACGACCCAAATACCCATCCTGCCTTCTCTATATCCATCTCAAGGCCCCTCGGAAGGATGCTTGAGATAAGGCATTCCTGGCATAGCTAAGAACGCCTCCACGCAGCCAGACACCACCACGGACAGATGCGGGGGATGAGAGCCGCTGCTGTGTGTGTGTGTGTGTGTGTTGGTGGTGCTGGTGCCGCCTGGACTGGGGCTGGAAGGACGTGCCCATGTTAGGAGTGTGTGTGAGGGAGTAAGGGAGTGAAGTAGTGATACGCAGATTATGTGTTTATGTATTGGTTGTTGTTATGTTGGGAATATAGGTGGAGTGGATGAATGTTGAGGAAATAGCTTATACCAAGAAATTAGATTGAAGTTACGTTTTACTAGTTACAGAGAGAGATATTTAGGCATTCCTCGTTCTATTAGGAAAAAAGATTTACAGAATGATGTTATATGTTAAGGAAAGACGTAATTAAGTAGGCAGCTATGAATAAATATTGTGAGTTACATATCACTGGTCACTGAGAAATATAAGTAAATTAGCTGGTATTATATCCGGATACGAACTGGTACGCAATAGAGGGAGCCTGTTGTAGAATGAATAAGGCAACCAATTCATTACAAATCTTGAGCGGAGAACGATAGCAGTATTATTAGTATTATGGCTTTCTGAGATGAACTGACGAATAGTTTATGAAGCTAAGTGAATGTGAATGAGATGATGGAGGAGACGGCAGTTACGCAAAGACTGCAATAAAAGCTGTACCCCGTTTGTCTCAGTGGTATAATATTTTCAAGTACTACTGAGAACACACACACACACACGTTTAACACACCCCTCCAGTTCTCACACCCTCTCCATCTCTCCACTCACACATGTAATCTATCTCCCCTCCCCCCCTCCCCACACACACAATATTTAAACTCCCTAATTTAAAACACCCTCCCCTGCGGCTCCCCTCACACACACACACACACACACACACACACATACACACACACACAATGATTACGTATGACGGTTATCGGAAAAAAACGAACGTAGCTGATTGTGTTGCATCTGTGTGTGTGTGTGTGTGTGTGTGTGTGTGTGTAAGTTTTGATGAGGAATGTGTTTAGGTGATTAATTCGTAACCTTATATACTACAAAATAAATGAAAAATATAAATGTTAAATTGACGCAACTGTTGATGACGATGATTAATTAAAGGGACAGCTGAGAGGGGGTGGGTGAGGGAGAGAAGGGAGGGGACTGAGAGGAAAAAAAAGAGAAATGGGCAGCTCTGAATGACGGTTAGAAGGGGAGAGTTTAGGAGCAGCTGCCGACGAGGGTGACCATGTGTGCGTGTGTGTGTGTGTGTGTGTTGAATTGAGTTTGTGACGCCTCCATCTGCCTGGCCCTAACGATCTCCCAGCCTCTTTCTCACTCATCTCCCTTTCTCACCCTACGTCTTCTCCCTTTTCTGTTCTCCCTCTTTCACCCTATTCTTCCTTTTTCTCCCTCATCCGACATCTTTCACCCTTATGATATTCTAGTCTCCTTATTTTCCTTCTTCCTATGTTTCTCTCTCTTATTTAATTTTCCTCTCACCCTGTTCTGCCTCATCTCTCCCCCTTTGTTTCTCACCTTATTCTCCCTAATCGTACTTCTCTTACCCTCATTCATCACTCACCCTGTTCTCCCTCATCTCCCTCTCACACCCTATTCTCTTTCTTACGTTTTCTCCCTTATTTTAGATTCCCTCTCACCCATCTCCCTTTCCCTACGTCTTTTCACCCTTATCTTAGCCTAACTATTCTCCCTATAGTCTCACCCTTATTCTAGCTGCCCTGTTCCCCCTAATCCTACATTATTAGATTATTTGATTGTTGATTATTTAATTAGAACTCGATCGATCTCCTTTTTGGCCTTTGAAATTAGTTGGAATTAGTTCATGAGAGAGGCGGAAGCGTCTGAGAAAACCAACCTTGATGTATTATTAATGTAGAGAAGAGAAATTGGAGAATCAGCGACAGTATTACCAACTCAAAAACCAACGGAGCTTAAAATGAAAATAAAAACGGAACTTACTACCTTGAATTCTACATGTTTTATTATTATTATTATTATTATTATTATTATTATTATTATTATTATTACATGCTGGGTTCGCGGTTGTCAGCCAGTAGCCTCCTGGAAAAAAATGTTTGAATCTGCGCATAGTAACGTGTGTGTGTGTGTGTGTGTGTGTGTGTGTCGGTTGTGTGCCCATCCGACCGTGTCTACCAAACGTCCTTGCGTCCTGTTTGCCCATCCTCCCCTCCCTTCCCTTCCCTCCCCTCCCTTGCCCTTCCCTTCCTTCCTTCCATCATCTCTTACCCTCTTCCCTCTCCTCTTTCTCTTTCCCTCCTTCCATTCTCTTTCATTCTATTACCATCTTTCTTCCTCTCACTCTTCTCTCTCCTCCATCCTCTCACTCCTCCGGGTCCTCCCTTCCCTCTTCCTCTTTCCCCCATTCTATCATTCCCTTTTCATAATTATCCCTTATTCTTCACTTCTATCTTCTCTCAATCTCTTCCCTTTCCTCCTCTCTTCCTGTCACTTCATCCTCTTCCATTCTTTTCTCCTCTCTTCTCTTCCCTTTCCTTCATTCTCATTCTTTTCTCATTGTCATCTTTTCCTTAACTTCATTCCTGTTAGCTTCACTTCCCTCTTCCTCTCATTCATCCCTTCCCTTCCTTTCCATTTTTTCCTTCTCTGCTTCCTTCCTTTCCTCCCCTAAGTTTTCCCTCCCTCACCACACATCCTTCTCTCCCTCACTCTCCCTTTCCTTTCTCTTCCTTTCCTTCTCCCCTACCTCCATCTTTTCCATGTGTTCCATCTCTCATCCTGCTTCACTCTCTCATTCGCCTCACCACGCCCTGTATTCATCCCTCCCTCTCTTTCTCTCCCTCCCTCCCTCCCTCCCTCCACGCCCTATCGTTTCCTGTTTGTTTCCTTCTCTCCTTGTCTCCTTCTTTCCTCCAATTTCTCTGTTACCTTCCCCTCTCCTTCCCTCCCTCCCTCTCTTTCTCTCCCTCAGCCACGCCTCTATTCTTTGCTTGCCTGCCTCTCCCTCCCTCCTCTCTCCCTTCTCTCCCTCCCTCTTTGTGATAGACGCGGGTGACCAACGAATTTTTATGTGCCCCCCCCTCTCTCTCTCTCTCTCTCTCTCTCTCTCTCTCTCTCTCTCCCCTATCTTTTGCTTCATTTTCTCCTTATCTTTTTTTTCCTTTATTTTCTTTCTTTCTCTATTTTCTCATTGCTGTTTTCTCGAATTACTCACCCTAAAACTCTCTCTCTCTCTCTCTCTCTCTCTCTCTCTCTCTCTCTCTCTCTCTCTCTCTCTCTCCCCTATCTTATGCTTCATTTTTTCCTCGTTTTCTTTCCTTATCATCTTTTTTTCTTTATTTTCTTTATTTTCTCATTGTTATTTTCTCCCGAATTACTCACACCCTAAAACTCTCTCTCTCTCTCTCTCTCTCTCTCTCTCTCTCTCTCTCTCTCTCTCTCTCTCTCCAAGGTTATGTTAGGCCTATATTTAACATTGTGAGTCATTACCTGGTACTTTTACTTTTTTTCTAGTACTTTTTTTTTCATCTCGCTAACTCAGCTTCCTCGAGGTTAGGGAATAGTCTCCAGCAAGTATCTACCCGTTCCCAGTTGCTAGCTATATACAAGTGCTATATCCGCCCTCTGTGTAAAGTAAATATGCGTCAAGATTATTTCAAGACACCTCTAACTGTATACGAGCAATTTCTCTTGTCTTCGTTTGAGGGGGTTGTTCATTTCCTGCTTGTTATTTACTCTTAGGGTCGTATTTTAAAACATTTCGTCGCCCAAGTTCACATATTTGACATGGCTTTCGTAGGAGCTGTAGGCCTTTCCAGGGGTAGTTTTATGACCCTGGTGGTAGTTTGACCCTTCTTCTGTGCCATGAACCTTAAACAACACTCATGAAAAACAGATTGATCCCCTCTTTGACCTTTAGAAATAGTTGATGTGAGAAGCGATGGTGTCTTAAAGTACGGTTCTTAGACTGCATATTGTGCCGCTAACCAGTATCTTCATTCTTATGCTCTGCCTATTGGGTCGTAAAAAAAAAAAACCAATCATTATATAAGAAAGTTGAGCATTGCGTTAGTCTACGTTGAAGAATATATACATAAAACAAATTATCAAGTATATGAAAGGAAAGTGACAAATTAGGGTTGTGTTTGATAATATGCTCATTGTTTTGTTTTATAAGCTTGTGACTTTTTTATTCATTACTAATTTGCCCCTCCTCCACCTCCTCCTTTTCCTCCTCCTCCTCCTCCTCCTCCTCCTTATTCATCATCATTACCCATCCTCTTTTTTTCATCTTATTTTCTACTTCTCCGTCATTTTTCTTCTTCGTTACCAAATTTGCTCCTCCTCCTCCTCCTCCCTTCTTCTTTTCCACAATCATCATCATCATCATCTTGCTATTTTCACCTTATTTTCTACTTCTCGCGTCTTTTTTTCTTTTCTTTTTACAAATTTGCTCCTCCTCTCCTCCTCCTCTCCTTTCCTCCTCCTTTCTCCTCCTTTCTCATAATAATCATCCCCATCCTCATTCTTTTCCATCTTATTTTTCTACTTATCCGTCTTTTTTTCTCCTTCTTTAGCCCTTGAGCCAATTCCTGTCCCCTTAAAAGAAAAGGTCACTCAAGATAAGTTTCAGGTTCAAGGTCAGGAAGGATCAGGGAGAGGCAGGAAATGACTTAACGAACAGGCAAGGCACACACACACACACACACACACACACACACACACACACACACAGGACAATAAAGGGAAAAGAAGGAAAGGGATGGAGAGAAGGAGGCTAAATGAGTTAAATGATGAAGAAAAGGGAGAAGGACTAGGAGGGGGAAGGAGTATAAAATGAGAAAAAAAACAATAGGGAGATGAGTTAGTAGGAAGAAGTGACTGAATGTATTAGTGAAGGGACATGAAGTTAAGAATGAGTCAGAATAGGGAAGAGGAGGAGGATGATGATAGGGCGGGTAATAGGAGAAGAAAAGGGCTTGAGAAGAGAGAAGTCAGAATAAGGAGGAGGAGGATAGAGAATATATAGATAGGAAGGAAATAGAGATAGAGACAAGAAATCAGTCAAAATAGAAAGAAGAGGAGGAGGAGCAGGAGATGACTTGGAAGAAAAAGGAGGATAGGAAATATAAAGAAGGGAAAGGATAGGGAAAAAAAGGAGGAGGAGGAGGATCAGGAATTTATATAGGAGGGAAGGAAAGGGACAGAGTAGAGAGATGAGTCAGGATAGGGAAGGAGAGGAGGAGGAGGAGGAGGAGGAAGAAGAAGAAGAAGAGGAGGAGGAAGAGGAAGGGTCATACCATCTCACCTTGCAAAGCCTCACCCACACCTTGACCATACCTGCGAATTCGTGAGAGAGAGAGAGAGAGAGAGAGAGAGAGAGAGAGAGAGAGAGAGAGAGAGAGCTTGCGTCACGCCCACGACCTTCGCCTCTCCCTTTTCATCTTGTCTCCACCACAACCACAACCATCACCATTACCATCACTACCACCACCACCACCATCACCACTACCACCACCACCAGCACAGCATACCAACGTCACCCCTCCTCCCCCTCTACCCCCAGAAATGCTTAATCTCCCCCTCCTCCCAACACCCAACACCATTACTGTCACCACCACCATCATCACCATCATCATCATCATCATCATCACCACCAACACCACTAACACCATTACCCTCATTTCCCCCCTTTCCTCCCACCACCACACACCATTACTATTACCATCAACACCACCACCACCATCACCACCACCACCATCACCAGTACCAACATCACCACCATTTCTCCCATTCCACCTCCCCTTTCAACACCAATAACAACATCAAAACATTAATCTCACCACCACCACTATCAACACCACCATCATCACCACCACCACTAATAACACCACCCTTACCATCATCACTATCACCACCATCAACACTAATACCAACACCACCACCATCTCTCCCATTCCACCTCCCCTTTCAACACCAATACCAACACCAAAACATCAATCTCACCACCACCACCATCACTATCATCACCATGTTTATATCTCTCTCCCTCTCCTTCACAACATTACTAACCCCCCCTTTTTTTCATCATCCCCCCCCCCCCCCGTAACACCTGTCGCCACGCACCTCTCGCCTCATTAGTATTTTTACCTGTCGAGGGTTGTGAAATTGAGAGAGAGAGAGAGAGAGAGAGAGAGAGAGAGAGATTGTTACTTCACTAATGGTTTTAATTAATGTGGCTAGATTTTATTGTTCTTGTTGTTTTTGTTATTGCTATTATTATTTTACTACTACTACTACTACTACTACTACCATTATCGTACTTTTTCTTCTTCTATTTTATCCCTCTTATTTTTCTTCTTTTCTTCCTTTGTTTTTTTTTCTTTTGTTTTGTTTTGTTTTTTTCATTTGTTTTTCTCTTTTTTTTCTTTTTACTGTTTTTACTTCTATCAGTACTACATTACTACTACTACTAATCTACTACTTCTACTACCGCCTCCACCACTAATAATAATAATAATAATAATAATAATAATAATAATAATAATAATACCACTAGAAAAAAAAAATGATTGCTTCACTATTACTTTCGTTGTCATTGTAATTGTTGTTGTTGCTTATACTTAATCCCTTTGTTATGAAATGGAGGAGTGAAAGGAAGGAAAAGGAGGAGGAAGAGGAGGAGGAGGGAAATGTTTACCAATAGTTGCTGGTCACCGGACAAAAAGTCGACGAAAGAGAAACACGAAACACACAACACAACCTCCTAAGTATTGTTATTATCATTAGGACGGGTTGGGAAAGGCGGGGAGGTGGAGGAGGAGGAGGAAAGGGAAGGGACGAGTAGAAGGAGGCGGAGAAGAAGGAAGAGAGAGAGGGGCAGGAGGTGGAGAAGAGAGGAAAGGAAAGGAAGAAGGGTGGGAGGAGGAAGAGAAGGGAGAAAAAGGGAAATAAATAAGAGGAGAGGAAGAAGAGAAAGACAAGAGGGGGGAAATGGCAGAGAAGACGGTTGGTAGGAGTTGGGAAAAGGAGGGAGAGAGGAAGGAGGGGAGAGAGGAAAGAGGAGGAGAAAGTAATGAGAAGAGGAGGAGGAAGGAGGAAAAAGGGAGTAGAGGGAAGAAGAAGAGAAGGGAAGAGAAAAGAAGTGAGATAGGGAGAGGGAAGGAGGAAGATAAAAGTGGTATAGAGGGAAGAAACGAGTGGAAGGAAGGAGCGGGGAAAGAGAGGAAAAGAGGAGTGGGAGAAGGAGGAAAAAAGGAATGGAAGGGGAGGGAGCAGAAGAGAGGGAAAGGGCAAGAAGGAGAGAGAGAGGGGCACTTTAGCTATTTCCACATATTCCTCTTTGTCGTCGTTATTGTTGTTTCTGTTGTATTAAGATTTGTGCTAACGAGGAGTTGTGAAATGCATGAGGGAAGGGGACGAAGCGGGAGGAAGGAGGAGGAGGAGGAGGAGGTGCAGTGAAAGGAAAGGTAACATAGCCAGAGTGCGTCGTGACCTGATAGACGTTTTTTGAGCAGGTAAAGGTGGGTTAGGAACAAAGGTAATGGGATGTTGATGAAGTATGTATGCTAAAAAGAAGGTTAGGTCTTGTAGCAATGGGTTGAGCTAAGTAGATAAAGTTTTTGACTGTATACCTTGATCTCTTTTATTTCCGAGCAGGTAAAGGTGGGTTAGGAACAAAGGTAATGGGATGTTGATATAGTACTATGCTAAAAGGAAGGTTAGGTCTTGTAGCTGTAGCAAAATAGATGGAGTGTCGTAAGGTTAATATACGTTTGAAGTGTATCGTGACCAGAATTTATGTTTTAGCAGGCAAAGGTTCATTAGGAGGAAAATTAATATGAACGAAGTACTTGTGATACAAAAAAGTATGTTAGGATTCTATAGCCTTGGGTTAGGTGAATATAGGTTTTGGGTGCGTCGTGACCTGATAGAACTTTTTTTTTAGCAGGTAAAGGTTCATTAGGAGGAAAATTAATATGAACGAAGTACTTGCGATACAAAAAAGTATGTTAGGATCCGTATAGCCTTGGGTTAGGTGAATATAGGTTTTGGGTGCGTCGTGACCTAGAAGAACTTTTTTTTTAGCAGGTAAAGGTTGGTTAGAAGCAAAAAGGTAATGAGAATGACATACTAATGAAGTACACACACACACACACACACACACACACACACATTCTCTCATTTATTTTTCCTTCATTAGTTCAGACAGTTCACCTCCGTCAGTTGTAGCAATGGCTTGAGTGAACATAGGTTTGGAGTGCTTCGTGACCCGATAGTCTTTTTTTTTATCAAGTAAATGTTGGTTAGGAGGAAAATGAATGTGAATGAAGTACTTATGATAAAAAATAAAGCATGTTTGGATTCGTATCGTGAACTGATATTCTTTTTTTGTGTGTGTTTGTGTGTGAATGAAAGTAAAGGTTAATTAAGAGCAAATATAATGTGGATGGAGTACTTACCTGACCTTACCTGCTAAAAAAAATAGGTTATGACTTTTCGTACTTAATTAGGTTAGGTTAATACAAATGTTGACTTCGACTTAACCTGATGTACGTTTTTTGATCAGGTAGAAGTGGTTGGGTTAGCAGAGATGATGATGAAGTACTTATGATGAAAAAACGGTTAATATTCTCAGTAATGGATGAGATTAGGTTGAATTAGGTGACGAGGTTAAGTAAATATTGACTTAGACGTGACTTGATAGTAGTTTAGGTTGGGTTAGCAGAGATGATGATGATGAAGTACTTATGATGAAAAAACGGTTAATATTCTCAGTAATGGATGAGATCAGGTTGAATTAGGTGACGAGGTTGAGCAAATATTGACTTAGACGTGACTTGATAGTAGTTTAAGTTGGGTTAGCAGAGATGATGATGAAGTACTTATGATGAAAAAACGGTTAGTATTCTCAGTAATGGATGATATTAGGTTGAATTAGGTGTGAGGTTAAGTAAATATTGACTTAGACGTGACTTGATAGTAGATTAGGTTGGGTTAGCAGAGATGATGATGAAGTACTTATGATGAGAAAACGGTTAATATTCTCAGTAACGGATGAGATTAGGTTGAATTAGGTGTGAGGTTGAGTAAATATTGACTTAGACGTGACTTGATAGTAGTTTCAGTTTCTTTTACTAGTAGGAACAGTTAAGTTAGCAATACTGATAAAGTACTTAGCTGTTTAAAAAGGAGGTTATGACTCTTAGCAATGGGTTAGTTAGGTTAGTTGAGAGTGCGTCGTGACAAGATAGAAACAAAGGTTGTCTTGAAGTACACGAACACACACACACACACACACACACACACACACACACACACACACACACACACACACACACACACACACACACACACACACACACACACACACACACATAAAAAAACAGGTTAAGAAACGTAGTAATGAGTAAAAAAAAGGGAGTTAGAGTCAGGTTCAAGGACATAGACAAAAATTTATGCTCTCTCTCTCTCTCTCTCTCTCTCTCTCTCTCTCTCTCTCTCTCTCTCTCTCTCTCTCTCTCTCTCTCTCTCTCTCTCTCTCTCTCTCTCTCTCTCTCTCTCTCTCTCTCTCTCACGGTTTTTTCTTATTAAATTAACGAGACGAAGAAATAATTAGGTGTGTGTGTGTGTGTGTGTGTGTGTGTGTTAATCATGGTGTCGCAACTGTAATGTTAATGAGATTTTGCAAGGTAGAAGAAAGTAATGACAACTACTACTACTACTACTACTACTACCACCACCACGATTACTACTGCATATTCATCACCACTACCCCAAACCTAACTTACCACCACCACCACCAACAACAACAACAACAACAAAAACAACAACAACAGCCATCCCCACTCAAATAGCTGGCGTGGTTGAGGTGAAAAGCGTTCGCGAGTCACCCATTTGACAAGGCCGCCCATTAGTGGTGATAGGGAACTGAGTACAGGCTGGACGGAGGAGGGAAGGGGACGGGGAGGATAGGGAAGGGGGCGGAGAGGAAGGGAAGGGGGGGGAGAGGATAGGGGAAGGGGGGGAGAGGATAGGGGAAGGGGGTTCACTCATTAGGGGGTCACTATTTCATTCTTCGAGGTTATGGCCCATATTCCCAAACACACACACACACACACACACACACACACACACACACACACACACACACACACACATTTTATGACTTTGGTAGAGGTTGTTGTGTTAGTGTTTCCATGTGTTTGTCAGGATTGCCATGGGTGTTTTAATGTTTCCATGGGTAGTTTGCAGGAACATATTCTCAAGCAATTTGGGGCTTACTTAACACCCACATTTGATAAGGCTTTGGTAGACGTTGTGGGTACTGTTTCCATGGGTAGTTTCATGAGCCTAGTGATACTACTACTACTGCTACTTCGAATTGCGTAAGGAAAGGAAAGGAAAGAATGAGAATATGAAAAAAGAAGAAAGGCGGGAAAAACAGCTTATTATTATTATTATCATTATTATTATTATTATTATTATTAGTATTATTATTATTATTATTATTATTATTATTATTATTATATACCGGAAGAGACGACACAAAGGGATCAGAAGAGAAGGAAGTAAGGGGACACAGGATCCAATTCCATTATGCAGACTCTTGCTTGACTGGGATTAAGATTAGCAAGTCAGCGTGTGTGTGTGTGTATGTATGTATGTGTGTGTGTGTGTGTGTGTGTGTGTGTGTGTGTGTGTGTGTGCTGAAGGAAGATGTCCAAATAGGGTGGTGGTCGGAAGGGCAAGTACACACACACACACACACACACACACACACAGACACACACACACACATGTATTCTCAGTTTCTTTTTCCTTCCTTAGTTCAAACAGTTCACCTCCGTCTGCTTGTCTCTGTTTGGGAAGTGTTTTTGCTTGTTTATTGTTTGTTTGTCTGGTATTTGTCTCCTGTCTAGTGATGTATGCTCTATATGATTTTGTTTACCCATCTATTTGTCCATCTATCTATCTGTCTGTCTTCAGCTCTGTTTATCTATCTAGCTTTATTTATGGCGCAGGCAAGTGTTTATAGTGGCGCCACCTTGCTTAGCTCATGCTGTTCCCCCGTAGCTCATCTTTGATCATTTAAAGAGAATCTAGAGTCCGGGTTGATTGGTGGTCTTCAGGACAGCATGTGGGTCGTCTTAGGCCACTCGGCGGTGACTGAAAAATTGCCAGCTTGTTTGTAGCGGCGGACGGGACGCGAATCTCCATCCTCTTGTACGCCGTGCCCTCATGCTAACCACTCAGGCGCCGCGCTAGACTCATAACTTCCTCCCGAAATTGACGTATCTTTCGGCCACTCCTCTTGACTTATGTAGGAGCAGTGAGTAACGGGCTTTTATTCATTATTGTTTCCTTTTTTTCTTTTTTTCCCTTGAACTGTTTCCGTTACTGTAAAAAAAAAAAAAAAAAATGAGGCCCCTAGTTCCCCCGGGTGGAGTAGAAGCGGCTGGGCAGTCCACTTTGATCTGTGCCTCTGTCCAGTCCACCTAGCAGTGAGTGGGTGCCGGGTGTTTGTCGGGTGTTGTGTCATGCCTTACGTGTGTGTGTGTGTGTGTGTGTGTGTGTGTGTGTGTGTGTGTGAGGTTTCAGCCGTACCCAGAGATCCGTCCCTATACAGATGCTTTTTCGGGGAGGGAACTGGCTGGCGATCGAGTCCAGCCCGTGATCAGACCGTGGTGAAAGACATATACTTGCACATCCTTGAGTCTGTGAGTTCAGTCGTTAAGCAAATCTCCTCTTACTCACTTCCTATTCAGATCAAACACTCTCTCTCTCTCTCTCTCTCTCTCTCTCTCTCTCTCTCTCTCTCTCTCTCTCTCTCTCTCTCTCTCTCTCTCTCTCATTTTTATCTGAACTATTTCCTCCTCCTCTTCCTCCCCTGTGTGTGTGTGTGTGTGTGTGTGTGTGTGTGTGTGTGTGTGTGTGTGTGTGTGTGTGTGTGTGTGTGTGTGTGTGTGTGCAAGCTCTGGAACACGCTCGCCCTTCACCTTCTATTTTATTTTACTTTTCTTTCCCTTCCTTATTTTTGCAACAACTTTTCTCTCCATTTTTTTCTCTTCTTTCTTTCCTTGCTTTTATACATTTTTTTCTCTTCCTGTTTCTCTTCCTCATTTTGATTCAGCCTTTATTTCCTTTTTTCTTCTTTTCTTTCTTCTTAATTTTGCTATATTCATTTCCTCGTTACATTTTCTACAAGTTTTATTTTTATTTATTTTTTTTTCTCTTCCTCCGTTTGCTACAACTTTTTCTCTTTCTTTCTTTTTTCTCTTCCTTTCCTTTTTTTTCCCTCTTCCTCATTTTGCTAAAACTTATTTCTTTCGTTTTTACTTTTTCTTTCTCTTCCTCATTTTGTTATTTTTTTCCTTCCTCTATTTTTTGTTTCTTCATTTTGTTACATTTTTCATTCTTTTTTTTTCCATTTTCTTTTCTTTATTGTGCTGCGACGTCTCTTTCATTTTTTTTGTACTTTTTTAAATTTTTTCCTTATTTTATTTTCCTTATTTTGCTACAACTTTTTTTTCTTCCTTTTTTTCTTTCTCTTTCCTCTTTGCTTTTCTTTCTCCTGATTTTCCATGTTACATGTTATCTCCTTTTTCTCTCCCTCACTTGACTGCAATTTTCTCTTTTTTATTTATTTCCTTCTTCCCTTTGCTATATTTTCTCTTTCCTTTTTACTTTCCCTTCTCCTCCACTTTCTATACAACTTCTTTTTCCCGTTTTTCCTCCTCCTCCTCCTCCTCTTCTACACTTTGCTAAACTTAACACCTTCAAAACAAGTTGCACCAAACCACTAACTGTTAAAAATACGTCATTAGGTCATTATTTATATATTTATGATCTATTTCAGTTCTACTCTTCTTTCTGGTAACAGTTTTGTGGGGGAAGATTATGTTGAGTATGGTGATTTGTGTGGTTTTGTATGTATATATTTTTTTCGGTCTTGGGGTCGTATTTTAAAAGACTTCCTCCCTCAAGTCCACATATTTAACAAGGCTTTCGTATGAGTTTTGGGCATTTCCGGGAGTAGTTTTATGACCCTGGTGGTAGTTTGACCCTTCTTCTGTACCATAAACCTAAAAAACAACCACTCACGAGAATCCAGGAGTAGTTTTATGACCCTGGTGGTAGTTTGACCCTTCTTCTGTACCATAAACCAAAAAAAAAAAAAAAAAAAAAAAAAAACCATGAGAATCCAGGAGTAGTTTTATGACCCTGGTGGTAGTTTGACCCTTCTTCTGTACCATAAACCAAAAAAAAAAAAAAAAAAGAGAATCCAGGAGTAGTTTTATGACCCTGGTGGTAGTTTGACCCTTCTTCTGTACACTCATGGGAATCCAGGAGTAGTTTTATGACCCTGGTGGTAGTCTGACCCTTCTTCTGTACACTCATGGGAATCCAGGAGTAGTTTTATGACCCTGGTGGTAGTTTGACCCTTCTTCTGTACACTCGTGAGAATCCAGGAGTAGTTTTATGACCCTGGTGGTAGTTTGACCCTTCTTCTGTACACTCGTGAGAATCCAGGAGTAGTTTTATGACCCTGGTGGTAGTTTGACCCTTCTTCTGTACACTCGTGAGAATCCAGGAGTAGTTTTATGACCCTGGTGGTAGTTTGACCCTTCTTCTGTACCATAAACCTAAAAAAAAAACACTCGTGAGAATCCAGGAGTAGTTTTGTGACCCTGGTGGTAGTTTGACCTTTCTTCTGTACACTCATGAGAATCCAGGAGTAGTTTTATGACCCTGGTGGTAGTCTGACCCTTCTTCTGTACCATAAACCTAAAAAAAAACACTCGAGAATCCGATTGACCCCTCTTTGACCTTTTAGAAATCGCTGATGTGAGAAGGGAAAGTGCCTTATAATACCAGGCTTATTTTCGTCTTACTCATCTTTTACTGACGAAATTTAGTCTTTTCCTTACTTTACTGCAACGTTATTTCTTTATTTTTTCTTCTTTTTCTTTCTTCCTTATTTTAACACTTTATTTTTTATTTTTTTATTCTTCACTTTGCTACAAATGTTTCTCTTTCTTTTTTCTTCTTTTTTTCTCTTCCTTATTTTAACTTCACTTTGTTGCAACGTTCTTTTTCTTTTTTTCTTCTTTTTCTCTCTTCCTTATTTTAACACTTCATTTTTTCCTTTATATTCTTCACTTTGCTACAAATGTTTCTCTTTCTTTTTTCTTCTTTTTTTCTCTTCCTTATTTCAACACCACTTCACTTTGTTGCAACGTTCTTTTTCTTTTTTTCTTCTTTTTCTCTCTTCCTTATTTTAACACTTCATTTTTTTCTTTATATTCTTCACTTTGCTACAAATGTTTCTCTTTCTTTTTTCTTCTTTTTCTCTCTTCCTTATTTTAACACTTCATTTTTTCCTTTATATTCTTCACTTTGCTACAAATGTTTCTCTTTCTTTTTTCTTCTTTTTTTCTCTTCCTTATTTCAACACCACTTCACTTTGTTGCAACGTTCTTTTTCTTTTTTCTTCTTTTTTCCCTCTTCCTTATTTTAACACTTCATTTTTTCCTTTATATTCTTCACTTTGCTACAAATGTTTCTCTTTCTTTTTCCTCCTTTTTTTCTCTTCCTTATTTCAACACCACTTTGTTGCAACGTACTTTTTCTTTTTTTCTTCTTTTTTCCCTCTTCCTTATTTTAACACCATTTTTCCTTTATATTCTTCACTTTGCTGCAACTTTTCATTTTTTTCATTATTTTCTTTACCACAAATTTCTTTTCCATATTACTCTTCGTCTCCTTTTGTTACAACTTTTTTTCTTTTTTTCTTTCCTCTATTTTTTCTCCTTATTTTCATACCACTTTTCTCTCCTTTTACTGTTCTTTCTTTCCATTCTTCTTCTCAAGTTCTCTTTTTTTTTCATATATATATTTTAGTCTATTATCGCCTTACTCTTCTTTTCCCCATCTGTGTTTTGTTTCTTCAAGTTTCCTATGTTTTTTTATTTATTTTTTTCGTATCCTTCCTTTTCTTTCTTTGGCAAAGTTGAAAGCGAATTTGTCGTTTTCTTTTTCCCTTTCTCGCGTTTCCCATCTATGTTGCTCTTATATATATTTATCCTTTTTCTCTTTACTCTCCCTTTACTGGCAACGTTTTAAAGGGAATTTGTTTTAGTTTATTTTTATCTTTCTCACGTTCCCTGGCGCGTGGTTCTTGCCCTCGCCTCGCCTCTCCACGCCTCGTCTTCCTCCTCGTTGGTTGGGAAAGAACGAGTTTGGGAGGAAATACGCCGTTGGTTCGGTGTCTGTCTGGCTTCAAGTGTCTCCTATCAGGGGTGAGATTGACGCCTCTTGACAAGCATTTCTTTTACTAACTACTACTACTGCTGCTGCTACTGTTACTATTACTACTACTACTACTACTACTACTACTACTACTATTACTACTACTATCAACACAATTACTGTCAATACTGCTACTACTTCTAAAGAGGAGGAGAGAAAAGAGGGAAACAAAGAAAAATAGAGAAAGGAAGATGAAGAAAATGAAGAGAAGAATAGATAGAAAATACGAAGAAGAAAGAAGAAATGGAGGAAGAAGAAAAACTAACAAGGTCAAGACAAATATAAAGAACAAGAATGATTATAATAAGCAGTGGAGGAGAAGAAAATGAATTAGGAGAAGAGTATAGCTGTCTAAATTAACTATGTATGAGTTCTCCTAAACCTTACAATAATAGTAACAATAATAATACATAGAAGAAGAAGAAAAGGAAAAAGAAGAAGAAAAGATAGTAATTTTGAGGAAGAAGAAGAAATGGTGATAATGAGGAAGAAGAAGAAGAAGAAATGATGATGAGGAGGAGGAGGAAAAGGAAGTAAAAGAAGAAGAAAAGTTAGTAATTTTGAGGAAGAAGAAGAAATGGTGATAATGAGGAAGAAGAATAAGAAGAAATGGTGATGAGGAGGAGGAAGAAAAGGAAGTAAAAGAAGAAGAAAAGTTAGTAATTTTGAGGAAGAAGAAGAAATGGTGATAATGAGGAAGAAGAAGAAGAAGAAATGATGATGATGACGAGGAAAAGGAAGTAAAAGAAGAAGAAAAGTTAGTAATTTTGAGGAAGAAGAAGAAATGGTGATAATGAGGAAGAAGAAGAAGAAGAAATGATGGTGATGAGGAGGAGGAGGAAAAGGAAGTAAAAGAAGAAGAAAAGGAAGAAGAAAAGTTAGTGATTTTGAAGAAGAAGAAGAAATGTTGATAATGAGGAAGAAGAAGAAGAAGAAATGATGATGAGGAGGAGGAGGAAAAGGAAGTAAAAGAAGAAGAAAAGTTGGTAATTTTGAGGAAGAAGAAGAAATGGTGATAATGAGGAAGAAGAAGAAGAAATGATGATGATGAGGAGGAAAAGGAAGAAAAAGAAGACAAAGAAGAAGTAAAGATAATTAATAACACAGACAACATCACAATCACTTCCTATTGTACACGAACAGACTTACAAAAACAAGAAAACAAAGAAGACTAGCATAGTGGTCTGAATAAACTATCTAAGACTCACCCTCGACTTGGCAATACTGTTCCGGCACGCAGTTCGTCAGGTCCGACTCGCAAGACTGCCCGGCCTTTGCTCAGTGTCACCTTGCTAATGAAGGAAAGGTCAGGCGCGGAGACCCGGATGTCCCCAAGTCACTCAGTCATGTGTGCTTGTGTCTCAGGGTCCGGCAGTCTGTCAAGGGGAAGGAAACGGAAGGAGCACAGTAGCAAGGCGTATCTGAGAGTATTCGTTTGGGTTCATTGATATTTTTCTTCCTTGTTCACCGTTTAGAAATGTGAAAATCTTATGAAGTTTATATGAAGTGAAGAAGAATTAGTTAGCGGGCTTTTTTTCATTATTGTTTTCTTTATTTTTTTAAGCCCTTGAACTGTCTCCTTTGCTGAAAAAAAACGATGTGAAATGAATAAGAAGAATGTGAAGTTAGATTATTATGAAGTGAATGAGAAAGTAAATAAGAAGTTGGATATAGAGTGGATAAGAAGCTGAATATGAATTGGATGCAAAATTAAATACGAGGATAGTTATGAATTGGATAGGATGCAGATAAGTGTTGTTAGTTAAAATTTGATGTTGCTAGTGTACAGGAGAGCAAAATATAGGGTAAAAAAATAAATAGGGTGTGTTATTGTGGGTATGGGCAGATAAAGAACGTATGGGGCTGTGAATAGGGTGTTGTTGGCTATAGGCGGCATAGGAGAGGGTGTTTTGTATGGGGACAAGGCAGTAGATATGGGCATGTGAAGGATGTAGTTAAAATTTGGATATTTTTGTATGGGGACAAGGCAGTAGATATGGGCATGTGAAGGATATAGTTAAGGCTTGGATATGGGGTAGTTGAGAGCACAGAGAGGGAGTTGATATGGGTGAGTCACATTCGTATATAGATAAAACTTGGGTATAGGGAAGATAGTGATATGGGCAAAATTTGGATAAGGGAAAAATACTGATATGGCAAAATTTGGATAAGGGAAAAATCTTGATATGGGGAAATTTTGGATATGGGAAAAATACTGATATGGGGAAATTTTGGATATGGGAAAAATACTGATATGGGGAAATTTTGGATATGGGAAAAATACTGATGTGGGGAAATTTTGGATATGGGGTAAATTTTGGATATGGGAAAAATACTGATATGGGGAAATTTTGGATAAAGGAGAAAATTTAATATGGGCAAGATTTGGACAAGGGTAAGGTACTGAATCTGTTAATATGGGCAAGTTGTGAGCATTAGCAGGATATGGGAGATGGCTAAGATATAGATATGACTGCATTATGGACATGGGGGAAATAGAAACGTGGAAAAGTTGGCCCCTACTTTGGCAATGGGGAGTAGTATGAACAACCTGTGGATATGGGGAGGTGTGTATATGTATTGACAAGTGCTGATATAGTTAAGAAGGTATAGGGAGTGGGGGTTACATATTTAGGAGAGTATTGGCAAAGGTGTGGATATAGGAGGTGGCATTAACAAACGGGTATGGGTAAGATGGCAACAGGTAAATGATATGGGGAGATCTGGATATGGGCAGGAAGTTAGGGAGGACATACAGGCAGCCTTACATATATGCACGGATGGATATAGAGAAAGTAGCAACAGGTAAATGATATGGGGGGATCTGGATATGGGCAGGAAGTTAGGGAGGACATACAGGCAGCCTTACATATATGCACGGATTGATATAGAGGAAGTAGCAACAGGTAAATGATATGGGCAGACTGGACATAGGTAGGTAGGTAAATTGACCCCTATTTCGGCCACCTCTTTGGATTCTTTTTAGGAGCAGCGAGTAGCGGGCTTATTTTTATTATTGTTTCCTTTTTTGTGTCTTTGAGCTGACTCCTTTGTTGTAAAAAAAAGTAAGGTACGGGATACAGGTACAAATATAGACATGTGGATATGGGGAAAGTGACAACAAGCAATGGTATGGAGAGATTTGGACATGAGCAGGTAGGTAAGGTACGGTATCCAGGTACGAATATAGACATGTGGATATGGGGAAAGTGACGACAGGCAATGATATGGAGAGATTTGGACATGGGCAGGTAGCTCAGGTAAGTTATGCAAGTACTTATACAGAGACGGACGGGTATGGGGAAAGTGGTCGCAGGTATGGGGATGATTTAGACATGGGCAGGTAGTTGGGTAAGGTAGCATAAATAAACGGATATGGGGTAAGTAAGGGTATGGGGAAGCTGTAGATGTGGGTAACGCGTGTATATAGGCCAGCTTGGGTATGGGTAGATGTGGATATGGGAGGTTGTATTATATGAAGACGTGTGGTATGGGCAAGGGCAATGTGGCTATGTGGAAGATATGGGTAAGTCATATAGATAGGCAAGATATGGGTAAGATACATATGTAGTGATGATATGGGTCTGAGGTGGATATAGGCAAACTGAAGACATAGGTAATGGTTATATATAGGTAAGATTTGGGTACGGGAGAGCGAGTATGGGCAAGGTAGGTATTGTACTATAAACTCTCGATATAGCAATGTGACATGTGGGTATGGACAAAGATATGGGTCATGTATAGAAGAGAAAAGCGATACAGGTTAGAAACAAGCTTACAACAGGTGGTATCTTATGGACATGTGTGTGTGTATGTATGTATGTATGTATGTGTGTATGTGGGTAGTTGAGTACACATAAGAACATAAGAACATAAGAACATAAGAACGCAGGAGTCTGCAAGAGGCCGGTAGGCCTGTACGAGGCAGCTCCTTTGACCCTAAGCTCCCGTGTATCTAACCCCACCTATTATCGCTGTCCATGAATTTATCTAGTCTATTTTTGAATGTGACAATTGTATTGGCACTCACCACATGACTGCTAAGCCTATTCCACTCATCCACCACCCTGTTAGTAAACCAATTTTTGCCTATGTCCCTGTTGAATCTGAATTTATCCAGTTTAAACCCGTTACTTCGTGTCCTACCCGGTTCTCTTACCAACAAAACCTTATGAATGTCTCCCTTATTAAAGCCCTTCATCCATTTATAAACCTCGATCATGTCTCCACGCACCCTTCGCCTTTCTAGAGAATGCAAGTTTAACTGTTTGAGTCTTTCCTCGTATGGCAAGTTTCTCAACCCCTGAATCATCTTAGTCATCCTCCTCTGCACCGATTCTAACATTTTGATATCCATTCTATAGTAGGGTGACCAGAACTGAACCGCATAGTCAAGATGAGGTCTAACTAATGCTAAATATAGTTTGAGGAAGACTTCAGGGCTTCTGTTGCTTACGCTCCTTGAAATAAATCCCAGTACCCTATTTGCTCGATTTCTAGATAGAATGCATTTTGCCCTTGCATGGAGATCAGAGCTCTCTAAGACCCCTAAATCCTCTCGCACCCAGACCTACTTATGAGAGTGTCATTTAAGCAATAGTTATGTGAGGGGTTGTTCCTACCTACACTCAGAATACTGCACTTCCCTACATTGAACTCCATCTGCCATTTATCCGCCCAGTCATATAATCTGTTGAGTTCACCTTGGAGAATACTAGCGTCCTGATCCGACTCAATTACTCTACCGATCTTGGTATCATCTGCAAATTTACTAACATCACTACTAATTCCTGTGTCTAAGTCATTGATATAAATAATAAACAAAAGTGGACCTAATACCGAACCTTGTGGGACCCCACTGTAACACATCCCCAGTCAGATCTTTTACCATTGATTTGCACTTTGCTTCCTATTGCTAAGCCACGCCTTGACCCAGTTCAAAACTTTACCTCTACTCCGTGAGCCTGTAATTTAAGCAACAGTCGTTGGTGAGGAACTTTGTCAAACGCTTTACTAAAATCAAGATAGATTACATCATAATTTTCATCTCTGTCAACCGCCTCAAATACTTTATTGTAGAAGGACAAGAGATTGGTGAGGCATGACCTACCTTTTGTGAACCCATGCTGCGAGTCGTGAATTAAGCTATGTTTCTCTAAATGCTCCTGAATGTTCCTGGCTATTATGGACTCCAGCATCTTCCCTATAACCGATGTTAAGCTAATTGGGCGATAGTTTGAAGCAACTGACCTGTCCCCTTTTGAAAATCGGCGTCACATTAGCTACTTTCCATAGGCTCGGCACATAGTTAGTATTTACCGACATCTTAAAGATGTCGGTTAGTGGGTCACTGATTATATCACCTAGCTCCTTTAATACCCTCGGAAATATCCCGTCAGGACCTGGCGACTTGTTCTTCTTAAGCTTATCTATCTCATCCTGAACTACTTGCCTGGTAATGATTATATCCCTCAATTTATCGCCATCCCCGCCCTCGTACACCTGAACTCTTTCCGGTATAGTCGTTCGATCCTCCTGTGTGAATACTGAAAGGAAGTAGTCGTTCAACAATGTGCTCATATTTTCGTAATTTTCTACTAGCTCCCCTGTGTTTGTTTTCAGCGGTCCAATTTTCTCCCGTGTTTTTGTTCTATACATCTGAAAGAAGCCCTTAGGATTACTTTTCGCCTCATTTGCTACTTTGATCTCATAGTTCTTTTTTGCTATCCTGGTGTTTTTCTTAACTAATCTAGATAGTTCGACGTACCGGCCCCTGAGATGTGTTTCCCCATTCTTTATTTTCTGATAAATTCCCTTCTTTAACCCAATCTCGTGTTTTAGTCCACGAGTCATCCACTTAGGATCATTGTTTTCTTTTCTAAGTGTTCGCTGTGGTATATGCTGTTCTTGCCCCTCAACTATTACTCTAACTAAATTATTGTAAGACATTTCTACCTGGTTCTCCTGGCTCTCCAATCCGCAGTTCTGGCACTCATGAATCCCTAAATTATCCCAGTTTCCCCCTTCAAGATGTCTTCGAAGCCCCTCGTAGTTTGCTCTTCTAAAATCTGGTAAAAAATGCTAACTATCTTCAAACTAGTCCACCAAAACGTCCACTTCAACACAAACATCTTACATAGGCGAGGTGATATGGGTGGACACGTGGATATGGGGTACGGGTATGGGCAACTTATGGGTATGGGGGCACGAAGGGTGAGTGTGGGCATATCACTTACCAATTACCTTCAAACTAGTCACCCCAAATCTTGTAATTCAGCTTAAACATCTTACATGGGCGAGGAGGTGATATGGGTGGACACGTGGGCATGGGGTATGGGTATGGGGGACACGTAGAACAGGCGTAGCATATCAAACTTCTTCATTTCATAACTAACTTCATTTTCTTCTTATTGAACTTCCAATTTAACTTCCTATTCTTATTCAACTTCAAATCTAACTTCCTATTCTCCTTATTCAACTTCAAATCTAACTTCATATTCTCCTTATTCAACTTCAAATCTAACTTCCTATTCTCCTTATTCAACTTCAAAACTAACTTAATATTATTCCTATATATATCATCTCTCTCTCTCTTCATCTTGTGGGTATGTGACACATTAGTAAGGTGTGGGCAGGTGCCAGGTGGTGTGGGTAAAGTGTGGGGTGACAGGTGGTGTGGACAGGTAGGTGGAGGAGGAACAGGAAGAGGAAAAGGAAGATGAAAACAGAAAACAAAAGATAAGAGAGAAAAGAGGAAACAGGCATAGCAGAAGCAGGGAAAGCCGAAACAGATCACAGAAGAGAGGAAGAGGAGCAGGTGTGGGCACGTGGGTCAGGTGTGGCAGGGCAGGTTTGGCGTTGACTTTCTTTGTTCGGGTCTCGGGGCAGCGGCGGCGGCAGGAGTGAAAACCGGGAAAGTGGGGCGTGTGTGTGTGTGTGTGTGTGTGTGTGTGTGTGTGTGTGTGTGTGTGTCGGTCTGTCTGTCTGTCTGTGTCTGTCTGTGTGTGCGTGTGTGTGTGTGTGTGTGTGTGTGTGTGTGTGTCTGCAGTTAATGTATGTTTGGAAAATTTATATACTTAGCTGTTTTGAAAAATGAATAGATGTTTGACTGACCGACTGATTGACTGACTATCTGATTGACTAAGTGACTGACTGAATATCTAATTTACTGGCTGATTAACTTAACTAACTTATGAACTGACTGCTTGACTGACTGAACACCTAGCGAACTGGATAACTGACTGAATAACTGACGGCCTGATTGACTGAATGACTGGCTGAATGACTGTCTTTTTATATGGCTGACTGGTTTGATGTATGTATGAATGAATGACGAACGCATGTCTCATGATACCAGAGAAAGTTAGTGTGTGTGTGTGTGTGTGTGTGTGTGTGTGTGTGTGTGTGTGTGTGTGTGTACGACAATTGCTCATAAAAGGTGGTGGTGAAACTGTGTGTGTGTGTGTGTGTGTGTGTCTGGGCATCGTTTGGCTGTCTGACTTTCGCCCAGAACGTCTGTGTTTTATCAATTAGTGGAGGTGAAGGTGGTGGGTGGGGGTGGTGGTGGTGGTGATGCTGGTGGTGGTGAGAGTAGTGGTGTTGGGTGGTGGTGTTGGTTTCACTAGATTTCTAAGTCTGTGATGCTTAAAATTCATTACCACTACCACCACCACTACCACCACTATTACTACTACTACTACTACTACTACTACTACCACCACCATTGAAACCATCACCACCACCACCACCACCACTACCACCACCACCACCAATACTACCACCACCACCAATACTACTACCACCACCACCATCACTACTACTACTACTACTACTACTACTACTACTACTACTTTCCTTAGCAATGAGTCAGGGATTATTCTGTAGCAACCAGTTCGGGTATAAAAGCCAGTCAGTCCAGTTGCGTTTGTCTGTCTGTGTCGCTTTCTGTCTGTCTATCTCTTCGTCTAACTTTCTTTCTTTATCTGTTTTATCTAGTTACTTTTTTTTTCGTTTTCTGGTGATTTTCCTCTTACTGTGTGTGTGTGTGTGTGTGTGTGTGTGTGTGTGTTTGGCCCACTCTGTTTTGTTTTCTCTTCATTTTGGCTGTGTCTGTGTGTCTGTTTGCTTGTCAAGTTTATGTTTGTCTGCATGTGTCTGTCTGTCTGTCTTGTTTTCTCTTTGTCTGTCTTTGTCTGTCTCATCTGGTTTGAATAGGTAAGCAAATGTAGGTTAGTGTGTGTGTGTGTGTGTGTGTGTGTGTGTGTGTGTGTGTGTGTGTCAGTCCTTCTATTCATGTCTGTCTGTCGGTGTTTATCTTTTTCACTTCTTGTCTGTTGGTCTGTCTGTCTCTTAGAGTGTGTGTGTGTGTGTGTGTGTGTGTGTGTGTGTGTGTGTGTGTGTGTGTGTGTGTGTGTGTGTGTGTGTGTGTGTGTCCATCTATTTGATTAACCATTATTTGTTTTGTTTATATGTGAGAGAGAGAGAGAGAGAGAGAGAGAGAGAAAATGGTACCACTTGGGAACCTTGTCTCGACTCTGGAGATGGAACTTCCTGTCTCTACCTAGCCACTCCATGCTCTCTCTCTCTCTCTCTCTCTCTCTCTCTCTCTCTCTCTCCTTGATTTTTCCCATCCTCAAATCTTTCCTGGTTCTTAATTAATGGCGTAGCTAAGGGTTGCCATCCTCTCTATATCTATAAGTATCTATCTATATGTCTTTCTCTATAAATAGCTCTTAACTGTGTATATTCCTTTATTTTAGTAGCTCAGAACTGTGTGTGTAATATATCCACTTAAGTACCTCAGAACTGCATGTATATCCTTTACAAATTGTCTAAAAACTGTGTGTGTGTGTGTGTGTGTGTGTAGGTAACTTAGAATGATATATGCCGGGACTGCTTTAAAATTTAGTGTTCTTTCGTGATCTGCATTGTGTACATTTGCGGGTTTTGATCTTTTGCTGCCTGGCTTTGTGGGAGTTGAGTTGCGTTTGTTTGTTTTTATATTGTTTAGGTCTTTGGTCCACCTCTCATTGTTATTTAGCTCATGACCCACCTCCTTATTTGTTACTGGTACTGTTATTGCTATTGACTCGCTATTCCATTCATTCACTCAGTCAGTCAGTAGGTCAGTTCAGTCATCAGTCAGTCAGTATTCAGCTAGTCAGTAAGTCAGTCCGTAAACTCTATTCATTGATTCAGTTAGTTCAGTTAGTCAGTCAGTAAATTCAGTTAGTCAGTCAAGTTATTCAATCAGTCAGTTAGTTGATTCAGTTAGTTCAGTCAGTCAGTAAATTCAGTTAGTCAGTCAAGTTATTCAATTCAGTCAGTCAGTCAGTTAGTTGATTCAGTTAGTTCAGTCAGTAAATTCAGTTAGTCAGTCAAGTTATTCAATTCAGTCAGTTAGTCATTTAGTTGATTCAGTTAGTTCAGTCAGTCAGTAAATTCAGTTAGTCAGTCAAGTTATTCAATTCAGTCAGTCAGTTAGTTGATTCAGTTAGTTCAGTAAGTTAGTCAGTCAGTAAATTCAGTTAGTCAGTCAGTTAGTCAGTCAGTCAGTAAATTCAGTTAGTCAGTCAAGTTATTCAATTCATTCAGTTAGTCATTTAATTGATCCAGGAAGTCAGTCTATAAACTCATTCATTATTCCAGTCAGTATAAATTCATTCAATCAGTAGGTCAGTCGATCAGCCGGTACGGTCAGTCAGTATAGCCACATCTATTTATATGTTCAGCCTCTTCGTCGCAGTAATAAAAAATAAGTGTTGCCAGTGTTACGAGTGGTGATATTAATACCTTCTGTTTTGTCTTTCCAGGTGAGTGAAGGAGTGAGTGAGTGAGTGAGGAGGCTGCTGAGGAGATGAAGACGAGTGTGTGTGAGTACCTATATTGATGCTCAGGTGACTCATCCAGGTGTACAGAGGCATGGTAGTAGTAGTAGTAGTAGTAGTGTTATTCATTGTATCACTAGTGGCCTGTTGTTAAGAAAGGTTCGGCCCACCCTATAGAAGTGTCCAGCCATGACAGCGATACCAATGACTAAGTGTTGCCATAATCTATCCCAAAGGCTATATGGCACGTCAGACTGCTTCACGGGGTAATGCATTAATAGTACTGTATGTGTGTGTGTGTGTGTGTGTGTGTGTGTGTGGTGATCAAGGGGAGCACTTAAAGCTAAAGCCAAAGCTATCACTGCATCACCAAACAGACCGTGGAAATCCCAACAACTTCTAGGAGAGGCTTTTCAAACAGGTGTAGACATAGGCGTCGGTACGTTTGAGAATGCGGACCCAGAAGCACTGATGAGGGTATAGTTGATGGGCTGTAAGGTGATAGATAGGGATAGATATGGGTCAGAAGATGCATTAATAGGAATGTGTGTGTTGCCTTGTGGAGTGATCGGCCATGTGTGTTGGTGTTTTGTTCTTTGTTAAGGCGAAGGAAGGATGGGATAGAGAGGGGTCAGAAGATGCATTATTATGAAGCTGTGTGTTGCCTAGTTAACTGCATCACCAAGCAGACCGTGGAAATCCCAACAACTAGGAGAGGCTTTCCAAATTGGTGTAGACATAGGCGTCGGTACGTTTGAGAATGCGGACCCAGAAGCACTGATGAGGGTATGGTCAAGTCAAGTCACTCTGCTTCAAAACTGCGACTGCGGTTTGGGGGCGGAGCAGCGGGATGACGTCACTTGAAGGTAAAGAAAAAATACCCGCCAGTTCAGGGGTGACTATAGTTGCGGCCGTGTGTGCACTTTGGATGTGCATGCTTGCCTTCTTTCACAGCGCGTTCAGGCAAGCCACTGACGGAAAAAATATGCCTTTTTATTGTGCTATTGCGTGACTGTAATTCCAATGCCTACAAACAGCGGTGTGGAGTGTGAGGGAGGGCATGTTGAAGTGATTGATTTAAATTAGTCCGCCTTTCTTCGTTTTCTCTAAATCCCTGTTTCTACATTGTCTAGTTTGGCTCCAAGCAGTGTCACGCATAAGCCACGCCTCTGCCGTGTCTCCTCCCTCAAGGCTGCGTATGACTTGACTTGGTATATATAGACTTAGGTATAGTGGATGTGCTGTAAGGCGAAGGAAGGATGGGATGGATATGGGTCAGAAGATGCATTATTAGGAAGGTGTGTGTTGCCTAGTTAAGTGATCGGTCGTGTGTGTTGCTGTGTTGGTGTTTTGTTCTTCGTATGTTTTATTTATTCAGGGCACGGCGTCACCTTCCTATTGTTACGGGTCATGATTGGAAATGGTGTCACGATGGGGATCGTGATGATGAAGATGAGAAGAAGGATGAGTAGCAACAAGATGATGGCATTTGTAATGATGATGATATTGATGATGATGAGGAGGAGCAGCAGGAGAAAGATAGTGATGGTTGTGATGAAAATTAGGAGGAGGAGGATGGGAATGGTGTTATGATAAAGACTGATGAAAACAACAACAACAAAAAAAAGAATGATGACATCGACGAAAGAGAAGAAAAGAAGAAAGAGAAAAAAGTAAAAGAAATATAGGTAGAAGAGAAAGAGAGAAAAAAACGGAGAAGCTTAATAATGACGGCAACAAGAGAATGAAGATAAAGACATCGACAAAATAAGAAAACGAAGATGGAAAAAGAAGAAAAAGAAATAAAGGAAAACGAAGAAGATTAGACAGAAACGGGGGAAAAAAAAAACAGGACGGGGAGGAAAGGAATGAAGAGAAGGTTCAAATCCACACTTTACAAACATCACCAAAGCAAGAACAGTAAAAGGGATGAAAACACACACACACACACACACACACACACGGCGCTGGCCTCGTGACCTGACAAGGGGGATCGTGTTACTCAGAGGAGGAGGAGGAGGAGCGGATTAATTGAATGTTTGAACACCTGCAGGGCTTCATAAAGGTATGTTGTTGTTGTTGCTATTATTATTGTTATTGTTATTTTTTGTGAGGGGAATGTGATTAGACAGAAGGCTGGTTTTTTTTTTTTTATGTTGTTATTGTTCCTGTTCTGCTTTTTCTTCTTCTTCTTCAAATTCTTTTTTCTGTTCTTCTTTATCTTCTTCTTCTGCTGAGGCTCTTCGTGTATTCAGAACAGTGATTTTGATAGTGTGTTTTTCATCCTCCTCTTTCTTCTTTTTCTTCTTCTTCTTCTTCTTCTTCTTCTTTATGCGTGAGGTGATCGTTATTGCAATGAAGGCTTTGATTATGACGTTTTCTGTATTATTATTATTATTATTATTATTATTATTATTATTATTATTATTATTATTATTTTTACGTACTGTTCTTCGTCTTTTTCTTCTTCTATGAGGCGATAGTGAATAAAACTGAGGTTGTGATTTTGTCTACATTCTTGATAACAGTTACAATGATGATGATGATGATAGTGTAGTGACAGTGGTGATGATGATGGTGGTGGAGGTGTTTACAGTATTGCCAATCAAGGTGGTGATGGCCAGATGGCGATAATAATGGTGGTGGTGGTAGGATGGTGGTTATGGTAATGGTGGTGGTGGTGGTGGTGGTGAGGGGGGAGAGGTTAACCAACAGCAACCATATATGAAGGGGGCGCCAGGGGTCAAGGGAAGAGAGAGAGAGAGAGAGAGAGAGAGAGAGAGAGAGAGAGAGAGAGAGAGAGAGAGAGAGAGAGAGAGAGAGTAGGGCACCATTGAAAGTGTGTAGAAGAAATATAAAAAGACTGAATAAATTTAGCGGAGTTTGGTTGATAGAAGAAAAGAGAAAGAAAGAGAAAAAGGGAGAGAGAGAGAGAGAGAGAGAGAGAGAGAGAGAGAGAGAGAGAGAGAGAGAGAGTAGGGCACCATTGAAAGTGTGTAGGAGAAATATAAGAAGAATGAACAAATTTAGTAGAGTTTGGTTGATTAAAGAAAAGAGAAAGAAAGAGAAAAAGGGAGGATAAGGAAGCAAGAAATATACAGGTGGAAGAAACGTAAAAAAATGCCAAAAGAAGGAGAGTTGAAGTAAATAAATAGAGGAGGGAAAATTAAGGAATAAAAATGAGAGAAAGGGAGAGTTAAGAAAAAGAGAAAAAGGGAGGATAAGGAAGCAAGAAAAATACAGGTGGAAGAAACGTAAAAAAAATGCCAAAAGAAGGAGAGTTGAAGTAAATAAATAGAGGAGGGAAAATTAAGGAATAAAAATGAGAGAAAGGGAGAGTTAAGAAAAAGAGAAAAAGGGAGGATAAAGAAGTAAGAAAAATACAGGTGGAAGAAACGTAAAAAAATGCCAAAAGAAGGAGAGTTGAAGTAAATAAATAGAGAAGGGAAAATTAAGGAATAAAAATGAGAAAAAGGGAGGATAAGGAAGCAAGGAAAATACAGGTGGAAGAAACGTAAAAATGCCAGAAGAAAGAGAGTTAAAGCTAAATAAACAGAGGAGGGAAAATTAAGGAATAAAAATGAGAGAAAGAGAGAAAGAAAGGGAGAGTTAAAAAAAGAGAAAAAGTGGAGATAAGGAAGTAGAAAAATACAGGTGGAAGAAACGTTAAAAATGCCAAAAGAAAGAGAGTTGAAGCTAAATAAAGAGAGGAGGGAAAATTAAAGGATAAAAGAGAGAGAGAGAGAGAGAGAGAGAGAGAGAGAGAGAGAGAGAGAGAGAGAGAGAGAGAGAGAGAGAGGAAGAGTTAAGAAGCAAGAGAAATAGAGAAGGATGAAATAAAGGAATGCAAAAAAGGGAGGAGGGGAGGATATGAACATAGGAGTCTGCAAGAGGTCAGTAGGCCTATACAAGACAGCTCCTATAAACCTAACCCAACCTAACCTCACTATCCATGAATTTATCCAACCTCTTCTTGAATGTATCTATCGTATTGGCACTCACCACATGACTGCCAGGCCTGTTCCACTCATCCACCAATTCTTGCTTATCGAAAAAGAAGAGGGATTTCAACTGTAAGAGGAATAGGGGAAATAAAGAAAAAGAAAAGAAAAGAAAGAGTGAAATGGAGGATTAAGAATTATTGTGTAAGATGAATATTGTGTCGATATAACTTTTTAAACTTCAAGACATTATTTAGGGGGGGGGGGGGATTTCAACTGTAAGAGGAATATGGGAAATAAAGAAAAAGAAAAGAAAAGAAGAATTATTGTGTAAGATAAATAGTGTGGCTTTGATATAACCTTTTAAACTTCAATACAATTTTAATTCATGACGTCTAGAATTGTGTATATATAATTTTTTTTTTTTGGGGGGGGGGGATTTCAACTGTAAGAGGAATAGGGGAAAAAATATATAAAAAAAAGAAAGAGTGCAATGGAAGGTTCAGAATTATTGTGTAAGATGAATATTGTGGCTTTTAAATTGATATAACCTTTTAAACTTCAATACAATTTTAATTCATGACGTGTAGAATTGTGTATATATTTATTTTCTTTGTTTCCTTCACTTCATAACTCGAACAAATGTGTGCAATAGACAATACAAGACGCCTCTCCACCCAAAATTGACCTCTCGTTTGGCCACTATTTTTGTCTTGTGGGAGCGGTGAGTAGCGGGCTATTTTTTCTACACTTTTTGTTGCCCTTGAGCCGTCTCCTTTGTTGTAAGAAAAAGGAAGAGGGGAAACCAAACAGGAAAGATGAGGAGGAGGAGCAGGAGGAAGGAAGCAGTAAGAGGGAAAGGCTTGATGAAGATGAGATGGTTGACAAAAGAAGAAGAAAGAGAGAAAACGAAAGGAAAATCAAGACAAAAAAAAATGAAGCTAGGAGAGAAAGATTGAAAGAGATGAAGATAAAAGAGAAAAAAAAATGATTAAGAGAAAACTAAATTAGAAGAAGTGAACAAAAGAAGAAGAAAACAAACAAAAGTAATAAGAGAGAGAGAGAGAGAGAGAGAGAGAGAGAGAGAGAGAGAGAGAGAGAGAGAGAGAGAGAATGGCAGTCCCAGAGTCATTAGCCTACCATTTGCATACACAGGAGAAGGAAGAGAAGAAGAAGAAGAAGAAGAAAAGACAGAACAAGAAATAAAACAAAAACCAGAAGACTCAGAAAAAAGGAAGAGGAAAAAAGAGAAAAACGAGAACAAGAAATATGAAAAAAAAACAGAATAATTAGAAAAAAAAGAAAGAGGAGCAGGAGGAAGAGGAAGAAAAGGAAGAGAAGTGACTGAGGGAGATGATGATGATAAGAAAGAGGAGATGGAAGAAGGAGGAAGAGGAAGAGGAGGAGGAGGAGGGCCTGAAGAAGATTGTAAAGGAGGAAGAGGAGGAGGAGGAGGAGGGTCTGAAGAAGATTGTAAGGGAGGAAGAGGAGGAGGAGGGTTTGAAGAAGATTGTAAGGGAGGAAGAGGAGACAGAAGAGGAGGAGGAGGAGGAGAAGATCATAAGGAAGAAGAGGCAGAAAAGCAATAGAGGAAGTTGCTAGGTGAAGACGAGGAGGAGGAGGAGGAAGAAGAAAAGGAGGAGGAGGAGGCTTGTGGGTGAACCTCCTCCTCCTCTTCCTGTCACTGTGGGCCTCTTCGTGTAAACAGAAGCCTGGGAACAATGCCCTCCTCTTCCTCCTCCTCCTCCTCTTCCTCCTCCTTTTCTTCTTATTTGTTATTCCTTCCTCGTTTTCGTCTGTGTGTTTTCTTCCCTGTTTTGCATTTTCTTCTTCCTATTATTATTATTATTATTATTATTATTATTATTATTATTATTGTTGTTGTTGTTGTTATTAGTATTATTCCTCCTCGTCTTCTAGGCCTCCTCTCTCTTCCTCCTCAGAAAGGCGATCAAAAGTGGTATTGGACCTTTAACAAACAGCGACGGTGCACTAGTGACTGACAGCCAACACATTGCAAACCTCTTAAACAATTACTTTTCCTCGGTGTTTAATACTAACAGTCTTCCTCTCGCTACCACCAACACCAGTACTATTGTAAATCTCGAGCATGCATTGCCTAATTTTGAAATAACAACCGATGAAGTCCTTAAAGCTCTCCATTCACTTAAAACAAATAAAAGTCCTGGACCTGACAAAGTATATCCAACTCTGCTGAAAGAAACAAAGAGCGAAATACTCTCCTCCCTCACAACCGTATTCAATATGTCCTTGCGACAAGGCATCGTCCCTTCAGATTGGAAAAAGGCTAACGTGACACCGATTTTCAAGAAAGGAGACAAAAAAGTACCAGGTAATTACAGGCCCATTAGTCTAACTTCGGTTGTAGGTAAGCTACTTGAGGGCATAATTAGAGACAAAATTGTGAATTACCTTGAAAGCCACTCATTGATTGGGGACTCACAACATGGCTTCCGAAACAAAAGATCCTGCCTATCAAACCTATTAACCTTTATAACGACCTCTTCACTGTTTATGACGTAACCAAATCACTGGACGTAGTCTATCTTGATTTCAGAAAGCGTTTGATAAAGTCCCGCATCATAAATTACTTTACAAATTAAAGCAAATAGGTATTGACGGTCAAGTAAACCAATGGATCGCGAATTGGTTGAGCAACAGACAACAAAGAGTAGTGATTGACGGATTTAACTCAGAGTGGGCGCCTGTCACTAGTGGCGTCCCTCAGGGCTCGGTCCTTGGCCCAGTGCTCTTCATTATTTACATCAACGACGTGGATGTTGGACTCAATAACCGCATTAGTAAATTTGCAGACGACACAAAGATTGGCAACTCGGTTCTCACTGACGAAGACAGGCAAAGCCTCCAAGAGGATTTGCACAAAATTTCAGCTTGGTCGGATAGATGGGAGATGCCCTTTAACGTAGACAAGTGCCAGGTCCTTCAAGTTGGAACGAGGAATAAGAAGTTCGAATACGAAATGCGCGGCGTTAAACTCAAACGCGTTCAATGCGTCAAAGACTTGGGGGTCAAAATCGCGTCAAACCTCAAATTCTCACAGCAATGCATCGATGCAGCAAATAAAGCGAACAGAATGTTGGGCTTCATTAAAAGAAACTTTGTATTCAAGAATAAAGATGTAATACTCTGCTCTACAACAGTTTAGTCAGACCCCACTTGGAATATGCGGTACAGTTTTGGTCTCCCCACCATGCAAAGGATATTGCTAAATTAGAAGGTGTTCAGCGTCGGGCAACGAAAATGATCCCTTCCTTGCGCAACAAATCCTACGAAGAAAGGCTTTCTACCCTTAACATGTTCTCTCTTGAGAAACGTCGCCTCCGAGGAAAACTAATCGAATGTTTTAAAATACTTAATGGTTTCACGAATGTAGACAGATCAACATTGTTTATGATCGATGACACTTTGCGCACGAGGAACAATGGCGTAAAACTCAGATGTAGACAAGTAAATTCAGACTGCACCAAATTTTTCTTCACCAACGTTGTAGTGCGAGAATGGAATAAGCTTCCACCGTCAGTGGTCCAGTGTAACACGATTGACTCCTTCAAAAATAAGCTCGACCGTCACTTCCTTCAACTTAATATCAACTAGAGTAGAAATGCAACGTTTTGGAGTCTTCTGATTAATGTAAAATCACTTAGGTTTAAGGACAGACCACCAAGTCTGGACCATGGGGTCTGTGTGGTCTGATTTTCTATGTAAATCTATGTAAATCCTCCTCCTCCTCCTCCTCGTTCTCTTCCTCGTATTTTTTTTCATGTAACCTTCCCTTCGTCCCGTCCTCCTCCTCCTCCTCCTCCTCCTCCTGCTGTAACCTCATCCTACCTTGCTTCGTCCCCAAATATCGTCTTCCGATGAATGTGTGTGTGTGTGTGTGTGTGTGTGTGTGTGTGTGTGTGTGTGTGTTGTAAATCATGAACCACTAGCTTTTACGACTTCCTCTACTGTTACTACTACTACTACTACCACTACTACTACTAATAATAATAATAATAATAATACTAATACTACTTTCATTTTCATCCTTAACTAATATCGTTTCTTCTCTTACATATTTCCTCTTTAATTATTTTTAGTTTTCTCTTTCTATGGTTTATCCTTCCTTTCTTTGTTTGACTCCATTCATTTCCCTTTTTATATAGATTTTTATTCTCCATTTCCTTTCATATATATAACTGTTAATCTCACTGTCTTTTCTTAGTAGTGTGGTGATGGTGGTGGTGAGGTGATGAATTTAGTGGTGGTGAGTGGTGGGCAGATGGTGATGAATTTATAGGTGCTGCTGGTGGTGGTGGTGATTGGGTTAGACAGGGATGGTGGTGGTGGTGGTGGTGGTGATTGGGTTAGACAGGGATGGTGGTGGTGATTGGGTTAGACAGGAATGGTGGTGATGGTGATGGTGGTGGTGGTGGTGATTGGGTTAGACAGTGATGGTGGTGATGGTGATGGTGGTGGTGGTGGTGATTGGGTTAGACAGGGATGGTGGTGATGGTGATGGTGGTGGTGGTGGTGATTGGGTTAGACAGTGATGGTGGTGATGGTGATGGTGGTGATGGTGATGGTGGTGGTGGTGGTGATTGGGTTAGACAGGGATGGTGGTGATGGTGATGGTGGTGGTGGTGGTGGTGGTGATTGGGTTAGACAGGGATGGTGGTGATGGTGATGGTGGTGATTGGGTTAGACAGGGATGGTGGTGATGGTGATGGTGGTGGTGGTGATTGGGTTAGACAGGGATGGTGGTGATGGTGATGGTGGTGGTGGTGGTGGTGATTGGGTTAGACAGGGATGGTGGTGATGGTGATGGTGGTGGTGTTGAGAGAGGCAGAAGTAGAGGTGGTGGTAGTGGTGATAGGCTTATGGTGTTGATGGTGGTGAGGGAAAGTGAAAAACATGTGATGGTGGTGGTGGTGATGGTGATGACGTAATAGAATGGTGGTGGTGGAGGAGGAGGTGGAAGGGTCATTGGTGGTGGTGGTGGAGGAGGAGGAAGGGTCATTGGTGGTGGTGGTGGTGGTGGTGGAGGAGGAAGGGTCATTGGTGGTGGTGGTGGTGGTGGTGGTTATGAGGGAGATGACGTCATGGAGGTAAAGGCACTCCTCCTCCTCCTCCTCTTCTTCTTCCTTCTCCTCCTCCTCTTCTACTGCAATGAGTCAGGGAGGTACTGAAATGGGCATACACCTCCTCTTCTTCTTCTTCTTCTTCTTCTTCTTCTCTTCCTCCTCCTCCTCTTCCTTTTCTATGATCTTGCTGCCACATTTTTTTTTTCTTCCATATTTTCTTCCTTTTATCATTTATTTCTTCCTTTTTCTTTTTTTCTACCTCTTTTTCTTTCTTTTCCTTCCTTCTTTCTCTCCATCAGTGCCCCTTTTCCTTCCTCCTTTCTCCTCTTCTCTCTGTTATTCATTCTTCCTCCTCCTCCTCCTCCTCCTCTCACATTTCCTCGTTAGACTTTAAGACGGACAAAAGTAGTATGTAAATCTCTCTCTCTCTCTCTCTCTCTCTCTCTCTCTCTTAGTGCTCTGTCACGTTTTGGTTAGAGGAGGAGAAGGAAGAAGAAGAGGAGGAGGAGGAAGTAGAAGAACATAGAAACTGAAGAGGCGTGGGAGCTGAGGAGGAAGAAGATGGAAGACGAAGAAGGGAAGAAGAATTTAGAAGACCAGGTGAATGAGAAAGAGGAGGGAGGGAAGGATAAGAAGGGAAGTGAAATAATGAAAGGAGGAGAGACAGACGGATAAAAGGGAAAGATAGCACAAGGAAGGGTGGTGTTATGAACCTGGTGATAGTTTGACAAGGCTGAAAAATAGACACTACCAAAATCACTGCTCTCATTTTATTTATTTATTTATTTTTTTTTACAACAAAGGAGACAGCTCAAGGGCACTAAAAATAAAGGAAACAATAATAATAATAAAAAAAGCCCGCTACTCGCTCCACTCTGTCCAGAAGAACACACACACACATTACACGAAAAGCCTCAAAAAAAGAAACAAGAAGAAGAATTTGAAGAAGAAGAAAAAAGCAGAACAGGAACAATAACAACACGGGGAAGAAAAGAAGAGAATAAAAAGATGATAAAAAAAGAGAAAACAAATAAAACAAACAAACAAACAACAACAAAAAACAGCCTTCTTTCTAATCATACTCCCCTCACAAAAGAACAATAACAATAATAATAATAGCAACAACAACAACACTAACAAGGCGATTAAACACTTACGAGAACCCGACTGATCTCTTTTTGTGGTCTTGGGAAATAGTTGTGAGCCTAAAGTGTCGTAGTAGTAGTAGTAGAAGTAGTAGTAGTAGTAGTAGTAGTAGTAGGCTAGTGGTTCCATCTACACAAAGAAAGCAGGATTAGAGAAGTTAGCCATTGACCCCAAAACAAAAACGTGAGACAGGAAGTGGACGAAGGAAAATGTGAGAATGATTGAAAGAGTTTAAGAATGAGGGAGAGGGAGGAGGAGGTTGGTAGTGCAAAGAGAATGATAGAAAGGAAGGATAGAAGAAGGGATGAAGGAGAGAAGAGATACAGTGCAGAGGAAGAGAAAGGAAATAAAAAAAAGAGGAGGGAAATACTACAGATCATGGAAGAATTTAAGCAAGAACGGAAAGAAAAGTAGATGAACGTCGTAAAATGAATGAAAGAAAAAAAGAGAAAAATAGAGAAGTGGGGAGGAGGAAGTACAAATTAGTGGTGGACGGGAAGGAAAGTAAGAAAAATAAAGAGAAAAGAAAAAGGGAACGAAGGAAAGATAAAAGACATAGTACAAAGGAAAGGAAAGGAAAGGAACGAAGAAAGAACAAGATTAGGAAATGAGTGGAAGAACCAGTAGGAAGAATAAAGAGGAGGAAAGGAAAACGAATAGGAAGAGGGAAAATATATAAGAATCACGGAAGGAGTTTAAACAGAAGGAAAAAAATATGTTGGTTGTGCAAAGAAAATAAAGGAAAGAAAGATAGAGGAAGGGAATGAAGGAGAGTTTGAAAGATTAGAGAGAAAAGAAAGGGAAATCAGAGGAAAAGAAGAATAGGAAATAGGTATTTTGAAAAGAAGGAAAAGTACAGGTATGGTTTATATTATACGGCAAAGGGAATGAGAGAGAGAAAGAGATAGAGAGAGATCGGGAATGAAAAAGAAAGGAAAGTAGATACGAAGATACGAAGCAAGTAAAGTAAAATAAAGAATAAGAGAAGAAGTTTCTTAAGAAAGGAAAGTACAGGTTGGTGGTGCATAGGGAATGAAAGAGAAAGAAAGAGAAAGAGAAAGATTGAAAGATAGAACTGACACCAAGGAAGGAAAAGGAAGCTAGAGAAAAGAAAAGTAATTAATCACGAAAGAAGTTAAATAGATAATGAATGAAAGACAAAGAAAGGGAATGAAGGAGAGAAAAAGATACACAATTAATACATATGAAAAGATAGAAGAAGGAAAAGGAGGTTAGAAAAAAGAAAAGAAATTAAACACGAAAGAAGTTAAATAGATAATGAATGAAAGACAAAGAAAGGGAATGAAGGAAAGAAAAGAATACACAACTAATACAAATAAGAAGAAAGGAAATAAGAAAAGATAGAAGAAGGAAAAGGAGGTTAGAAAAAAGAAAAGAAATTAAACACGAAAGAAGTTAAATAGTTAATGAATGAAAGACAAAGAAAGGGAATGAAGGAGAGAAAAGGATACGCAACTAATACAAAATTAATAAGAAGAAAGGAAATAAGAAAAGATAGAAGAAGGAAAGGGAGGTTAGAAAAAAGAAAATAAATTAAACACGAAAGAAGTTAAATAGATAATGAATGAAAGACAAAGAAAGGGAATGAAGGAAAGAAAAGAATACACAACTAATACAAATAAGAAGAAAGGAAATAAGAAAAGATAGAAGAAGGAAAAGGAGGTTAGAAAAAAGAAAAGAAATTAAACACGAAAGAAGTTAAATAGTTAATGAATGAAAGACAAAGAAAGGGAATGAAGGAGAGAAAAGGATACACAACTAGTACAAATAAGAAGAAAGGAAATAAGAAAAGATAGAAGAAGGAAAAGGAGGTTAGAAAAAAGAAAAGAAATTAAACACGAAAGAAGTTAAATAGTTAATGAATGAAAGACAAAGAAATTGGAATGAAGGAAAGAAAAGAATACACAACTAATACAAATAAGAAGAAAGGAAATAAGAAAAGATAGAAGAAGGAAAAGGAGGTTAGAAAAAAGAAAATAAATTAAACACGAAAGAAGTTAAATAGATAATGAATAAAAGACAAAGAAAGGGAATGAAGGAGAGAAAAGGATACGCAACTAGTACAAATAAAAATAAGAAAAATAAGAAAAGAAGAAAAATATAAGAATCCCGGAAGTAGTTTAAAGAAGGAAGGAAAGTACAAGGCTATAGTAATACAAAGGGAAATGAAGGAAGGATAAATATAGAAAAAATAATGGAGTGAGGAGGAAGCAGGAAGAGTAGAAGCAGGAAGCAGGAAGAGTATGAGGAGGAGGAAAGGAAGACGAGTAGGAAGAGGAGCAGGAGGGAGGGAGGGGAGTCAGCAGGTAGGTAGGTAGCTTGATAACTAGGGCGTGACAAAGGACGCCACACACACACACACACACACACACACACACACACACACACACACACACACAAG
>NC_066538.1:16219861-16222361 GCF_024679095.1 Eriocheir sinensis
ATCATTTCTTCCTTCCTTCCTCCCTTCCTTCCTTCCTTCTTCCCCTCTCAACCACACCCTTCCTCTCCTCCTCCTTTTTCCTCTTTTTCCTCCACCTCCCCCACATTCCTTCCTCCCTTCCACACTATAATCACCGTCACCACTAAGGACAACAACAACAACAACCTATGAAATTAAACCAACCTTGCTCTTCTTTTTTCTTTCTTCTTTTTTTTCAACTTTTTCTTCTTCATCTTCATCTTCTTTTTTTCGTCTTCATCTTCTCCTCTTCTTCTTTTTCTTTTTCATTTTTTTCTTCTTCTTCTACTACTACTACTACTACTACTACTACTACTACTACTACTACTACCACCACCACCACCACTACAACTAACACTACTACTACTACTACTACTACTACTACTACTACTACTACTACTACTACTACTACCACTACCACCATCACCACCACTACTACTACTACTACTACTACTACTACTACTACTACTACTACTACTACTACTACTACTATATTTCTTCTCATTAACTTCATTTTTCTGACCTTCCTTCCTTCCCTCGCTCTCTCTTTCCTTCTCTCTCCCTCTATCTCCCTTCCTCCCTCCCCTCACTTTTCTCTCTTCTTTTCCTCCCTTCTTTTTCCCTCCATTCCTCTCATGACCTTACCCTCCTTTTCTTCCTCTTTTTTCCTCCACTCCTCCATTCCTCTTCCTCCTCCTTTCCTTCCTTCCTTCTTTTCTTATTTCCTCTTGATTTCCTTCTTTTATTTTCTCCTTTTCCTTTTTTTCCTCCTTTGTTTCCTCTGTCTCTCTTTCCTTCCTTCTTTCCTCTTTGTTTCTTCCTCTTCTTCCTTTCCTCCATTCCTCCTCCATATATTTTCCTCCCTGTTTCCTTCCTTTACTTCTTTTTTCCTTTCTCTTTTTTTTCATCTTTTTGTTTATTCCTTTTCTTCTTCCTTTCTGTCTATGTTTTTTCTTCCTTCTCATCTTCTTTTCTTTGTTCCTGCTTTTCTTCTTTCTTTCTTCCTTCCTTTCCTCTTTTTTTTTCTTCTATTTCCTTCCTTTCTGTCTTTCGTCCTTCGTTAAGCTAATAAATGCATCTCTCTCTCTCTCTCTCTCTCTCAATTGACTATTTGCCATTTCTACTTAATTTTCTTTTCTTTTTCTTATTTTTTCTTGTTTTATCTAAATTTTTTCAGTAAATTCGATAAAAATTTGTTACGATAATTTTTTTTTTGTTCTTTATGATTCTTTTTATTTTCCTATATTTTACTTTAACGTAGTTTTTGCATTTCTCTTCCTCTTTCTTTCCTTCTTTTATTTTTTCCTTTTCCTTCTTTTTCTCCTTTGTTTCCTCCATCTTTCCTTCCTTCGATTCTTCCTTCCCTCGTTGTTTCTTCCTCTTCCTCCTTTCCTCCATCCCTCCCCTCCATATATTTTCCTCCCTGTTTCCTTCCTTCACTCCTACTTTATCTTATTCATATTTTTTTATTCTTTTATTCTCTATTTAATTGTAGTTTCTATTTACACTTATTCGCATTGTTATTCTTATTATTTTCTCTTTTTTTTTAACTAATTTACATATATTTCTTTTCTTGTTTTTTTTTTGTTTTCTTCTTTTTCTCGTCTACCGTGTTCGCCTGCAGTTTAGTTTTCATATATTTTCCTTTTTTTCTTATATATCTTTTTTCTTCACACGCTCATCGGTTTCGGTTTCGTGGTTAGAAAGTCTTCATTATTTTTTTTATTTTTTTTTTTTTTTTTTTTTTTTTTTAGTGAAATGTGTGTATGTGGAGGGTGAGTGTGTGTGTGTGTGTGTGTGTGTGTGTGTGTGTGTGTGTGTGTGTGTGTGTGTGTGTGTTTTGTTTCTACTACTATTACTACATCAACACTAACTATGGCTACTACTACTACTACTACTACTACTTCTACTACTACTACTACTACTACTCCTACTACTACTACTACTACTACTACTACTACTACTACTACTACTACTATCGAAGAGAGAGCGAAATTCTACAGGACAATAAGTAATGATCCTATCCCAGAGAGAGAGAGAGAGAGAGAGAGAGAGAGAGAGAGAGAGAGAGAGAGAGATTTTCCTCCTGCTTCTCTATCTTATCTATTCTCCTCCTCTATATGTCACTACATTCTCATTAGTCTCTCTCTCTCTCTCTCTCTCTCTCTCTCTCTCTCTCTCTCTATCCCTTCCTCTTCCTCTGTGTGTGTGTGTGTGTGTGTGTGTGTGTGTGTGTGTGTGTGTGTGTAACAATGGACAATAGGCCCGGGTCGTGTTCTGGCGTTTTCCGGGTCAAGGTATGGAGGATATGGGTGAGAGAGAGAGAGAGAGAGAGAGAGAGAGAGAGAGAGAGAGAGAGAGAGAGAGAATGTATATAATTACGTTTCTTGGTCTGTTTTTAGTATTAATTAACTTTTTTTGGTTTGTGTCGTATCGTAAATCAAGGTTGTAATAGTAGTTGTAGTAGTAGTAGTAATAGTAG
>NC_066538.1:16227361-16362361 GCF_024679095.1 Eriocheir sinensis
TGGATGTAATAGGTAAAAAGATGAGGAAGGAGAAAATAATGGGTAAGAGAGAGGGTGAAGATGAAGGTTGTAATGGTGATGGGGTTGTTAATGGGTTGAAAGGTAAGGGAAGGGAAATAATGGGTAATGGATGTTAATAGGTAAAAAGATGAGGAAGAAGGAAATAATGGGTAAGCGAGAGGGTGAAGCTGAAGGTTGTAATGGTGATGGGGTTGTTAAGGGGTTGAAGAAGAGGGAAAATTAATGGGTGAAGAAGACCGTTAAGATAAAGTTTCTGATGATAATGGGGGTAGTTAATGGGTTGAAGATTGAAAGGCAAATTGAAATGAAAAAAAAGGTAGGAAGGGGAACAAAATAATGGATGGTTCATGATAGTTTAGCTCGTTAATGGGTTGAAAATTAAGAAGAGGGGGAAAATAATGGGTGAGGGGAACCATTAAGATGAGAAACGAAAGATCATAATGGAGTTTGTGAAGGGATTTGGGAAAGAAGGGAAGTTAATGGGTTGAAAATAAAGAAGAGGGGGGAAAATAGAGTGAGGGGAACCATTAAGATGAAAAACGAGAGATAATGATGGAGTTTGTGAAGGGATTTGGGAAAGAGGGGAAAATAATGGGTGTGGGAGACCATTAAGAAGGGCCGAAGATTATAATGACTTGAAGAAAGGAAGAGGAAGAGGAAGAAAATGAAAAAAGGTTAAAGAGAAAAAGAGGAAGAGGAAGAAAATGAAGAAAGGTTAAAGAGAAAAAGAGGAAGAGGAAGAAAATGAAGAAAGGTTAAAGAGAAAAAGAGGAAGAGGAAGAAAATGAAGAAAGGTTAAAGAGAAAAAGAGGAAGAGGAAGAAAATGAAGAAAGGTTAAAGAGAAAAAGAGGAAGAGGAAGAAAATGAAGAAAGGTTAAAGAGAAAAAGAGGAAGAGGAAGAAAATGAAGAAAGGTTAAAGAAAAAAAGGAAGAGGAAGAAAATGAAAAAAGGTTAAAGTGGAAAAAAAGGAAGAGGAAGAAAATGAAGAAGAAAAGTTTAAGAGGAAAAGAGGAAATTAAGAAGAAAAAAGTAAAAGAGGAAGAGAAGAAAATGAAGAAAGGTTAAAGAGGAAAAAGAGGAAATTAAAGGGAAAGAAAAAAAGAAAGAAAAAGGAAGAGAAGAAAATGAAGAAAGGTTAAAGAGGAAACTAAGAAGAAAGAAAGAGGAAGAGGAAGAAAATGAAGAAGGGTTAAAGAGGAAACTAAGAAGAAAGAAAGAGGAAGAGGAAGAAAATGAAGAAAGGTTAAAGAGGAAAAAAAGGAAATTAAGAAGAAAGAAAGAAAGAGGAGAAGAAAATGAAGAAGGGTTAAAGAGGAAGAGGAAGAAAAAGAAAGGTTAAAGAGGAAGAGGAAGAAAATGAAGAAAGGTTAAAGAGGAAAAAAAGGAAATTAAGAAGAAAGAAAGAAAGAGGAGAAGAAAATGAAGAAGGGTTAAAGAGGAAACTAAGAAGAAAGAAAGAAAGAAAGAGAGAGGAAGAGGAAGAAAATGAAGAAAGGTTAAAGAGGAAAAAAAGGAAATTAAGAAGAAAGAAAGAAAGAGAAGAAGAAAATGAAGAAGAAAGGAAGAAAGATTAAAAAAAAGAGAAAATAATGGGAAATGGATGATAATATGACTTGCTAATGGGTTGGCAAATAAGAGAAAGTGGGAAATAATGGTGAAAGTTGAGGACGGTAATGGGTCTTGTAAATGGGTTGCATATATGAAGAAAATGAAGAAGAAAGAAAGAAAAAGGCTGAGCGGGTAGGTAAGGGTAATGGGGTGAAGGGGTGAACATGGGAAGAAGGAGGGGAGATAAAGGGTATGAAGGGAAGGGAGGTGATGGAGGGACGAGTAGGTAAAGATGAAGTTAATGGGATAATAGAGATAATGAAAGGTAATGGGGGGAGGAACAGAAGGTGAGGGGGTTAAGGGGTCGTGGAAGTATCAAGTAAATGGGTAAGGGAGGGTAAGGTAAGGTAAGGATAGCTAAGGTAACGTAAGGTGAGGTGAGGGTAGGGTACGGTAAGGTAAGGCAAGGTAAGGTAAGGTAAGGTGAGGTAAGGTAAGGTAGGGTAAGGTGAGGTAAGGTAAGGCAAGGTAAGGTAAGGTAAGGTAAGGCAAGGTAAGGTGAGGTAAGACAAGGTAAGGTAAGGTAAGGCAAGGTAAGGTAAGGTAAGGTAAAATAATGGGGAGGAGAAAGGAAAGAAGGAAAAGAAGGAAGGTATGGGGAAGGAGGGAGTTTGGGGAAGTAAATAGGGGAGGGAGATTAAGGTAGAGTAAAATAATGGGTGAAGGGAGAGAGGGAGAGGAGAGGTAAGGAGGTAAGGAAAGGGAGGGTAAGGGGAGGGAGAAAAGATGAAGTAGAGTAAGATAATGGGTGAAGAGAGAGAGAGAGAGAGAGAGAGAGAGAGAGAGAGAGAGAGAGAGAGAGAGAGAGAGAGAGAGAGAGAGAGGGAGGGGGGGGTAAATGGGTAAATGGGGGGTGAGTGAGGGAGGCTGGTGCGTACCCCGGGGCAGGAGACCAAGACGGGGCCGCGGGCTGGGGTCGAGACGGGGCGGGGCACACACACACACACACACACACACACACACACACACACATGGAGAGGAAGGGCAACGTCCAACACACACACACACACACACACACACACACACACATGGAGAGGAAGGGCAACGTCCAACACACACACACACACACACACACACACACACACACACACACACACACACACATACAACCTGTTTGGAAGGGTTGCCACTCGCCAGGAAATGCCGGCTACTCGGTGCCTCTCGTGGCCCCGCGTGGCCTGGGGCGGGGCGGGGCACGAAGGGGGGTGGGGACGGGGAAGGGGGGGGGCAGTGTGGTAGATGGGGGGGAGTCGTGTGGATGGGGCGGGGGGGGGGGTGAGGGGTAGTGGGCATGGGGTGGAGGGGGTCGTGTGAGAGTGGAGAGTGGATTGGTTAGGTGGAGGAGGTGGAGATAGGTAGGAAGAGGATTTGGGTATAAAGGGATAGTGGTTTGGGGTAGACTATAGGTAAGGTAAGGTAAGGCAAGGTTAAGGTATGGTATGGTAAGGTAGGGTAAGGTAAGGTGTGTTATGGTAAGGTATGGTATGGTAAGGTACGGTAAAGTAAGGTAAGGTATGGTATGGTAAGGTAAGGTAAGGTACGGTAATGTAAGGTAAGGTATGGTAAGGTAAAGTGAGGTATCGTAAGGTAAGGTAAGGATAGCCAAGAGAAGAGAAGGGCAAGGAAGGTCATATAAGGATAGGTAAGGTAAGGTGAGTTAACTTAGGCTAATATAAGGTAAGGGAAGGGAATGAAAAGTTATGGAGTAGGAGTGAGTCAGGCAGGATGAGAGTGTTGGATAGAATAGGATAGGATAGGGTAGATCAATAGGGTTCAAGTAGTTATGGGTAGGCTGGATAGGGATGGGATGGGATAGGGAGATGAAGGGTTAGGTTTGGTGGGTTGGTTATGGTAGAGGGGAAGAGTAGGGTGAGGTAGAGCCTGGATGGGTTGAGAAGAAAAGGGTGAGGATGGGTAGGAGGTAGAGAGAAAGACTAGTATGAGATTAGGTATAGTAGATGATAGGGTGAGGCTAGGTAGGGATAAAATAGAGGATAGGGTGAAATTGAATAAGGAGAGGTAGGGTGCAAAAGGATAGGGAGAGGTTGTGTGGGGTGGGATAAAATATAGGATAGGGTGAGATTGAAAAAGGAGAAATAGGGTACAGAAGGATAGGGTGAGGATGGGTAGGGAGAGGTTCTGTGAGGTAGGATATAGAAGAGAAGAATAGGGTGAGGTTGAATAAGAAGAGGTAGGGTGCAGAAGGATAGAGTGAGGTTGTGTGAGGGTGAGATTGAATAATGAGAATAGGGTACAGAAGGATAGGGTGAGAATGGGTAGGGAAAAGAAGGGTACGCTTGGTGTGAGATAGGGTAGGGCAGGGTGACGAAGAAGAGAAGTAGGGTGAATAAGGTCTGGGTATGAAGGGTGTAGGGGCGGTGGGGGCAGAACAGGAGCATAGGGTGCGGTAAGGTTCACTCACACACCCTCTTGCTCTCCTTTGTAACGGGGCGGGGCGGGGCAAGGAGGGAAGTCTGGTTGGGTTGGGGGACTGGACGAGACAGCCACAGGGGAGGGGGCAGGATGGGGGGGGGGGGGGGCTTGATGTTTACTTATCACCTAAAGAGAATTGTTGATACTTTCCTTTGTTTTGTTCAATTTTGGCTGGATTTTTTGTTGTTTAGGAGAAGCGTTGTTCCTTACATATATACAAGGGAGCTGGACGAGACAGGGGAGGGGGCAGACCGAAGGGGGCGTGGCTTGATGTATAATTATTACCTAAAGAGAATTGTAGATATGTTCCTTTATGTTCAATTTTGGCTGGATTATTTGTTGTTTGGGAGGACGTGGGTTGTTCCTTACATATATACAAGGGGATGTTTTGTTATAGGAATGTTTTAGGTTAAGTAACGAAGGAGTGGGATGAACGTGTGGCGTCAGGGGCATGGAGGTGGAATTGGTGGAGTCGACACGGCCCGCTAATCCTATTCATTGAGGTGAAGCCGACGAACTGTCAAATTTACGGCCAAAAGATGAGGGTGGGCGAGCCTGGCCGAGCCCATAAAGGGAGCCTGACCTGACAACACCTGACACCTGACCGTAAAAATGACAGCTCGGGCGGATTCACATAATTGGGCCGATGTCGACTCCACCAATTCTACCTCCATGGGCAGGGGCGTACTTAGCGTCTTGAAACATTGGGAACTTAGCCCTGCCCAGTGATCAGAGTTTCCCCAGAGTGTCCGGAAAGAAAATGGAAGAGAGAGGAAAGAAAAGGAACAGAAAAGAAGAAGGGAAATGAAATACAGAGGCAAGAAAGGAAAGAAAATGGAAGAGAGAGAGGAAAGAAAAGGAACAGAAAAGAAGGGAAATGAAATACAGAGGCAAGAAAGGAAAGAAAATGGAAGAGAGAGGAAAGAAAAGGAACAGAAAAGAAGAAGGGAAATGAAATACAGAGGCAAGAAAGGAAAGAACAAGGGAAATGAAATACAGAGGCAAGAAAGGAAAGAAAATGGAAGAAAAAGAAAAGAAGAAGGGAAATGAAATACAGAGGCAAGAAAGGAAAGAAAATGGAAGAAAAAGAAAAGAAGAAGGGAAATGCAATACAGAGGCAAGAAAGGAAAGAAAATGGAAGAGAAAGAAAAGAAGAAGGGAAATGCAACACAGAGGCAAGAAAGGAAAGAAAATGGAAGAGAAAGAAAAGAAGAAAGGAAAGGAAATACAGAGGCAAGAAAGGAAAGAAAATGGAAGAGAAAGAAAAGTAGAAATGAAATGAAATACAGAGGCAAGAAAGGAAAGAAAATGGAAAACAGTGCCCGTGAATATATACATGATTGGAACGTGACCTGAACGGGATGGAAGGATATGTTGTCCGTACGAGATCTCTCAATTCGAGTACTAACGAGATTTAGAATTTTGTGTTAGCTACGACCGGGCTATTCTAAATTTTTGATGTGTTCATGAAAAACAATAAAAAAAGCTATACGAGTTTCGGGGTAATTCATAAAACATCTGTGCCTATATCCCCCAATGCTTAGGCCTGGTTACGCCAATAGGATGATATATTTTTCTTACTTTCCAGTCTCCCTATGTTCTTATGTTCTTATGTGTGTTGCTGGAATGGGTGTGACTGTGTACTACTTTCGCTTGGTTGGCTGCTTGGGGATTTCCACTTGCTATGTATACTTGGGAAATTTCAAGCACTCTTACTTCGGGCGGTTCGTGAAGGAGGCGCTGAACTAGGGTGAGGGTGGGGTGGGAAGAATAGAGGAAGGATGGGATACGGTGAGGCTGAATGGAGTAGAGTGGAGAAAAACAGGGTCATGCCAATCATTCTCCTCTCTAACGAAGTCCTCTTATTCAGGGCAAGTCATGTATGAGGCGCTGAACTAGGGTGAGGATGGGGTGGGAAGAATAGAGTAAGGATGGGATACGGTGAGGCTGAATGAAGTAGAGAAGAGTAGAGAAAAACAGGGTCATGCCAACCATCCTCCTCTCTTACGAAGTCCTCTTATTCAGGGCAAGTCGTGAAGGAGGCGCTGAACTAGGATGAGGGTGGGTTGGGAAGAATAGAGGAAGAATAGAGTAAGGATGGGATACGGTGAGGCTGAATGGAGTAGAGAAGGTAGAGAAAAACAGGGTCATGCCAATCATCCTCCTCTCTTACGAAGTCCTCTTATTCAGGGCAAGTCGTGAAGGAGGCGCTGAACTAGGGTGAGGATGGGGTGGGAAGAATACAGGAAGAATAGAGTAAGGATGGGATAGGGTGAGGCTGAAGGGAGTAGAGAAGGTAGAGAAAAACAGGGTCATGCCAATCATCCTCCTCTCTTACGAAGTCCTCTTATTCAGGGCAAGTCATGTATGAGGCGCTGAACTAGGGTGAGGATGGGGTGGGAAGAATAGAGGAAGAATAGAGTAAGGATGGGATACGGTGAGGCTGAAGGGAGTAGAGAAGGTAGAGAAAAACAGGGTCATGCCAATCATCCTCCTCTCTTACGAAGTCCTCTTATTCAGGGCAAGTCGTGTATGAGGCGCTGAACTAGGGTGAGGATGGGGTGGGAAGAATAGAGTAAGGATGGGATAGGGTGAGGCTGAATGAAGTAGAGAAGAGTAGAGAAAAATAGGGTCATGCCAATCATTCTCCTCTCTTACGAAGTCCTCTTATTCAGGGCAAGTCATGTATGAGGCGCTGAACTAGGGTGAGGATGGGGTGGGAAGAATAGAGTAAGGGTGGGATACGGTGAGACTGGATGAAGTAGAGAAGGTAGAGAAAAACAGGGTCATGCCAATCATTCTCCTCTCTTACGAAGTCCTCTCATTCAGGGCAAGTCGTTTATGAGGCACTTGAAACAGGGTAAAGATGGGGTGGGGAAGGATAGAAAGAGAGAATAGGATAAAGGTGGGGTAGGGTGAGCTTGGATGGGGTGAGGAAGGATAGAGAGGAAGAATAGGATAAGGGTGTGGTAGGGTGAGGCTGGATGGGGTGAGGAAGGATAGAAAGGATGAATAGGATAAGGATGGAGTAGGGTGAGCTTGGATGGGGTGAGGAAGGATAGAAAGAAAGAATAGGATAAGGGAGGGGTAGGGTGAGCTTGGATGGGGTGGGGAAGGAAAGAATCAGGCTGGATAGGGAGAGGAAGGATAAGGATGAGTGCAGTAAGGTTGAGAAGGAACATAGGGAGACTGCAAGAGGCGTAATGGCTAAGGTAAGGTATGGTAAGGTAAGGTAAGGATAGCTAAGAGAAGAGAAAGGAAAGTAAGATCATATATGGATAGGTAAGGTAAGGTAAGGTAAGGTAAGGTAAGGTAAGGTAGGGTAAGGTAAGGTGAGGCTGGGTAGGCGTAGAGAAAAATAGAGTCTGGCCAATCATTGTGTTCTACGAAGTTTTAAATTTGATATGTGTGAAGTTGTTACATAGGTTGATGGGAAAGGTAGGAACTGCTGTCACTTATATGCTCTAGGGGTCGTATTTTAAAACATTTCGTCGCCCAAGTTCACATATTTGACAAGGCTTTCGTAGGAGTTTGGGGCATTTCCAGGATTAATTTTATGGCCCTGGTGGTAGTTTTATCCTTCTTCTGTACCGTGAACCTAAAGAAACACTCACCAGAACCTGATTGACCCCCTCTTTGACCTTTAGAAATAGCTGATAATGAAAAGCGAAAATGTCTTATAATATCGACCTAGACGTGCCGTGAAGGGTGAGGGGTGAGGGTCAGGCCTACCCAAACGAGAGTGCCAGCCACCTCCTCGTGCCATCTGCGTAGGCCGGGCGTGTAGGTCTTTAGGCGTGTATGGATCAGGGCCAGGCCTACCCAGATGAGTGCCCCAGCCTGGTAAATTCGTGGGCTCAGGAAGTCACTCAATCTTTATTATTTTTATTGTTGTTGTTGTAGTAGGAGGAGGAGGAGGGGTATAAGTAAAAGTAGAAGTAGTAGTAATAGTAGTAGTAGGTGGTGGTAGTAGTAGTAGTAGTAATAGTAGTAGTAGTAGGAGGAGGAGGAGGAGGAGGAGGGGTAGAAGTAAAAGTAGAAGTAGTAGTAATAGGAGTAGTAGTAGTAGTAGTAGTAGTAGTAGTAGTAGTAGTAGTAGTAAAATATTATAAGACAAACAACGTGTAACTGTTAATACATAAACGCTTTGCCGGGTAGAGTGTAATAACAATGCATATTTACCATTGCTTGTGCTTAGTAATAATCTTCTGAAACAACACATTATTCTTTTATTTCTTATTTCTTATTTCATTATTCTTTTATTATTATTTCTCTTTCGAATCCTGCTAGCAAAAAAACTCAAGGCAAATGAAAAGCCCGCACACATAGGCCTGGGGTCAAGGGCAGAGAGCGAGCGGTGACAGGCTTCCGCGGGTCTGGCCGGTGACGTGTGAATGAAAGTGCCGCGTGAGTCAGACGCGGCACCAAGGTCCGCAGGCTCGTGGTGGCCGGCCGGACGCTGTATGCAAATGACGTCACCGCTCGCCCCGCGCCGCAATCTCTTTAGTATGCGCGTGTCTGGCCGCCTATGAATAGTGTGACGTGTGCCTGCATGTGGGATTGTTCTTTGTGGGTGTGAGCGGGAAACACGTACTTAAGTGACACGGATTTTTTTAGTTTTTTTTTTTAATACTTTACAATCTAGTGAATATCGGCCTTATTCTAATCTAATCCATCCTTCTGTGATAGGTAGTTATTGCCAGTTCAAAAACCAACGGCCGCCGCTACACTGATTTCGGATTTTTTTAGTTTTTTTTTAATACTTTACAATCTAGTGAATATCGGCCTTATTCTAATCTAATCCATCCTTCTGTGATTTGTGATAGGTAGTTATTGCCAGTTCAAACACCAACGGCCGCCGCTACACTGATTTTTTACCTTCGTTGAATTTCACAGCCTTCACTAAACTTTGCGTCCATCCTTATTTATTGGCTACTTGTGCCATACTATCACTAACAAAAAGTTAACCCGTTGAATGTAGTCGCTAACTTGTAAGAGTGATTTCTTTTCTTTTTTTTACAACAAAGGAGACAGCTCAAGGGCACAAAATAAAGGAAACAATAAGAAAAAAAGCCCGCTACTCGCTGCTCCTAAAATATTAATCAAAAGAGGTGGCCGAAAGAGAGGTCGTAGGGGACGGAGTATAGGTGATTGATTGTGCTGGAAGTTTCCCTGTCTTCCTTTATCTTATTCTCCCCTCCTCCTTCCTTCATTATAGTCTCCCCTGATTTCATGTCCCTTCCAGCACTTGCATCTTTTCCCCTCCTCCCCCTCCTTCCTCCTCCTCTCTCTCTTTTCCAATGGTGCCAGACTCCCCTACCCAGCTTCTTGGGGGGGCACTCGGTTATGCTCCCCCTTCTCTTTTCATAGCATTACTTCGTTTTACTTACTGTTCTTATACGAAGGAGTCTGTCTTTACGAATGGCAACAAAGTCTTTTCATTGTGCAGCCGTATATTGTGACTCGTGGACGACCCCCCCCCCCCTCTCCCTTCCTCATGAACGTGTAATACAACAACAACAAAAACAACAACAACAAAAACAACAACAACAACAACAAAAGCAAGAACAAGAACAAGAAAAAGAGGGAAGAAGGAGAAGAAGAAGAAAAGGAAGATGGTGATGAAGATAAAGATGAAGAAGAAAAAGAAGAGGATGCAGATGAAGATAAAGAAGATATAGAAGATGAAGATAAAAAAGAAGATAGGAAGAAATAAGAATAGTTTACTTCTCCTTGACGCATATAGAAAAGTACAGGAGTTTCCCATATCAAAAAATAACTAAGCCAAATAATAATAAAAAAAAACATTGAAAATTTCACAAAACTAGTATTATTCACCGACCGACAGCTAACCAACTTGACTAACGGGTCGGTTGATTGAAATTCTGAAACAGCAGTACCACAACATGGGACGAAAACAACGGTGTGAGGCATGAAAAGCGAAGTAAAAGTAAAGAATTGGTAGGCTATACTCCGGAGTCTGCAAATGGGGGCGTGGCCATGAGAGTGAGGTTAGGTTACGCGCAGGAATAGCAAGTGATGGGAAAATGAGGTGAAGGGAAAAAACTGTCTTACCCTAGCGCCTGGCATTAAGATAGACAGATAGATAGATAGATAGATATTTATTGACCACAAATGTACATAAAACAAAAACATCATACATAAATCGGAAGTTATTTAAGAATGTTAATTTCGTTAATATAACAACATTTCCAATTTGTAGTCCACATTCAGCACTTACGTAAAATCTTTATATAATCACTAAAATATACAGAACTCTGGTGTCGTTACTGGCTTGAAAATAGTTAAAAAAAGGGGCGTATAATTTAAGGGGCTATTACATACACTGGGCAAATTTTCCGTGGATCTTCAGTCAAACCACGATTTCCGTTTGCGTGGTTCTCAATTGTTTGTTGTTATTGCTGATGATGGTGATGGTGCGTAGCCTAATATCGTCCTTGGATGAAATCTACCGTAGCTTTGGAAGATCGTAAACACGTCAGAAAACCGCGGAAATATGAGAACCACGCCAGCGGAAATCGTGGTTTGACTGAAGATCCACGGAAAATTTCCCCAGTGTGATAGCCCCTTAAGATTGAGTTACAGGTGGAAATGACCAGGGATGGCCCGAAGGGAATGCAGTTGGGGGGGGGTAAGGTAAATTATGACCAACTCAGTCATTTTATGACCAACTCCAAACTGGCGAGAAGCGAGCCATTCAATTTGGTTCACGATTTTCTGATTTTCAGGCCTAAGGCGTTTCCCATGACCAAAATTAGTACTTTTAAATGCAAATAAAAGGATCTGAGACCATTGATATAAGAAGATCGATTTAGGATCACCCAAAATGAGCGCTAAATGCAGGAGGCTGGTTCAAAGTGATGATACTGAGCCAGTAAAGCGTTTCCCCAGTAATAGGCCATTCCTGCTAAAAAAAAAAAAAAAAAAAAAAAAAAAAAATTTGACCAACTCACTAGGACTTTTTGACCAACTCCGACCAAACATTGGGGGGGGGTGACCCCCCCCCGCTCGGGCCATCCCTGGAAATGACAACTATTGGAAAACTTGTAGCTCGGTATTATCAAACGCTTTAACTTCTTCCTTTAACTATATTTCCAAGGGCCCAGAAGGAGGTTAATTTGGTTCACGATTTTCTATTTTCACCAAGGCGCTTTCTATCCCAGTAGTACTTTTCGTGTGCTAAAAAGGATTGACCATTGATATAAGAAGATCGATTTAAGCCTACAAATGACGGTAAATAGACAAAGTGAATATCTGGCCCACTAAAGCGTTTCCCATCCCTGTAATACTTCTCGTGTGCTAAAAAAGTGAATATCTGGCCCACTAAAGCGTTTCCCATCCCTGTAATACTTCTACGTGTGTTAAAAAGGACTGACCATTGATATAATATGATCGATGTAAGCCTAGGAATGACAGTAAATGGATAAATTGAATATCTGGCCCACTAAAGCGTTTCCCATCCCTGTAATACTTCTACGTGTGTTAAAAAAGATTGACCATTGATATAATATGATCGATGTAAGCCTAGGAATGACGGTAAATGGACAAAGTAAATATCTGGCCCACCAAAGCGTTTCCCATCCCTGTAATACTTCTACGTGTGCTAAAAAGGATTGACCATTGATATAATATGATCGATTTAAGCCGAGAAATGACGGTATATGGACAAAGTAAATACCCGCCACACCGAAGCGTCTCCCATTCCAGCTTGGCTAAGAGCATTAGTAAAAGGTAAAGAAGCAAGTAATTAAGATCGATATACACCTTAGAAATGACGATTAGTGATGAAATAATTAACTAACACACCAAAGCGTTTCCAATCCCAGTCATTCTTCTGCGGCTGTTAAAAAGGATTGGTCATGGGTTTCACAAGTTCGAGCTACGCCTAGAAATGACGGTTGGTAGAAAAATAACTGACATACCAAAGCGTTTCCAACCCCAGTCATTCTTCTGCGGCTGTTAAAAAGGATTGGTCATGGGTTTCACAAGTTCGAGCTACGCCTAGAAATGACGGTAAGTGACAGAATATAGAACTGACACATACACACACTAATTTTTCAGCGTCTATTAAAAAGTATTAGTCATGAGTTAATAAGATCGACGCACGCTTATAAAATACGTATGATGATGAAATAAACAAGGTAAAGATAATGCAAGTTACCTCTTTACCTTTGAAACAAATACCTGACACATCAAAGCGTTTCCTATCCCAGTAATTCTTTAGCGTCTATTAAAAAGTATTGGTCATGAGTTAATAAGATCGATGCACGCTTATAAAATACGTATGATGATGAAATAAACAAGGTAAAGATAATGCAAGTTACCTCTTTACCTTCGAGACAAATACCTGACACATCAAAGCGTTTCCTATCCCAGTAATTCTTTAGCGTCTATTAAAAAGTATTAGTCATGAGTTAATAAGATCGATGCACGCTTATAAAATACGTATGATGATGAAATAAACAAGGTAAAGATAATGCAAGTTACCTCTTTACCTTTGAGACAAATACCTGACACACCAAAGCGTTTCCTATCCCAGTAATTCTTTAGCGTCTATTAAAAAGTATTGGTCATGAGTTAATAAGATTGATACACGCTTATAAATTACATATGATGATGACATAAATAAGGAAATGAGAATGCAAGTTACCTCTTTACCTTGGAGACAAATACCTGACACACCAAAGCGTTTCCTACCCCAGTAATTCTTTAGCGTCTATTAAAAAGTATTGGTCATGAGTTAATAAGATCGATGCACGCTTATAAAATACGTATGATGATGACATAAATAAGGAAATGAGAATGCAAGTTACCTCTTTACCTTTGAGACAAATACCTGACACACCAAAGCGTTTCCTATCCCAGTAATTCTTTAGCGTCTATTAAAAAGTATTGGTCATGAGTTAATAAGATTGATACACGCTTATAAATTACATATGATGATGACATAAATAAGGAAATGAGAATGCAAGTTACCTCTTTACCTTTGAGACAAATACCTGACACACCAAAGCGTTTCCTATCCCAGTAATTCTTTAGCGTCTATTAAAAAGTATTAGTCATGAGTTAATAAGATCGATACACGCTTAGAAATGGCGTATGATGATGAAATAAACAAGGTAAATAAATGTATCAAGACACCTCTCCACCCGAAATTGACCTCTTTAGGCTACTCTTTACTTTTGTGGGAGCGGCGAGTAGCGTTATTTTTTTTTTTTTTTTTTTTTTTTGAGCCGCATCCTTTAATGTAAGAGAGAGAGAGAGAGAGAGAGAGAGAGAGAGAGAGAGAGAGAGAGAGAGAGAGAGAGAGTATGGAAGGTATAGGTTAGGTTAGGTTAGGTTAGGTAGGTAAGGTTAGGTTAGGTTAGGTTAGGTAGGTTAGGTTAGGTTAGGTTAGACAAGGTTAGGTTGGTTAGGTTAGGCTAGGTTAGGTTAGATTAGGTTAGGTTGGTTAGGTTAGGTAGGTTAGGTTAGGTTAGGTTAGGTTCCTCTTTACCTTTGAAACAAATACCTGACACACTAAAGCGTTTCCCATTGCATCGTGGCCATGAACATCGCGTCAAGTTGAGTAGAAATGACGGTTAATGGAAGGATTATACAGACATTGCCATTGTAGTGTCGCCTCGCAGGAACGTCAGTCATGAACAGAGAGGGCGTGAGTAAACAAAGAAGGCTGCGTCCTGCCTACTAATGCAAGAGTTCCTCATTGCCTTCACTCCCTCACCCCTTTCACTGGTAACACTCTGGAGCTGCCTAACTTCTATATCTCATCATTCATCCCTGCCACATATCCTACTATAACAATTACTACATATCCTGCTGATGCAAGGGTAGATAGACGAGATAGCAATTCGTATTCTTAACGTCTCGGGCTCCCACTGTAAGACTTTCCCAAGGCTACAGAGAAGATTATCCGGGTTTTCATGGGTGATTTTCCCGCGCCGGTACTTAAGAATACGGGCTAGAGGCTTGGAGCAGTTGCCGGAGCAGGATGGAGCACAGGGCAAGGTGGAGCACATTGGGAAAATCCTTAATCTTAAAGTAAAATAATAATGACTGCTGATGATGATAATGATTAAACCTGGACAGTGAAACGTTTGTGTATTTATAGATAGAGAGAGATAGAGATAATTAGATAGATAGATAAATAGATCATACTTTTGTCATTCACGTGAGAGGAGGAGGAGGAGGAGCAGGAAGAGGAAGAGGAGGATTAGTATTTTGTTGCTGTCCTATTTCTGGGCGGGGCGCGGGTGGCGGGAGAGTAGATGGGGACAGATAAAGGAAGTGTATGGGGTTTGGGGACTGGATGACTGGCAGACTGTTAAAGATGACTGACGATACGGACTGAGGGTCGTACTCTTAACCCCTTGGATGCGTATTTCCTACAAGAACACCTCGCCAAGCTACAGGAATGGAACAAAAAGTGGCTGCTACAATTCAATGAAGAAAAATGTAAAGTCCTGCACCTTGGGAGGGGATATCCAGCACACCAGTACCACATGGGAAACACCCCACTATCCACCACAGAAGCAGAGAAAAACCTGGGACTATATGTTACCAGGCTACCAGTGAAGGCCAAATCCGTGTCAATCGCAGCGGACGGGTTAAACATTCCACCTCCCAAGCACATGTATTTGACAAGGCTTTCGCAGGAGTTGTAGGCATTTCCAGGGGTAGTTTTATGACCCTGATGGTAGTTTGAGCCTTCTTTTGTACCATGAACCTAAAACACTACTCACAAGAACCGACTGATCTCCTTTTTGGCCTTAGGGATTAGTTGATGTAAGGGATGGAAGCGTTTAACAGTACCTACGTGAGTGACACTGCCGACTGACGGGCTGACTGACTGACCGTGACTTGTAGAAATAACTGAACTACGATATTTGGATCCATTTCAAACTAGATGACTTGCAGACTATAGCGAAGTGACTGGTATATTGTGGACTGACTGACACGTAACTCATCAACTCGACTGACTGACTGACGTGACTGTATGAGGTGTAAAGAAGACACTGACTAACTGAAGCGTGACTGGGTATGACTGACTGACTATCTGACTGAGGTGATTGATTGACTGACAAAGGAAAAAGACTGGATGACTAACAGACTGTACAGATATAACTGACACTGACTGACTAAATGGCTGACTGGAGAGAGATTTACATCGAAAATCAGACCACACAGACCCCATGGTCCAGACTAGGTGGTCTGTCCTTAAACCTAAGTGATTCTACATTAATCAGATGGCTCCAAAACGTTGCATTTCAACTCTAGTTGATATTAAGTTGAAGGAAGTGACGGTCGAGCTTGTTTTTGAAGGAGTCAATCGTGTTACACTGGACCACTGACGGTGGGAGCTTATTCCATTCTCGCACTACAACGTTGGTGAAGAAAAAATTGGGTTTTACGCCATTGTTCCTCGTACGCAAAGTGTCATCGATCATAAACAATGTTGATCTGTCTACATTCGTGAAACCATTAAGTATTTTAAAACATTCGATCAGTTTTCCTCGGAGGCGACGTTTCTCAAGAGAGAACATGTTAAGGGTGGAAAGCCTTTCTTTGTAGGATTTGTTGCGCAAGGAAGGGATCATTTTTGTTACCCGACGCTGAACACCTAATTTAGCAATATCCTTTGCATGGTGGGGAGACCAAAACTGTACCGCATATTCCAAGTGGAGTCTGACTAAACTATTGTAGAGCGGGAGTATTACATCTTTATTCTTGAATAAAAAGTTTCTTCTAATGAAGCCCAACATTCTGTTCGCTTTATTTGCTGCATCGATGCATTGCTGTGAGAATTTGAGGTTTGACGCGATTTTGACCCCCAAGTCCTTGACGCATTGAACGCTTTATGAGAGAGAGAGAGAGAGAGAGACCACATCCTCCCCCAATCCGTCTAGGTTTTGTTGGGGAGGAGGGGGAGAAGAAGAAGGAGGAGGAGGAGGAAAGGGTGGAGTAGTGTATAGGCTGACTTTTTTTTACTTTCTCTCTCTCTCTCTCTCTCTCTCTCTCTCTCTCTCTCTCTCTCTCTCTCTCTCTCTCTCTCCCACCTCTCCTCCTCTCCTCCCCCCCCTCCTCCCCCCCTTGACCCACACACAACAAGGTCAAGAGGGCTGCTGGGGCGGGGCGGGGCAGAACTCGTCATCGGGGGTGAGGGTAGGAGGGGGAAGGGGGGAGGTCATTGTCCGAGCCGTAGAGGTCATGCATGGAGGTCATGAGGTCGCCGGCTAAGGGGGGGAAGGGGGAGGGAGGAAGAGGGGGAAGGAGGGGGTAAAGGGGCAAGAAAGGGAAGAAGAGGAAGAAGGGAAGGAAGGGAGGTAAGAGGAAGGGGAGAGGGAGGGAAGGAGGAAAGATGGAAGGAAGGGGAAGAAGAGGAAGGATGGGGGAAGAAAAGGGGGGAAGGAGAAGGGGGAAGAAGAAAGGGGAAGAAGAAAGGGGAAGAGAGGGGCAGGAGAAGGGGGTAGGAAGGGGGTGAGAAAAAAAGGAGTTAAATAGGGGAGGGTCAAAGTTGTCACACACACACACACACACACACACACACACACACAAGGGCACTGATGTAGACTGGACGTGATTCATCGTGTATATGCCTGTGTGTGTGTGTGTGTGTGTGTGTGTGTGACTCATGGTCCACGGGGGGCTTTGCGAGGTCCCCAGGGGCATTCTTTCCTCTTTCCCTTTCCTCCCTCCTGTCCTTCCTCCCTCCAAACCCTTCCGGGGGGTAGAAAGGGTGAGGGAGGAGGAGGAGGAAGGAAGGACTGGGTTGGGGTAGGTGAGAAGGGAGTGAGGGAGGGAGAGGAGAGAGCATAGGAACAGTGAGGTAAGGCAAATAGTGTAACGCCATTCAAAAGCAAAGTGTGTCAGTAAGCAGAAGAGATGATCAAGAGGAGGACCTGCAATGCAATACGGAGGTCAAAAGAAGAAGAGGGGAGGAGGGAGGGAGGGAAACATGGAAACGCAGGCAACAGAAAGCTCATTACGAGGTTACCCGCTTTGGTGATTTAATCTGTTCATCAGCCACTTGGGGCCTGGGGAGCAAATGAAAGCACCTCGATATTCAGTTTTTTCCTGACGCAACGAAATGACGGTCGATTCGATGTTTGAAGGAGTTGATGGTATTCGCATTTACTACTTCTGGGGGAAGATTGTTCCAGTGGCGGATGACTCGGTTCGAAAAGAAACTCCTTCCGATGTCTGTGTTGCATCGACTCGACTGAATGGGTAAACCGTTATTTCTAGTTCTTGAGTTGGTTTGTAGTTGAAAGAATTTGGAATAATCGACGTTATTGAACTCAGGTACTTGAAAACTTGAATCATATCCCCTTGTAGGCGTCTTTTCTCCAGTGTAGAGAGATTGAGTCAAGGGAGGAAGAAGGAGAAAGGATATGAGAGGTAGAAGAAGAAGGAGGAGGAAGATGCAGAAAGGGAGAGGAAAGGGAAAGAGGAAGAAGGGAGAGTATGAAGAAGAACTTGGGGAGAGGAAGAAGAGAAAAGATGGAGGAGATAGGCGAGAGAAAATGAGAGGTAGAAGAAGAAGGAGGAGGAAGATGCAGAAGGGGAGAGGAAAGGGAAAGAGGAAGAAGGGAGGAGAGTATGAGGAAGAACTTGGGGAGAGGAAGAAGAGAAAAGATGGAGGAGATAGGCGAGAGGAAATGAGAGGTAGAAGAAGAAGGAGGAGGAAGATGCAGAAGGGGAGAGGAAAGGGAAAGAGGAAGAAGGGAGGAGAGTATGAGGAAGAACTTGGGGAGAGGAAGAAGAGAAAAGATGGAGGAGATAGGCGAGAGAAAATGAGAGGTAGAAGAAGAAGAAAAAGAAGGAGGAGGAAGATGCAGAAGGGAGAAGAGTGTGAGGAAGAACTTGGGGAGAGGAAGAAGAGAGATGGAGGAGATAGGCGAGAGGAAATGAGAGGTGAAGAAGAAGAAAAGAAGGAGGAGGAAGATGCAGAAGGGAGAGGAAGAAGGGAGGAGAGTATGAGGAAGAACTTGGGGAGAGGAAGAAGAGAAAAGATGGTGGAGATAGGCGAGAGAAAATGAGAGGTAGAAGAAGAAAAAGAAGGAGGTCGCAAAGGGCCATCTCCTGTAAACCTAACCCCACACCGTATCTTATCCTCACTGTCCATGAACTTATCCAACCTCCTCTTGAATGTATATATCCATCGTGTTGACTCCCACCACATAACATAAGAACGTAAGGAGTCTGCAAGAGGCCGGTCAAATCTAATCCATTTATCTACTATTATCGAGCCCAAGTTCTTCCTCCTCCTCCAGTCCCTTTCCTCTCCTCCTTTCTCCCTCTATTTCCCTTACCCCCTTTCCTCCTCCCTCTCCTCCCTTACACCATCTATCTATCGTCTTTTTCCTCCAGCCCCTTTCCTCTCCTCCCGTCTCCCTCTTTCCCTATTCTTGCTAATGCCTTTGTTGGATCTGAATCTATCCAACCTGAACCCATTGCTACGTGTCTTACCAGGTGGGAATGAGAGGAAGGAGAAAAGTGAAGGGGAGGAATATGGGGAGGAATGGAGGAGATAGATGATGGATAGAAGGGGTGAGGGGGGGAGGAGAGAGGCCTAGGTTGGGGGGGGGGAAGGTCACGGTCACAAGACAATGCCATGGAATGCGTAGAATGAGGTCTCAGGTGTAGACAGGTGAACACACACACACACACACACACACACACACCTGTTTTTTTTTCCTATCTGTCTTTTTATATGACTTAAGATTAGGCTATGTTGCTTTTTTTCTTCATTATTGTTTTTGTTTTTTTTACTTTGATGGTCGGTCGGTCTCTCTCTCTCTCTCTCTCTCTCTCTCTCTCTCTCTCTCTCTCTCTCTCTCTCTCTCTCTCTCTCTCTCTCTCTCTCTCGTCTATTATTTATTTTCAATTCTATTTTTTGTTGTTGTTTTCATTATTTGTTTCTGCCCTTTGAGTTCCTTCCTTTCCTGTAAAAAAAAGTGGGTGGAGATTGAAATGGGAGGGAGGGAGGGGGGGGAGAAGGGGGTCAGAGGAGGTGTAAAGGGTCATGATGGGTCAGCTCAGTCGGTCAGTGGTGGTGGTGGTGGTAGTTGTGGTGGTGGTGCTCGTGGTGGTCATCGTCGTGGTGCTGAATCCTGAGTCCTGAAGTGCGTGACATAGGCGAGGAAAGGAAGGGTTAAAGGGACTGTTACACTGGGCAAATTTTCCGTGGATCTTCAGTCAAACCACGATTTCCGCTGGCCTGGTTCTCATTTGTTTGTTGTTATTGCTGCTGCTGATGATGATGAGTAATACCGTCGTCCTTCAGTGAAATCTACCGTAGCTTTGGAAGATCGTGGACACGTCAGAAAACCACGGAAATATGAGAACCACGCCAGCGGAAATCGTGGTTTGACTGAAGATACACGGAAATTTTACCCAGTGGAGGCACTAAGATCGGCATTCCCAGACGTCTCCGCCCTATTTCCAAAGGCCGAAAGGTTCTTATGAGTGGTTTATGACGTTCATTGTACACAGAGGTAGGGTCCACCAGGATCATAAAACTACCCCTGGAAATGCCCAAAACCACTACGAAAACCTTGTCAAATAAGAACAACATAAGAACATAGGGAAACTGCAAGAGGCCGGGTGGCCTACACAGGGCAGCTCCAGAATCCCCCCCACTACTCACGGTGGGTGAGGTGTAGTTTCAGGGGTTACAGGTAGAGGCTTGATCCTCGTTTTACCGGCGGTACTATGCACGCACCAGTACCCTGCCACCTTACTGCACCCACACCTCACTGCCACCTGTCGTCTTCGTCCATGTAGCTATCCAGTCTACTCTTAAAACAAGCTATCGTCCCTGCACTAATTATGTGATTGCTGAGTCTATTCCATTCCCCCGGCTTGGACGCCGAAATGAGGATGTGCCCCTAGGTCTGGTGGTGGGCGAGTCAGTAATGTGTGTTGTGTTTGTCCCGGCAGATGACGATGTCTGGCGAAGAGCCGGAGCAGGAAGGTCAGCTGTCCTCGGCGGGGGAGGCGGCCGAGAAGGAGGACACGGAGACCCTGGTGGGCCACAGCAGCCTGGAGGAGGAGGAGGAGGACGAGGAGCATCAGCATGGCCAGCAGGAGGACGGGCGGCGGCGGCGGCGGCGGCAGCACCAGCACCAGCAGGGGGCGGCGGGCATGGAACAGCTCACCTACAGCAGGATGGCCCACCTGCTGGCCGTCTACCAGAACAAGGTGTGTGTGTGTGTGTGTGTGTGTGTGTGCGCGCTTACCTAATATATACAGGAATGAGCGAAGCTGCTTGAATCCCGTTTTTAAGCCGTTTTATCGTATTTATCTCTAAAATTGTGTATGATTTTAGGACATGAATTATTTCGTGTGTGTGTGTGTGTGTGTGTGTGTGTTGCCTGCGCGGCGGGGCGCCACCCCTGGAGTCGAGGGTTTGCCGGGGCCTCGAAACCCCCGCCACCGCCGGTGTCGCCCAGAACTGGCGGCGGCGGCGGCGGCAGGGGTTCACGGGGTTCATGGGCAGGTGTTGCCGCCTGCCGGACTGCCCCGGGTGGCTGCGGCTGCCGTGCAGGTGGTGGTGTGGCGGGTTACCGCCCCGCCCCGCCCTGCCCCGTGGTGACCGCCCCCCCCTTGACTGTTGCAGGTGCAGGAGAGCCGGCGCGTGATCGCCGGCCTGAGGCGGCAGAAGGACACGCAGCTGCAGGCGGTGATCAGTCAGCTGCTGCTGCTGGAGGCGCGGCTGCGGCGGGAGCAGAAGGGTATCGTGGGGCAGCTGGCGCAGCGCGACCACGTCATCTCGGCGCAGCGGCAGGAAATTGACCGTCTGCGACGCGACAACCGCCGCCTCATCAACAGGCTCAAGAAGGTGAGCGAGGCCTCAGCGTGCGAGGCGGAGTGCCGCGAGCCACGCCTCAAGGTGAGCCGCGTCGAGGCTGAGGACGGTGCCTACTCCGGCCCAGGGGGACACGCCTCCTCGCCCCCGGGTCGCAAGTCCTCGGCCGGCGTGATCCGCGTCGCCACCAGCGTGTCAGAGCTCATCAGCGGCAGCACCACCAGCACCAGCACCAGCGGCGGCGGCAAGGAGCGGCACCACGCCAAGATCTCGCCCGCCGTGTACCAGGTCAGCGTGCGTGGCTGCGGCGGCGAGGGCGGCCAGCGGGCGGCGCCGCCCGTCAACCCCAACGTGGCGCTGATCCGCGCCACCACGGACCGCGTGTTCCACAAGCCGCCCATCGCTGAGAAGCCCCGCACGGCGGCGGCGCGGGCGGGGCGGGGCCAGCTGCCGCCCCACCGCACGCAGCACATCGTCAGGAGCTACAACGGCAAGTGCACCATCGTGTCCACCATCAGCCGCCTGCTGGAGGAGGAGTCCGACGCCAACACCACGGGCAGCAGCGAGCCCTCCTCCCCCGAGGCCACCCTCAAGCCGCCCACGCCGCGGGTCATCCGCCTCGCGCGCCGCTTCGAGGAGGGCCTGTCCCCGACACCGTCTCAGCAGCAGCAGCAGCCCGTGGTCTCCGACGCCGCCAGCTCCCCAGACTCGGCGCGCCGCGACGACCGCAGCACCAAGTCCTACATCATGGACGAGTACGAGGTGGGTGCCGCGCCCGCGAAGGGGAAGGGCCAGGGCCAGGGAGGGCAGGGGCACCGGGAGGGGGATACACTGTACTTACCTGAGACTGTTCAGACTAAAACGTGTCTTTACTTTCCCACTTCATCAAGCAGCAACTACTTGTTTCACATTGTGGCTCACACTCAAATGATTTTTGTATACATGTCCAAACAAATGTCTGTGTGTTTGTATATATAATTAATTTAATTTTTATTGTTCTATAAAGCCCATCATCATCAACACCCAGTCTAACGCCTCCCTTCTACATGTCTCCCAGGTGACGAGCGGCTACAACAGCGACGCGGTGAGTGACCACGAGTACGAGAACATCCAGATGGTGAGCTGCCGCGACACCTCCCCCGCCGGGAAGCTCCAGCACTCGCCGGGGAAGGGCAAGGTGGGCAGTGGAGCCGAGGAGGGCGAGGAGCGGGAGGACGGGGAGGAGGAGGAGGACAACTATGTCATACTGAGGGCCGTGACGGAGAACCCCGACTCTGACTCCGGCCACTGGGTGAGTCGCGGGGCGGGGAAGGCTTTGTCGCCGACTTTTCTTCTTTTTCTTTCCTTTTGTTTCTTTTACCTTTATTTTTTCCTTTGTATGATTCCAACTTTCCAAACAAACTGCTTCTATATAAATATTTTGGCATTTTTTTAATTTCTTCATATGGCAGCGAAGTTTTCTCATTTATTTTTCTTTATATTAATTTTTTTTGTTTGTATGATCAGATTTTCTTTTTTTTACAATTCACACACACACACACACACACACACACCTTGAATAAACTTGGCCTGTAATCAACTGCTGTGAGATTTGCAGATTACCGTAAATATTGATAGACAGGCTGACCGGATTAAATGACAGAAGGTGTAGATAGACAGATTGCATGTAGATATATTGACAGACTGGGTGAAGGGTGAGGCACAGAGAGACAGATGAACAGACAGATGAGGTGAATGATGGGCTTTCTGAGTGAGAGGAGGAGGAGGAGGAGGCCGGGGAGAGGGGTAGGGGGCAGGAAAACCGGCCTGTCCATAAGCTGAGGAGGTGTGGAGCCGGATCGGAGACAAAGGTGAGGAAGTGGATGATGTGGTTTATGTGGATGTAGAGTGGCCGGGATTCGAACCTGGGCCTGTAGATTTGTAGGTATGCACGCAAACCACTGTACCAGGAAGGCATTGTATTTCCTCCTGCCTACGACTTGAACTCCTCCCGAAATTGACCCCGCTTTTGGCCACCTCTTTGGATTCTTTTTAGGAGCAGCGAATAGTGGGCTTTCTTTTTTTTTATTATTGTTTCCTTTTTTGTGCCCTTGAGCTGTCTCCTTTGTTGTAAAAAAAAAAAAAAAAAAAAAAAAAGTCGAGCAAAAAAACAATAGCATTTCATACATTAATACAATTTATCCTCTCCCAGGTGGATGTTCCTGATGACCAACACATTTACTCCAACGTGGAATTCTCCTCGGGACTCTTGATCAAGGACGTGGAGGAGGTGGACGAGGCGGAGGATACACTGGTGGAAGAGGCGGAGAGGGAGAGGGAGAGCCACCGGAGCCCCGAGAACGCCAGGAACACTCGGAGAAATGCCAGGAACCGCAGCCCCAGGAGTCCGTCGGGGCGGGGCATACTGGAGACCAACCTGGACGCCTCCCCTGAATCGCCACCAACGTCTGAGGGGCGGCACCATCATGGGGTGAGTCTGGGGCCCATATTCTTAAATGTCTCAGAACCCCAGATCACTTGTTTGAAAAGCCTCTTGTCGAAGTTGCTGGGATTTCCATGAACTGTTTTGTGGTGCTGGTGAAAATCCTGCACTTTTTTTTTTTATTTATTTATTTATTTATTTATTTTTTACGTCACTAGTATATATTAACACTTATATGGCCAGTTTGTTTTTTTTATTATATTTTTCTGGGGACAGAGTTAGTTAGAAGAAACATATTACAAACTCATTCGTTAAAAGTTCTAAAATAAAATCAACAAAACCAACCAACTATGCCTTGAAAAACGGGTCAAAACAGACAAATCATTCACAGTATTGTTGATGGAGATTAATACAACCTTTGAAAACTCAGATGTAGGAGCTCAAAAAAATTCAACGCTCTTGGTTAGTAAGCTGTCAAACTAAAGACTATGAAAGCACCTCATATATTGTCCTCATAAATAGGTGACCTTCTTTAGTGTTTGGTGTTCCTACATGTGGGTAACACTAGTTCAGGGTATAGGCACCTTAACCCGGTAGCAGCGACGGGCCAAATTTGTGGCTTCACCGTGTAGCAGCGACGGGCCAAATTTGTGGCTTCACCGTGCAGCAGCGACGGGCCAAATTTGTGGCTTTACCGTGTAGCAGCGACGGGCCAAATTTGTGGCTTCACCGTGTAGCAGCGACGGGCCAAACTTGTGGCTTTACCATGTAGCAGCGACAGGCCAAATTTGTGGCTTTACCATGTAGCAGCGACGGGCCAAATTTGTGGCTTTACCGTGTAGCAGCGACGGGCCAAATTTGTGGCTTTACCGTGTAGCAGCGACGGGCCAAATTTGTGGCTTTACCATGTAGCAGCGACGGCCAAATTTGTGGCTTTACCATGTAGCAGCGACCGGCCAAATTTGTGGCTTTACCATGTAGCAGCGACGGGCCAAATTTGTGGCTTTACCATGTAGCAGCGACGGGCCAAATTTGTGGCTTTACCGTAGCATGACAGACCAAATTTGTGGCTTTACCATGTAGCAGCGATGGGCCAAATTTGTGGCTTTACCATGTAGCAGCGACGGGCCAAATTTGTGGCTTTACCGTGTAGCAGCGACGGGCCAAATTTGTGGCTTTACCGTGTAGCAGCGACGGGCCAAATTTGTGGCTTCACCGTGTAGCAGCGACGGGCCAAATTTGTGCCATGATATAAACCCCAAAAAATAGATGATACATAATCTGATCACAAATGCTTTGATATATATTATGAAATGGTTTGTGTGAGGGGTGATTTTTTCTCATTTTTCTCGCTTGGAGGGACCATTAAGAAACATGATCCACGCTGATACCGGGTTAATCTTCTAATATACGTTCATGCTCTGTTACTTTCCATAGAATATACAGACTTTAGTTTATTCATTGTTTGTCTACCCCATCATCATAAGTGCAGACAACAACCTGAACAACACTATAGAAGCTGAGACTTTGAGGAGACTACAATAACCCCCTTTGCCCTTCCTCAACAGCACCCCGAGACCCTTCGCGCCGCCAAGAATGTCCCGCGCTCCCGCCACAATATCAATCTCATCATGGAGACCGACGGTGACCACATGACGGAGAACTTTGAGGAGTTCACCCTCGATTCGCTGGAGCTGGAGGAGGAGCGGGAGAGGGAGGAGGAGGAGGCCGGGGAGCGGGGGAGAGGGAAGGAAAACCGGCCTGTCCATGAGCTGAGGAGGTGTGGAGATGGAGCGGAGACAAAGGTGAGGAGGTGGATGAGATGGATGATATGTTTATGTGGATGTAAAGTGGCCGTGATATGAACCTGGGCTCACGGATTCATAGGTAGGCACGCTAACCACTGCACCAGGGAGTCATGGATCAGGAACAGAGTAAAAAATATAAAAAAACAGCATTTCACACGTTAATACAGTTCAATAAAAACACAAAACACTCACAAACAAACACACACACACACACACACACACACACAAATTCACATAAACAAACACAGTAATAACAATAACCTTTGATAACATAAAACAACCCATACAAAAACAAACTCACAAACAAACTGTAAAATCACACAAAATCCCAAACAACAACAGATAAAACACACACACACACACACACACACACACACACACACACACACACCACTAACCGCTTCCTTCACCTCCAGGACGGGCGGGGGCGGGAGGAGGCGCAGCGGGAGGCCTTGGAGAACCTGGTGGGCGGCGTGACCTCCCATAGTGGCTCCAACAGTGGCCAGTACGAGAAGTTCCTGGAGGCGACGGGACTCAGCCAGAAGTCCATCCTCACCCCCACACGCATGTACTACAACCACCGGTGAGCTGAGTCCGGGCGGCACACCTGGAGTCATATTTCTAGACATTTCGAGGCTTACACACCTACACTTGTTAAGGCTATGTTAGACTGTTAGAGGCTCTGTTAGTATTTCCATGGGTAGATTTATGAGCCAAGTGATAGTTTGACAAGGCTTTGGTAGAGGTTGTGTTAGTATTTCCATGGATAGATTTATGAGCCTAGTGATAGTTTGGCAAGGCTTTGGTGGAGGTTGTGTTAGTATTTCCACGGGTAATTTGATGAGCCTTGTGATAGTTTGACAAGGCTGGTAGAGGTTGTGTTAGTATTTCCATGGGTAGTTTGATGAGCCTAGTGATAGTTTGGCAAGGCTTTGGTGGAGGTTGTGTTAGTATTTCCACGGGTAATTTGATGAGCCTAGTGATAGTTTGGCAAGGCTTTGGTGGAGGTTGTGTTAGTATTTCCGGGTAGTTTGATGAGCCTAGTGATAGTTTGGCAAGGCTTTGGTGGAGGTTGTGTTAGTATTTCCACGGGTAATTTGATGAGCCTAGTGATAGTTTGGCAAGGCTTTGGTGGAGGTTGTGTTAGTATTTCCACGGGTAATTTGATGAGCCTAGTGATAGTTTGGCAAGGCTTTGGTGGAGGTTGTGTTAGTATTTCCACGGATAGATTTACGAGCCTTGTGATAGTTTGGCAAGGCTTTGGTGGAGGTTGTGTTAGTATTTCCATGGGTAGATTTACGAGCCTTGTGATAGTTTGGCAAGGCTTTGGTGGAGGTTGTGTTAGTATTTCCATGGGTAGTTTGATGAGCCTTGTGATAGTTTGGCAAGGCTTTGGTGGAGGTTGTGTTAGTATTTCCACGGATAGATTTACGAGCCTTGTGATAGTTTGGCAAGGCTTTGGTGGAGGTTGTGTTAGTATTTCCATGGGTAGATTTACGAGCCTTGTGATAGTTTGGCAAGGCTTTGGTGGAGGTTGTGTTAGTATTTCCATGGGTAGTTTGATGAGCCTTGTGATAGTTTGGCAAGGCTTTGGTGGAGGTTGTGTTAGTATTTCCATGGGTAGTTTGATGAGCCTTGTGATAGTTTGGCAAGGCTTTGGTAGAGGTTGTGTTAGTATTTCCATGGGTAGATTTATGAGGCTCGTGATAGTTTGACAAGGCTATGGTAGAGGTGTGTTAGTATTTCCATGGGTAGTTTGATGAGCCTAGTGATAGTTTGACAAGGCTTTGGTGGAGGTATGTTAGTATTTCCATGGGTAGTTTGATGAGCCTTGTGATAGTTTGACAAGGCTTTGGTAGAGGTTGTGTTAGTATTTCCATGGGTAGATTTATGAGGCTCGTGATAGTTTGACAAGGCTATGGTAGAGGTGTGTTAGTATTTCCATGGGTAGTTTGATGAGCCTAGTGATAGTTTGACAAGGCTTTGGTAGAGGTATGTTAGTATTTCCATGGGTAGTTTGATGAGCCTTGTGATAGTTTGACAAGGCTTTGGTAGAGGTTGTGTTAGTATTTCCATGGGTAGATTTATGAGGCTAGTGATAGTTTGACAAGGCTTTGGTGGAGGTTGTGTTAGTATTTCCATGGGTAGATTTATGAGGTTCGTGATAGTTTGACAAGGCTATGGTAGAGGTATGTTAGTATTTCCATGGGTAGTTTGGTGAGCCTAGTGATAGTTTGACAAGTCTTCTGCTCTATGAATGTGAAAAACCATGGCTCATATTCCCAGACATTGCCAGGCTCACACACCCACATGATAAGCAGAAAGAGGATCAAAATCAATGTCATACAAGAAAAGGTTAACATGAGTGTAGTGGATGAATGGAACAAACAAATCAGATGTTTAGTTTATGGAAATACAGTTAAATGTTTCAAATGGAATTTAGATTGATTTGTGGATGAGGAGACCAGATGATGAATGGATGCTGGCTGACTGGGCTCTTGTAGTCTCCTTAATTTTTTTGTGTATCCTTGTTATTGCCATTACTAAAGAAGAAAAGCCACGCTGGTCATTGGTATTGTTTTGTTTTAGTTGTTTGGCCCAAAGAAGGTAACTTGGTTGGCCATGGCATCATAACATTATCTGTCATCTGGTGCTAGTTAGTGTAGAAGGAAAGTTTTGCTCTATTGAGGCTAACTTGATGAAGAAGCTCCTCCTCCTCCTTGGCTTGATAATAATGGCTCCACTATAAGATATACTCATAATTGCTTGTGCCATTAATGGGTAGGGGCTGACCAAGTGACCCCATCATAAAAGCCTGCCAGAATTATGGGCCCAGCATTATATGAAAAAAATTAAAGACACACCCACATAACACAACTAAGCTGACTAATCTTGTCCTCACTCCCAGGTCCGTGCTGAAGCCAAGGGACGTAAAGCACCGCAACAAGCTCCGCGCCGCCTTCACCACGCTGTCCACCCTGGAGGAGGCGCCGGGGTCAGGGGGCGGCAGCAGGTACTGGACCGAGCCCTACCTCTAAGGCCCCGCGTCCCCCCGTCTACCTCAGTCCGTCTGTGTCGCTGCTGAGCTGAGCTACTCATGAGTCTTAGCCATGTGCTGAGACTAATTTTCCGGTTGAATATAATAGGAAAATTAGGCTAAGGGGATCCCGGCAGTCTAAGGCTCATAAGAGGTTTTGATTAAGTCTTTGCTGTATATTGAGAATCGTTGAGACTCCTTATGTTCTTATGTTCGTATTTTATCCATTGAATGTACAGTAGTGTTCCAAATAGCATGAGAGGATATACCATGATTTGTGAGTTGTGCAAGCTATGAAATATCGAGTCATAGCGATCTTGTAGGGCGAGCAGGTCTGAATAGGACACAATTCAGACCAAAATGAACTTGGATGAAAAAATAAGCAACAAATGTGAAAATCAAACAGCTCAAAAATGATCTTATAGGGCAAGCAGATCAGTAATAGGACATAATACTGATCAAAATGAACTTAGATGAAAAATGAAGTTGCAGAAGCAAAAATCAAACAGCTCAGCCCATAGATCACACCACACTGAATACCTTGACCCCAAACAGCACAAACTTCTGTACCAGCCAACTTTGAGCTATGAAAAAGAAGTTACAGAAGCAAAAATCAAACAGCTCAGCCCATAGATCACACCACACTGAATACCTTGACCCCAAACAGCACAAACTTCTGTATCCTCCAAATTTGAGCTATGAAAGATTAGTTACAGAAGCAAAAATCAAACAGCTGAGTCCGTAAGATCACACCACACTGAATACCTTGACCCCAAACAGCACAAACTTCTGTATCCTCCAAATTTGAGCTATGAAAGATTAGTTACAGAAGCAAAAATCAAACAGCTCAACCCATAAGATCACACCACACTGGATACCTTAACCCCAAACAGCACAAACTTCTGTATCAGCCAACTTTGAGCTATGAAAAAGAAGCAAAAATCAAACAGCTCAACCCATAAGATCACACCACACTGAATACGTTGACCCCAAACAGTATGAACATCCTTATCCACCAAATTTGAACCCTGATAAAACAAGTAACAAGTGGAAATCAAACAAAATCAAACAGCTCAACCCATAAAATCACACTACACTAAATACCTTGAATCCAAACAGCACGCACTTCCATATCCACCAAATCTGAACTCTGAAAAAAACAAGTAACAGGTGGAAATCAAACAAAAATCAAACAGCTCAACCCATAAAATCACACCACACTAAATACCTTGAATCCAAATTGCACGCACTTCCATATCCACCAAATCTGAACTCTGAAAAAAACAAGTAACAAGTGGAAATCAAACAAAATCAAACAGCTCAACCCATAGGATCACATGCACTGAATATCATAAACCTAAACAGTGCAAGCTTGTATATCCACCAAATTCTTAAGCTCTTCGGAACACTACTGTAACAAACGACTTAGGCTTACGGGATCCCAGTAGTTTAAGGCTCATAGTAGCTTAGCCTGTAGCTCTATAGACTCATGTACTGTATAGTTTTCCCTGTATAACCCTAACACCCTCCCTAACTTTAACTTCGTTCAGTATTTCCTAGAGTTACGCTGAGTGACCAGTTTCTCTTCGACATTCCGTTTTTCGTTCCTTGGCTTCGTTTGGGTTGTTTGACTTTCCTGGAGGTTTGAGGTGTTTGTCAGGCTGGGCATCTGTTTGTTTGTGAACTGTGTCCCTGTCTTCTTTTTTGTTTAACATTCTTATTCACAGTGGAATAGATGCTCGGCCTAACTCTGTACTATCAACGGCCTCAGTGCCTCAAAAGTACACTGCAAACCTCCCTTAGACCAGAAAGTTTATGCCTAACGAGTCTTTCTCTCACTGAAAAAGAGAATTTGCTATGTTGCTTTTTTTCTCTTACTCATGTTGCTAAGAAAAAATGATGGAGTGAAAGAGAGAGCCGACTATCTTCTCTCTTTCTGTTACTTTATGATGCTGAAAAGTGACTGATGGAAAGAGAGAATTGAGTATCTTCATTTCTCCTCAGTCACTAATTAAGCTGGAAAAAGTGACGGATTGAAAGAGAATCGGACTATCTTCTCTCTTTCTGTTACTTTATGATGCTGAAAAGTGACTGATGGCAAGAGAGAATTGAGTATCTTTATTTCTCCTCAGTCACTAATTAAGCTGAAAAAAGTGACAGATTGAAAGAGAATCGGCTATGTTCTTTTTTCTCTTCCTCAGTGACAGTTTGAAAGAGAGAATTAACAATCATCTTTATTTTTCTCCGTCACAAATGATGCGAGAAAATTGGCCATCTTCTCTTTTCTCTCTCACTGACAGTGCTGAAAAAGGTTACTGATTGAAATGAGAGAGAATCCACCATACTGTTCTTTTCTCTCAAGTGTATTATATTTAGAGTAAGCGGTGTTGTTCTGTATATATTATTTATCTCCATTGGCCAACAGTGGTCGAGTTGTCTTACATGCAAGTGTCAACTGATAACGTCTTTTTAGGGGCCTGTTGTTACTGTTACGTTACTGCTTCCATCCACGCCTTTCTCCACTTAGTAAACCCATTGGTCGTTTTCCGTTAAACTGTTACAAACTTTTTTAATACAGTAATAATACAGTAAGAAAAACTCTTTAAAAAAAATTAGTTTCACTCTCTGCGTCTTAGGATCTTCTGTGCACACTCCTCTCTTAGCATCTTCATGGAATAGTGGAAGGGAAAGTTGCAGTCTGTTGTGGTTCTTTTATCTTCATCTGTTTTGTTGAGTTTACAAATAAGTTTCATCTCCTACAGTTTGGTCTTTATATTAGCTAACATGATTTTTAACTTCCTCCTTCTCCCCTATTCTGATTCTTGTCCTTAGTCAACCAAGGGAAGGGAATCTTCCAGTCTGTTCTGGTTGACTTTATAAATACGTTTCATCTTGTGGAGTTCTCAGTGTGCTAACAGTCTTGGCTTAGAACACACAGACAAAAATCATTAGTATACTAGTTCTTTCTTAATACATAGATTGATTCACATCATTTTATTACTCTGCAAGAAACATAGCTATAGTCACAAGGCTAATATGAAAAGAGCGCAAATGAGAGAGCAAATACTTCACTAATAGTCCCATCAAATATACAGGTTTCAGGAAGACAATGTTCTGAGAGGAGTGTGTATAAGCCTGGTCCTGAGAGGCACAAGGGAAGAACTGTTACTACTCAGAGAGGGAACAGGAACTACCAAGGGCAAGGAGACAATGCAATCCCTTGGTAGTGATAAAGCAGTGTCCAAACCCTTCACTCTGGCTATTTATACACTTCCACAGTCCCCCTACTTGTTAAATTATTGGTTTGGTTTGTTGAGGCAGTTTAGCATTCAACTCAATCTTTTGTTAATTCAGTTCAATTCCCTGTATTTACCCTTCACAAAGAAACATTACAAGCGGTTCTCTCTCTCTTGTAAAGATCTCTGTGGCTTGCTATGATGGAGACAAGCTCAGTAGTAAGGCACAGTAATGGTAACAGTAACTAATCATGCTCTTTTGTTTATCAGTCCACACAGCACTAACAAGCAAAACACTGCCCCAAAAGAATATATGATCATGTCTTTATTTATGGGTACAGTTGGTCTCGCTTCTGCCGTTTAAAGAGTGAACACTGTCTATTTTGATATTTTGCAAGTGGTAGACAAGACTTACAAGCAAAACACTGCCCCAAAAGAATATATGATCATGTCTTTATTTATGGGTACAGTTGGTCTCGCTTCTGCCGTTTAAAAAGTGAACAGTGTCTCTCTTGATATATTGCAAGTGGTGGACCAAGAAACATCACAAGTCCAATTATAAACAACACAAGTCTCAGTGGTTCTGAGTCTTTGCTTACAGTGCTTCAAAATAGACAGCACACTCATAAATGGTGGAAGCCAAGGCCTCTGTACATGCATTGAGGGTATTACTGGATGGCGGGTGAGTGCCGGGCAGCCGATTCACCCACGCCATGCAAAGGTCTAAAGGAGCATTAAAGAACGAGCTGTGTTTAGATTTTGTTTCTGTATTTATTTATTTATTATTACTGCATTCGATGAGGTAATGTGCTGTATTGATGACTTTATTTCTTTATTTGTTGCTGGATATCATAAAAGCAGACATATGTACACACACACACACACACATATGATAGTTAGAAAAGCGAGGTAGAACAGTTTCGAGCCAGGACCAAGCACCATCATCACCACCACCACCACCACAACCACCACCACTATCACCACTACCACCACCAAGAAAAGAAGATAACAACCTGAAGAACAAAACAACACAACCATAACAGCAAGATTAACAACAACAACAACCAGGCAGAAAATATATTGTGTGCCTTTTACTTCTGTGCTCTGAAATGCTCTTAGAAAAAACAGTATTGAGCTTCTTTTACAGAGTTTTGAAGCATGATATCGCCAACCTCGTCTTCTCTGTGTGGGCTAAATTATACATACTTCCGTTAGTGTTTTGTTGTGTTGTCAAGAATATGGATTGTGTTTATCAGTTTGTCTCAGTGTGATTTGCAACTTTTTTTTCTTATTTTTCTTATTTCTTATACTCATTCTTATACTTCTTATTCTGACCTCTCATTTTTCTTTATTTTTTTCTTTTTTATTTTTTATTTCTTTAGGGTGGCATATTTTTGGTATCTTTTCTTTGCCATTGAGCTGCATCCTTCCCTGTAAAAATATCATTGTAACAGTTATTATTTCTCTTAGTGGGCTTTTTTATTAATTTATTTGTCCATTCACTTATGTTTTTGCCCTTGAGCTGCTTCCTTTCCTGTTAAAAATCATGCAACAGTTAGTGACATTCGGTCATGATATTCACTTCCTTGGCCCAATGTTCAAGCTGATGGGTCATACTTCCACTCTTTACCAGCTTAATGACAAATCTCACCATGATAATCAAAAGTCAGTCATGTGGAGCTGTAATATTCACTTACTCGGCTGATGTTTGAGTAGATCGGTCACGTGCAAGCACTCTTTCACGGCTTAGCGATTCATCTTAGTGTGGTCTCGGTATTCAGTTTTTCTTGTTTCTCCGTAAAAGGACTCAAATCTAAAGTGACAGAGAAATGTTAATGATAGAACTAGCTATACTTGATACTCTTTAAAAGTTGCAAGTGGAAGAATTGTCCAAAAGCATGTCATAAGTTCCTGTTCAGATGTAGAGGAGAGAAATTGAGAAGAAATAAAAAAAAGGAGGTTGATTATGAAAGAGACAAAAAGGTGATAAATGATGAAAAGAGGAAATTGTGAGAAGAGAAGGAGATAAATCATGGAAAATAAAAAGGGGGATAAATTGTTAGAAGAAAAAAGGGAATAAAAAGTGAAAAGAGAGAGAGAGATACAAAAACAGACTAAACTTGCTTCTAAAACTCACTCTGTAGTCATTGGTTCTGTGTAATTCCAAAGACAGAAAAAGAGGGATACAAAAACAGACTGTATAAAAACATTCACTTCATAAAATCATTGGTTCTTTGTAATCTCAAAAATCTCTGTCGCTCCTTGTCTCTGGGCCGGCAAATGTGTGTTCCCCTCATCACGTTGTTGCCAGAGTTTGCTTCCTTCCTCCGCCTCAGCTGTGGAGGTTGTCAAGGAGAGCTGCTCTGGCCGCCCAGGAACATGTCTCTGTTGTGTAGATTCATGTGTGTGAACGTTATACTAACAGAGACCCATGTTACACCCCCACCCAGCCTGGAGGGAAACACTAAGCTTGACTGGTGAAGATTGCAAGGAGCGAGAGTGACTTTTTGGGGTCTACGCTTAACTATGAGTGAAAGTTTTCAAGATTCACAAAATTATAGATCTGACGAAAATGACAAGAAACGAGAATGGCCTTTAGAGTTTGTCAGTTAGCCATAGGTGAAAGTTTTTAAGGTACACAATATTATAAAGAGTATAAGTTTGTGAATTGAAAGTCATGTCATTCTGCTGTTTAATTCTTTATGTCAGAGTTCATTTTACTTTAAAAATAGTGATGCACTTTCTTTGCATTTCTGTGGATGAACGTTCTGAAGAAACACAAAATAATAAAAAAATATGAGTTAGTAAATTAAAGCTGTCTCAAACTCAAATTTTTCATATCATAGTCTATGCCTCTCTTAAAATGGTACTGCACTCTTTTGATATTTCTATAATAAATTAATAAGTAATGTATTAGCCTTTTGACACATATGTTTACTGGAGAAACTAGACATTACAGTGATAATATTGTAGTTGTGACACCATGCAGTAATGCTCCAATCGGTCAGCCAATCATTAGTAATATTGCAGCTAAAAATGGAGTAAGGCCTTTCACATATTGAAACAGTTATTCGACAGTCATATTAACAAATACATAAGGAGTGTACAAGAAGCTCATCAGCTTACTTGTGGCAGCTCATGAAAATCAATCATTTATATTTTTTTACAGTAAAGAAAGCAGCTCAAGGGCATGAAAAAAGACCCACTAATTATTATTCCCACAAAGAAGAAAATTAATGTTTGAACGGAGTGTTGAATTCAGTTAGAGAGGTGTCCAAACTGTTTATCACCAACATCTGTAAATCTGTTTCTTCTCTTACTTCTCTTATCACAATTCATTTCCTTTTTTTTCCTTTTCAGAATTATCTCCTTATTTTTCTTTTCACACTTTACCTTTTCCTTCTTTCTTATGATTTCTCTTCTTTAAAGGCAGAATAAAAACCTTTCCTTTCCCTTTGAAACATTTGTATTCTCACCACTGACTGTATTGTTTGTTCCACTCATATCCACTGAATCAAGACTTGGAAGCATAATATCACCTTTCATCTGGGTGTGCAGCTGACATCACCCTATGACAATATGACCAGTGGCAGGAGAACACAGTGCGATATGAAGGCTGTGTAATATGTCCTTGTGTTGTTATTACTTGAGTCCACCTTTAGAAACATAACATTTTCAGTCTCTTATACGTGAAGCTTATGACACAGGAAGGACACAGTAGAATGTGAAAACAGGGTGATAAGCGCCTGTGTTGTTTCTTGCGTTGTTTATGGTAGTGCGAAGTCCTGGTTGCTTGTAAGGTGTATGACTAATGGTTGGCGAACACAGTGTAATATGACCACAGTGTAATAAGTGGTTGTGTGGTGTTTTGTGGTGGTGTTCTGCTAGATTGATAATGTTGAAAAATGGTGTTGTGTTGTTCTGTGTGTTTGGTGTGGTGGTGTGAAGTTCTGGTTGGCTGTAAGGTCTTGTTCTGCTATACTGATGATGTTGCAAAATGGTGTTGTATGTTGTGTGTGTGTGTGTGTGTATCAAAACAGGATATTCTGAGTTTATGTCTTCATCTAGTCAGGCCATAAGCTTAGTAGTTGTTAATGGGACAGGGAAGCCATGCAGTAAAGGAAGCAAAAGAAAAATACTTCACTGATATATGGTTGGAAGAGGTGCTAAAAATCTGGCCTTGATGGTATAACATTTTGTGTCTCCATTAGTGTCAAGGAATTTGATGAACTTTGCTCTGATAACTTGAATCTCAGACATGGTAGAAGGAGGAGAAGTTGAGAGATACAATGAAAAGTGATTGAAAGATGGCCTTTTTAGTATAACCATTGTGTATTTTCCTTCATTAAGTTTTTATGTCTGTAGATTGTGACTCATTTTTCTTTTATCATTTGAAAATACAAGATATACAACAAAAAATATATGTAAATAGCTTCAGGCCTTAGAAACTGGAAATGGTGCTTGAAGTTTAACTCTTTGTTTAACCATTTTTCAGTATTCTCCATCATAACCCTTTAGAGTTTGACCTTTTCTCTTGTAATATAAAAAGGGAAATCACTCGGAACTTCAGACATACAAGGAAGGGTGCTTGAAAACATACCCTTCTTTATGTATAACAATCTGTATATTCCCTTTCACCGAGTTCCCTGTAAAATTCAACTAACCTTACAACCACAAAACCCAAGATAAACAACAGGAAATAACAGATAACGAATTTCAAGCATAGACAAAAAGGAGCTTGAACATAACCAACCACACAATCATAAAACCCACAACAAATGACAGAACAGAGAAGCATAAGATAAGGGATTTCATGCAGAGTTTAAAGGGTGCTTGAAACGTAACCTTAGTATTGTAACCTCTTTGTGTTCATGGGCGTTCGTGTTCGTGTCCCCGCTGAGGGTGACAACACGGGCGCCCGACTGTCCCACCCCGTTATGGATTGTGGCATTCACTCAGGGGTGCAAGGGAGGGGGTGCCGGATGAGTCTCCACCTCCCTAGTCCCCCCTTTTTACCCCTACTCTCTCTCTCTCTCCCATTCTCGCTCTTCCTTCTAACTCCAAATCATCTCATATCTCTATTTCTCATCCTGTTTCTTATTTTTCCCTCCCTTGCTTCCCTCTGTCCTTGCGTTCTTCTCTTCTTTCCTCCATTCCTACTTCTCTCTCTCCCTCCAGTTCCTCATTTTCCCTTCCTACCTCCTTTCCTTCCTTATGTTCTTCCTGTCTCTTCTCTCTTAACCTTCAAGTTTCTTCCTCTCCATCCTTTTCCTAGTTCTCTTTCTCATTTCTTCATTTACCCCTTCTTCCTTTTACCTCCTTTCTCTCTCTTTCCCTTTTGGTCCCTCAGGTTCCTCTTCTCTCTCCTCTCCTTACTTATTCATTTCCTCATCCTCTCCTTCCCTTCAGTCCCTCATACTTCCCTTCCCCTCCTTCCCTAGTCCTTCTCTACCCTCCTTTCTAACTTTTTCCCTTCCCTTCCTCTCCAATTTAGTCCCATTTCCTTCTTCTCTTCTTCCTTGTAACCTATTTTTCCTGTCCTCTTTCCCTTCCTTAGTCTCTTTTCCACATTTTCTTTCTTATAACACCATTTTCCTCCCCCCTCCTTTCCTCCCTAATGTTCCTCCTACCTCTTGTCTCTTTTCCCCAAGTTTCTTCCTCCATCCTTCTTTTCCCTCCTCCTCCTTTCCTCCCTAATGTTCCTCCTACCTCTTGTCTCTTTTCCCCAAGTTTCTTCCTCTCCATCCTTCTCCTTTTCCCTCCCCCTCCTCCCCATTCCCTTACTTCCTTCCCTTCCCAATGCTCAAGTCTGTGTAGTGTTTAAGTCTTGCTGCGTCAAGGCGTAGAGAGTATTTATATATATTTAAATTAATTATTGAGGGGCGAAGGAGAGGCAACAGCTTCCCCACAGCCCCTCGCACACCCTTAATTAACACGGCTCCCCCTGTATCAAACTGTATATGTGTAAGCGTGAGGCCCCTCGTGTAGCTGTATATATTACTGTATCCGTAGACCCTCCTGAGGAAATCTATCAATATTATATAGTGATTATTATTATTATTATTATTATTATTATTATTATTATTGTAACATTTTAATAAAGTTTATGCGTATTTGGGATGTTTTAGTTGGCCGTAGTTTTTTATTGTAATTTATTTTTGTGGTTATTATTTTTATGTAGGCTATATATTTGTTTTTATTATTATTATTAGTAGTAGTAGTAATAGTAGTAGTAGCAGTAGCAGTGGGGTAGAAGTAATAATTTATATCAGCAAGGTTTCTCTCTCTCTCTCTCTCTCTCTCTCTCTCTCTCCATACTTACCAGTCATTGGTAGCCTATTGATGAGAACAGGATATTGATTTTGATCCCGTGATTTTTCCACTGCTGCTGAAGTTCATAACACTACTGGAAAGACTATTATCTAATTGTATTATATTAACGAGGTGAAAAAAACAGCACAATTCTGAAAAAAGTATCTATCTATTTACCTCTCTCGGGGGGCTCCCGTGGTCGGGTCTCCGCCTTTGCTCCGGCGGGGTGCTAGAGCGTATAGGTTCGAGACCTGCCCGGTGCCACGGGAATGGAAAGGTGGGCTCTTTCTGACACCCTTGGGCCTCCTCCTTGAAAGAATTGGGCATCTCTCTTCCAGCCGTCTGGGTGGTTGAGTGGCATGCATCGCCTTCCTCCCTTGGGGTATATCCCCAACGAAATACCAAAAAAAAAACATATATATATATATATATATATATATATATATATATATATATATATATATATATATATATATATATATATATATATATATATATATATATATACAGGGCGAGAGAACGGGATTGCAATGAGAAGAAATGGATTGTAAGATCAGCGAAGAGTGGGAAAGTATATTAGAGAGAGAGATCGAGAGAGAGAGAGAATATATGAGTTCGAGAATATATATATATATATATATATATATATATATATATATATATATATATATATATATATATATATATATATATATACTCATAGTTATTGGTCTATATAGTGAAGTGTGGAGGGGCGCGTGTCCAGCACTCTCCTTGGTCCTGGCAGTCCGTGCTTTCCCGTGGACGCGGGCGTGAGGCAGGGTTGCGTCCTTGCCCCATCGCTTTTCAACCCATGCTCGGACAGGGTGTTAGGCAGAGTTGTGGCAGTCATTGCTTCGTGATACTGATTCGACATATATTACCTGCATAGTCCGTCAACGCCACCTCCGGTCATACGGGCACGTGGCCGTACGTCGGTCATGCAGAAGCCGCCGTACTCTGCCCACCAGTTTGCTGCCGTAACAAGGGCCAGCCCCGAGTGGTGGAGCCATGCAGGCCGAGGGGACGCCCACGGAGTTCGTGACTTGATCAAGTCGACGGGTCCTGCCAGGAGGTACTCGGGCTGGGAAGGCGCCTGCATGGAGGCTTGTCCGCAGGAACCCCCGGGCTTGGCGTCATAGGGGGGCGAGGCGACGCGCCCCCCGGCGTATGCATCTATTGATTGACTATTGATTGCAGTAACAAAGAGCACAAAGGAACCTCCTGACATGTTGCACGCATTAAAAGTTTGGGGCAGCGTCGATCGCAGTAACCGACAAGCAGAGGAACCTTCAGAACACACGCACGCCATTGCAACTCATTTTCGTGCCATCAGTCCATCTATAATACTTTTAATTTTGTGTTTGGAAATTATATTAATGAAAGACAAGTATATAATAGTCAGTACTCATAGTCTCTAATGATATGTGTAAAATATATGATATGAGAGCCATTGCAAGTCATTGGCAAATTTATCTGCGTGAGACTTTGAACTTAATAACAAGCACTTTCAACTTATTAATAGCGAGCAAATGAACTTATTATAGCGTGTGAGTTTAGTGTTGGGAGATGCTGAGGGGAGAAAGTAGGGCGAGAGAAAGGGATTGCAATGAGAGAGAAAAAAAATAATGGATTGTCAGATCAGCGAAGGATGGGAAAGTATATTAGAGAGAGAGAGAGAGAGAGAGAGAGAGAGAGAGAGAGAGAGAGAGAGAGAGAAAACGTTATGCATGAATTGCGATAACCACCACGCATGTATATATATTAACTTAACCAACACATGCATATATATATATAAAAATATGCATTCATATGGATAAGAAAAAAGTGACATATATTGTTTACATTTATAATAACTAATAATTTTACTATATAAATATGTATAGAAATTAATAGGATGGGAACCGTTTTAATATAGTAAGAGGAATTTGCCAACCAGTTATTTCTTGATGATAAAAACAGAGAGAGAGAGAGAGAGAGAGAGAGAGAGAGAGAGAGAGAGAGAGAGAGAGAGAGAGAGAGAGAGAGAGAGAGAGAGAGAGAGAGAGAGAGAATGCAGGAATGAACGAAAATATGAGGGAAATAAAAAGAAAGGTACTGAGAGAGAGAGAGAGAGAGAGAGAGAGAGAGAGAGAGAGAGAGAGATCATTTGACACGGAACGGGAGACGGGAATAAACATGGAGAACACAAACACGGAGCAAAAATATCACCCTACCCACTCTACCAACTCATACACCCTAATTAAAAGCGCCAAAACACTAACGGACAACATCAAACAAAATAACAGCACACTTAAAAACAAGTCAGATCATAATCAAACCCTCCCTTCACCTCCGCACTCTCAATCCTCCCTGCTGAGAAAAGTTGTTTTGGTGGACAATGGAGGCGCCGCAGAATCGATCCTTCCCTTGAAAAACGCATTTATTTCCCCTACAGCGACCCCCAGGTAAGCCATCAACGTCGTTACCTTATAGAACAGTCATTTCTCTATACTCTAGCACTAAGGAGGAGTATTGGAAGGCAGTAATAAAGGAGAAATAGGCCTGAAATAAGCGGCGAGTTGTGACGGCGGGATGTCAAATGGTGATGCTTAGAAAGGGAGATGAAGTAATATTGATAATTTTTTCGACCTCCAGCGACTCTCAGATGACCCATTACCACTACCACCTTATAGATTAGTTATTTCTCTATATTCTAGCACTATGGAGGATTATTGGAACGTTGTAATAAGGGAGAAATATGCTTGTGAGTAGCGGCGAGTCGGGGCGGTGGATGTCAAATGGTGATGCTTACAACCAGAGATGAAGTCATATTTTTCGCTTTTTTGGGCCTCCAGGGCGTACTATGACCCTCCTGTGACCCCAAACAGGACGAGAGGTCAATGCTCCATCTAACTGACCTCCGTAACCATACCCAGAGAGACAAGGAAGCCGGGAAATGGGTAAAATACGGGAGTTAGGATGTCAGATGGTGATGCTTATGATACGAGATGAGGTATTATTTTAGCATTTTAATGACCCCTCGGGCGGACTATGACCCTCCCGTGACCCCAGGCAGGACGAGAGGTCAATGCTGCATCCCCTTAACCATACCCAGGGACACGGGGAGGCTGGGAAATGGGGAAAATTGGGAAATAAGAATAGGGGAGGAGAGGGGAACGTGGCATCATGAGAGCTCTGCCGACTCGCTTGTTTAATATGATTTGAGGCTTTCATGCATTAATGGAGACTGGCTTGCCTTGGGATCACTTATCTCTGGGCGGCACATGCGCGGACCATGCCCCTGCTGGCTTGGCATAAGGGAGAGGGAAGAGAAAAGGGAGGAATGGAGGGAAGTCTAGGGAGGGAGGGAGAGGAAGCAGGTGGTGGTGATGGTGGTGGTTGCTTGCATGTGTGAAGGAAGGGAAAGGCTGGGTAGTGTTTTTTCCTCTCTCTCTCTCTCTCTCTCTCTCTCTCTCTGTTTTTCTCTTCCTCGATCTTTTTCTCTCCCTTTCAGAGTGGGAGGGAGGAAACCAGGAGAGGGAGAGGCTGGTTAATGTTTTTTCCTCTCCCTTCCTCACTGTCTGTTTTCTCTCCCTCTCTGTCTTTCTCTCCCTTTAAAAGTGGGAAGGAGAGGAAGGGAGGAAGCCAGGAGAGGGAGCAGGGAGAGGGAAAGCCTAGGTAGTATTTTTTCCTCTCCCTTCCTCCCTGTTTGTTTTCTCTCCCTTTAAGAGTGGGAGGGAGAGAAAGGGAGGAAGCCAAGAGAGGGAAAGGCTGGGTAGTGTTTTTTTCTGCTCCCTTCCTCCCTTTCTGAGTGGGAGGGAGAGAGAGGGCAGATGGTGGTGGTTGCTTGCATGAAGGAAGGGAAAGGCTTGGTAGGTTTTTCTCTCCCTCCCTCCCTCTCTGTCAGTCTGCACTTTTTCCTCTATCTCTCCCTCCTAGAGTTTAGTTTAGCTGTGTAAGGGAGGGAGAGTGAGAGGAAAGCAGTAGTCTTCCCTCCCTCTCTCTTTCCCTCCCAGAATAAGAGTTCAGCAAAAGGAAGAAGGAAAGCAATGACAGAGATAGCAGGTGGTGCCTTTAAAACGTGAGTCAGTATTTTTCACTCTCCCTCCTTCTCTCTGAGGTGAGGAAGGAAAGACATTGGAAAAGCAAGAAAGAAACTGACTTGGAAAAATACATTGGGCTGGGAAGGGAAAGGAGAGAGCCTGTCAAGATTTTTTCCCTCCCTCTCTCCCTCCTTCTCTTCCTCTTCCTATGATATTAGTTTAGCTGGAGTTAGGATGGAAAGGCATAGAAAAAGCTAGATAGAAACTGACTTGGAAAAATACATTGGGCTGGGAAGGGAAAGGAGAGAGCCTGTCAAGATTTTTTCCCTCCCTCTCTCCCTCCTTCTCTTCCTCTTCCTATGATATTAGTTTAGCTGAAGTTAGGAAGGAAAGCCATAGAAAAAGCTAGATAGAAACTGACTTGGAAAAATACGTTGGACTGGGAAGGGAAAGGAAAGAGCCTGTCTAGATTTTTTCCCCTCCCTTCCTTCCTCCTTCTCTTCCTCTTCCTATGATATAAATTTAGCTGAAGTTAGGAAGGAAAGGCATAAAAAAAGCTAGATAGAAACTAACTTGGAAAAACACATTGGGCTGGGAAGGGAAAGGAGAGAGCCTGTCAAGATTTTTCCCCACCCTTCCTCCCTCCTCTTTCTCTTCATCTTCCTCCTAGAATATTAGTTTAGCTGAAGTGAGAAAGGAAAGCCATAGAAAAAGCTAGATAGAAACTGACTTGGAAAAATACATTGGCTTGGGAAGAGAAAGGAAAGGAACTCAGATTTTTTTCCCTTTCCTCCCCACCCTCTCCACCTCCCTCTCTCCCTCCCTCCCACAGTAAGTCTTAAGCACCCTGACCCTTTACATTTAAGTGAGGACCTGCTGGCATTATTGAGCCTGGCTGGGGGAGGATGCTGAGCTCGGGATTTTAAGTATGCAAACTCTCTGTGGTATCTTGCTTGGTGGGTCCTGAATTGACAGTTTCTTGAGGGCAGAGAGTCCGCCATTCTGTTATCTTACTCAGCTCAGTCAGTTAGTCAGCGTTTTTTGTTTAGCTTTATCTATATGTGTTATGTTCAGTTGATGTGCATTTGTTTATTTATTATTGTTATGGTTATCTTTCTTTTGTGTATGTGGAAAGTTGTTTTAATGCAGGAAATAGATACCAGAAAAGGATTAAATTATGTTAGGTTAAGTTAGATAAAAAAAAGATGAAGTTAAATGATAGTAAGTTAGGTAAAGGGGAATTAGGTTAGCTTAGTTACATTAAAATCAAATATAGGGTTAGATAAAGATAGAGATTACAGGGTCAGATATAGTTAAGCTAGATACTAGAAGAGGATTAAATTATGTTAGGTTAAGTTAGATAAAAAAGATGAAGTTTGATGATAGTTTGTTTAGTTACATTAAAATCAAATATAGGGTTAGATAAAGATAGAGATTACAGGGTCAGACACAAGGGGAGCTTTTAAAACAATTCTTATATATTCAGTTCATGGTCTCTTCATTACCACACAATATTTCCTTGATTTATTTGATCTTCATGACCCTCCTTCACACACACACACACACACGCACGCACACGCAGTCACACACCACCTCAACACAGCTGCTGTCTCTGGTGGTACATGTGCTGTGTGGAGAAAGCAGTATTAGGATCAGTGCTGTCATCTGTCTGTGTGTGTTGTGGTGTAGTGACTGGCACACTTATACTCGACTAGTGCCTGGACCGGGGTTGGATTCCTTATTTGTGAGAGTCTAAAGTTTTCATGGTGTTTCCCTGAGTCGCTGTGTCTGTTGATTTGGCATTCATTAGATACTTAGCACAACACACACTGATAGAACTACATGATATATTTAGTGAGAAGTTGTCCTTTCCAATAGCTTGTGGCTGGACCCGGGTTGGATTCCTCATTTGTGAGATTCTAAAATTTTCCTGATGTTTCCCTTGTGTGTGTCTATTTACTTGGCAGTCTTAGTTACCTACATAGCACAACACACTAATATAAGTACATGATATATTTAGTGAGAAGTCGTCTTTCCATAAACTTGTGTCTGGACCTGGGTTTGAGTCCTTATTTGTGAGATTCTAAAATTTTCCTGATGTTTCCCTTGTGTGTGTCTATTTACTTGGCAGTCTTAGTTACCTACATAGCACAACACACTAATATAAGTACATGATATATTTAGTGAGAAGTCGTCTTTCCATAAACTTGTGTCTGGACCCGGGTTGGATTCCTCATTTGTGAGATTCTAAAATTTTCCTGATGTTTCCCTTGTGTGTGTCTATTTACTTGGCAGTCTTAGTTACCTACATAGCACAACACACTAATATAAGTAGATGATATATTTAGTGAGAAGTCGTCTTTCCATGAACTTGTGTCTGGACTTGGGTTTGAGTCCTTATTTGTGAGATTCTAAAATTTTCCTGATGTTTCCCTTGTGTGTGTCTATTTACTTGGCAGTCTTAGTTACCTACATAGCACAACGCACTAATATAAGTAGATGATATATTTAGTGAGAAGTTGTCTTTCCATGAACTTGTGGCTGGACCTGGGTTTGAGTCCTTATTTGTGAGATTCTAAAATTTTCATGATGTTTCCCTTTTTCTTTGTGTCTATTTACTTGGCAGTCTTTAGTTACATAGCACAACACACACTAATATAAGTACATGCCATATTGAATGAGAAGTCATCTTTTGCATGAACTTATTTGTGAGGTTCAAAACATTTTCCTAAACCTGTGTGTGTCTGTTCATTTGGCAGTCGATAGGTACCCAGAATGACCCACTAATTATGTCTCTCTGTAGGTTAGGGTACATCTCTTAGGTTAGGTTAGGTGTCAGAGTGAATGAGGGTGGAATATCAAGGATTGGGACAGGGTATTCAAGTTTCAGAAATTGGTAGCTATTCGCCTAAGGTAGTACATAGCATGATACACTAATTATGTCTCTCTGTAGGTTAGGGTACATCTCTTAGGTTAGGTTAGCTGTTAGTGAATGAGGGTAGGATATTAACCCGGTAGCATCGGGGATCATGTTTCTTTATGGTCCCTCTAAGCGAGAAAAACGTGAAAAAATCATCACTCACACAATCCCTTTCACGATATATATCAAAGCATCCGTGATCAGTTTATGTATCGTCTATTTTGGGGGGTTGAATGAAGCCACCCAGTCTTGCTATATGTGTTAAGTTCTGTTGAGGTACTTTTGCTTCACTTCAGTTTTTTTTAGCTTATTTTGCTTCCCTTCAGTTAATTTTATGGTTAATTTTGCTTCACTTTAGTTCATTTTCCTTCACTTATGTTCACTTCAGTTAGTTTTGCTTCACTTCAGTTAATTTTGCTTTACTTCAGTTCTCATTTATAAAAAAAGTAATCTCAGCAGCCCCTCAAAATTATGCCTTGCTATACAGTTGTACTCCGTTGTTAATCATCTTTTTCACATACTCTCATATTATCAGACTTTATTTTTTCTTTATTCTCAACCAATACATTTCCTCCTCCACCTTCTTCCCATGGTAGTTATCTCACCCTGAGGGAATGCCCCAGTCAACCATGATATGCAGTTGTAACTTCTTTCTTTTTAATCTTTTGTCTTGTTTTCTTCCCAGATTATTGCATACACTATCATTAATTTTCTTCTCTTTACTCTTCATTCTCAACTAACATTTATCTTCCTCCTCCCGCAGCCCCCATCACCGCCATGCCTCGCCTTGGCCTCGGCTACGACATGGATCAGTTTCTGGACCACTGCCGCATGACCAAGCCTCCGTATGAGTGCCCCCACGCCTCCTGCGGCAAGGTGTACCGCAGCCTGGCCGGGATACAGCACCACATGACCACCTTCGACCATGAGAACCCACCACCCAGCGTTGTTACCCCTAAGTCTGGTGAGTTGCCCGAGTGATTGTTTACCGTAGTGATAGTAAAGAGGCCATTGGAGTGCCTTTTCTATGTTCGTCTTTCTCGAGGTTGTCATGTTGATTGTTTAAAGTGTTGACATAAAGGCTACAGATTACACTTTTGGGCAGGCTATGATAATCTTCTCTCCCTCTTCTGTCTCTATAATGTCCCTATTTTTCCATATGGGGTTGGATGGGCAGGCTGTGATAATGATGAAAACAATAAAACTAATAAAAAAATAATTAATGAAAACATGTAAAAAAGTGGTAAAAGAAAGGAGTATAGTTGTGAAAATATGCAAAAAAAAAAAAAGTGGAAAAAAAGTGAAAAACAATTAAAGAAAGTTACCGTAAAACACAGTGAATGAAGGTTGTGGAAGTTGAGGGTTGGTGTTACGTGTTCACTCCCCTCCCCCTATACTAACCTGATAACCTTGTGTCTGTTCAGCGCGCAAGAAGAACATGAAGCGTCCGCCGTCCCCGCTGGCCAACCAAGACCCAGAGCCGCCCTCGGTGCCCTACTCCCACGACATGAAGACAGTGGAGTTTGAGGTGGACGGCAAGCTGACACGCCTCTCTGTGTACGACCCCATTGAGATCCTGTCCAAGGTATGTCAGAGGTTAAACTTTTAGGCCCGTATTCTCAAACGTTTTGGGACACACACACACACACACACACACACACACACACACACACACACACATTTTTTTTAAGCTAAGGAGGCAGTTCAAGGGCAAAAAAAATAAAGGACAGTAACAAAAAGCCTGCTAGATTCTTCTCCAACAAAAGAAAAACAAGGCTATTACAGAGGTTATTAGTGTTTCCAGGGGTAGTGTTTGAAAAGACTTTGGTAGAGGTTGTGTTAGTATTTCCATAGGTAATTTTATGAGTCTAGTGAAAGTTTGACAAGGCTTTGGTAGAGGTTGTGTTAGTATTTCCATAGGTAATTTTATGAGTCTAGTGATAGTTTGACAAGGCTTCTGCACCATGAATGTGAAAAATACTTGTGAGAACCCAACCAATCTCCTCTGTAGCCTTCGGAAATAGTTGTTGTGAGGCAAAAGCATCAGAGAATACGAGCCTTAGTTAAATGGACTTCAGATTAATGGACTTTTGCTCTATTTCTATCCATACAGTTGACAATTGAGAAAAAAATAAAACAAAATTCACATAATGATTTTTCCATATATTTACACTGAAGGAAAAGAGTATAGCAGATGTCAATGCAGGCAAAATATTGATGAATTCTATGATAGCAGCAAAGAATTCACTATGTTAGGGCAGCCAAGTTTGATTGAAAAAAAAAAATTCTTATATGCAACATCGCTTGGCAACACACACCGTCGAGAACCATGAGTACTTACATACATCATTTCCTTACACTTACTTACACACCTTATATCTTACACCATATATTACCTCACACCATTTCTTATCTTGCACCGTTTTTTTACTGTCATTACCAGCTTATCAAACTCAGCACATTATATTTTCCTGTTTCCGATCATAACTATTGCCCCAAAAACATCAATAATTATAATCAACTGTTTGCATGATAATTTTAATTGAACACCACAATTTGCCTTGGTACAACAGTTTAGGGTTTGAAACTGACAAATGCAATGTTCTGAGTAAAATAATATAGGGACACTGGTACCTTACATCATTTCTCATCAAAATCATAAACAATAGCGCCCTACCTTCAACCCTAAATACTTACCCCCCGTCCCTTTCCCACGCCTTCAATCCTAACGAAGCCAACACCACGACACCCACAGGAAGATTACGAAGCCTCCATGCCGCCCGTTGTGGATGAGCCGCCCCCACAGGAACAGGCCCGCACCCCCTCCATCAAGCCCCTACCCAAGACCACTGCTGGCAAGACACCTCCCCCTGCCAAGACCCAGCCCACTAAAGCCCAGCCCACAAAAACCCAGCCCGCTAAAGCCCAAACACCCAAGACCCAGCCCACTAAAACGCCTCCTTCTAAACCGCCATCCACCAAGAGTTCATCCACCAAAAGCTCATCCACTAAGACATCCGCTGCCGCCACTACGACCACCACCGCCACCACCACCACGTCCTCGTCCACCACATCCACGTCTTCGTCTTCCTCCACTTCGTCATCATCGTCGTCGTCATCCACTTCGTCCACGTCATCCGCTTCATCTGCCTCATCCTCCTCAGCGTCACCCAGCACTCCCCTGCCCAAGACTCCGGCGCAGAAGACTCCTAAGGTAATGGTTGAATGTTTAGGGGGATAGTTGAAAGGGTGAAAAAGTGGATGGTTGAATGTTTGGGTGAATTGTTGAAAGTTTTTGCAATTGGTCAAATGTCTAACCTAATCCAAGACAACCCAATCTAACCTAACCTAACCAAAACTGACACATCTCGACCCAATTCATGCCAACCTAACCTAACATTACCTAACTTGCACTAACGCATCTCAAACTCATCCATGCCAGTCTAAACCAACCTCACCATACTTACGATAACCTAACATTTCAATCCAACTCATTTCTGTTTAACCTAACCTAACATTACCTCACCTCACCTAACCTGTCCATAACTCCCCTCACACCCTAAAACTAACCATACTTACATACATATTTACCTAACATTTCAATCCAACCCATTTCTGTTTAACCTAACCTAACATTGCCTCACCTAACCTAACTACATGCCATCACAACCTCCCTTCTCACCTCCCTTCCTTCATCACTCAGGGCCGGAGCAATGACAAGGACCGAGGGATTGACGTGCAGCGCTACACCATCGAGGAGAAGAAGACCAACAAGCTCCCCGAGGCGTCCTTCAGGATCATCGAGGACTACTACAAGAACCTGCCCGATGCCCCGCCGCAGCCCTCCAACTACCACAGGTCTGGGGTGGTTGTTGTTGTGGCGGAAGTGTCTTGCTTTTTGTTTTCCGTTTGTCTTGTGTTTGCCGTTCTGCTTACTTGGTTCTTGCCTCCCCCCCCCCCCAGAGGACACGGATCAAGGGCAATAAAAAGAGTACACACACAAAAAAATCCCGCTACTCGCCGCTCCTATAAAAGATAAAAGTAAAGAGTAGCCAAAAGAGAGGTCAATTTTGGGTGGAGAGGCGTCTTGATACACTCTTCTACTTCATTATTATTGTGGTCTTTTATTTATATTGTTTGTGATTTGTATAGATGCAGTGAATGAGCCTCTTGTCTGTCTTTTCTGTTAATTTATTGCAGTTATCTATAATTACTACACAGGCAAGCTCCATTATCCCATGAAAGTAGAGGCTATTTATGAACTTAAGTAAACTGATAAGAACCTAACCTATCTAGAAACGAAATAACACACAGACACACACACTAAATATATAAATAAATGAAAATACAAATAAACAGATAAATAAAAATAAATACATACATACATAAATAAAAATTAAATAAGATGAGAGAATGAATAAAAAGAAAAGATAAATGAATAAAAATAACAACTCTATCCTAACCTAACCTAACCTAGCCCATCTCAACCTTCACTAACCTACCCTAACCCAGCCCATCCAAACCTTCCCTAACCTAACTAACCTCCCCTTCCCTGCAGGTTCATTGAGAAGAGTCTGGAGGAGCTGGACGAGGAGGTGGAGTACGACATGGACGAGGAGGACCGGGCGTGGCTGCAGCTGATGAATGAGAAGCGCTCAGTGGACGGCATCCCGGCGGTGGAGATGGAGAACTTTGAACTACTTATGGACCGCCTGGAGAAGGAGTCGTTCTTTCAGGTGAGAGGACGGGCATGACCTGTGATGTGGTGTTTTTCTTGTTTTCTTTTTTAATATTTCTTCTTTTTCTTTAATTCTCTTCTAATTTTACACAAGTTTTCTTTTTTTTTTTTTTTTTTTTTTTTCCTTAACTTTTTTTTACATATGGAGGGAAAAAAAAAAAAGAGGAAACAGGGCCCACTGCTCGTGCAAATGGTGTTCAATTAAAGTATTTGAAATAGAGAGGCCAGAGTCATATGGAGTGGTGTCTTGATACTCCTTGATGTTTGCTCAGTGTTTTTTATTGTTTCGAAAAGTTTAGGTTCAAGGTACAGGTGTCAGAGGAAGAAGGGAAGGGGAGTTAACTTACCATATTAGTCTCCATGTGAGTCAGACAACAGTGCAAGGTGACTTAATAATTTCTCTCATCCCTCGACAGGCTCAGTGCTCAGGGCGTGACTCTGGCGTGCCGATCGACGAAGATGCCGTGTGCTGCATCTGCATGGACGGCGAGTGCCAGAACAGCAACGTGATCCTCTTCTGTGATATGTGCAACCTGGCTGTGCATCAGGTGTGTGTGGGTGTGTCGTGTGTGGGTGTTGTGTTGTCTTGTGAGGATGTGGATGGGTGTGTGTTTTTTTATTTTATTTATTTTTTATTTTTTTATTTTTTTTTAAGTAAAGTAAGCAGCTCAAGGACAAAATAAGTGAAAAGAAAAAAGCCCGCTAAACGTTGCTTGGTGGGGGAGTGTGTCTGTGTGTTTCTAGACAGATCTTGCAGTAAATCAGGACATAAAGAACATAGTTTGTGCTCCTGCTTCAAGACAGTATTTAAAGTCAAACATTTGGTACACACAATTATTCCTCAAATTATAATGAAAGAATATCAAAGAAAATCTGTCTCGGCTCAAATACTACTTGCGTGTACAACATTTACTTAGAAAAATAACAATACAGAAAAATAACAACATTGCAACAAAAAATTATAAGAAAAGTAACATCATAATCTCTTCCAATCCCACCCCAGGAGTGCTACGGAGTGCCATACATCCCCGAGGGCCAGTGGCTGTGTCGCCGGTGCCTGCAGTCCCCCTCCCGGGCCGTGGACTGTGCGCTGTGTCCCAACAAGGGCGGCGCCTTCAAGCAGACCGACGACAGCCGCTGGGCCCACGTCGTGTGTGCCATGTGGATACCTGAAGTGTGCTTTGCCAACACTGTGAGTATGGGTGTGGGTGTTGTTGTGAGTTAGTGTGAGTATGGGTGTGGGTGTTGCTGTGAGTATGGGTGTGGGTGTTGTTGTGAGTTAGTGTGAGTATGGGTGTGGGTGTTGCTGTGAGTATGGGTGTGGGTGTTGTTGTGAGTTAGTGTGAGTATGGGTGTGGGTGTTGCTGTGAGTATGGGTGTGGGTGTTGTTGTGAGTTAGTGTGGGTGTGGGTGTTGCTGTGAGTATGGGTGTGGGTGTTGTTGTGAGTTAGTGTGAGTATGGGTGTGGGTGTTGCTGTGAGTATGGGTGTGGGTGCTGCTGTGAGTTAGTGTGTATGAACCAGGGGTGTGGAGTTGGAGTGGAGTTGGTAAAAATACCCCGGACTCCGACTCCTTAACGTAATCATTTATCGTGTAATGTAGTTGTGAAGTTTTTTGATTATACATTATCTAGATGTTGTCTATATAGAGTGCATGTAATTAGGATGTAAATACATGTAAGAAAAAGGACCTCAAGAGAGTCTATCACGCTACAGGCAGCATCTAAAAAAAAAAAATAAATAAATAAAAAAAAAATAAAAAAAGATTTGCAATAGAGGGAGTCGGAGTCGGTGTCGCAACTTTAAAATTTCCCGGAGTCGGAGTCGGAAAATTTTAACTCCGACTCCACACCCCTGGTATGGATCTAATGACCTCACCTCAAACCCTTCCTCTCCTCCTCCTCCTCCTGTTTTTTTTTACTTCTTTGTTATTATTACTATCATCATCCTTCACATTATTATTTCTGTGTGTGTGTGTTGGGTTGTGATGTTGACATTTTTCTTGTTTTCTGATGATGGTGGTGAGCTTATGTATGATGTTATGATCTTGAAATATTTGTAGGAATGAAGTTTATATTCAGGTACTAGTTCATCCTGAAGAGTGTTATATAGAGTCATGACATCAGTGTTATTGTTTTGCTACCAATAAGTGTATCTAAGGGAAAAATTGTATGTGACTCCTCTCTGGCGGCAGGTCTTCCTGGAGCCCATTGACAGCATCGGCAACATCCCGCCGGCGCGCTGGAAGCTGACCTGCTACATCTGCAAGCAGCGCGGGGTGGGCGCCTGCATCCAGTGCAATAAGGTCAACTGCTACACTGGTGAGTCAATGGAGAGAGAGAGAGAGAGAGATTTAAAGAAAGAAAGGGAAGGTAAAAGTAATAGTAGTAGTAGTAGTAGAAACCCTGCAATACACCCCCTAGCAGAGCTGTGATCCCCCATTGGGCCCTTCCTAAAGGAGTAAAACACACTCATAGGCAGCCTAGACCTTCTTTCCAAAGTGAGTCGTGTTATATATCAAGGCACCAGCTGTCAACCCTTCCCACCACCTCTTGAGTCCGTCACCTTCCTGTCACGAGGGGGCCAGGAAAGGCACACAGGGAATTGGGGCTTTTGGGAAAAATGTTGCACTCAAAGGGTTAATACCGTATCTATTTAATGTAAATTTTTGCTATAATTCTACAAGGCCAAGTATGCAGTCTGCCTTGTTGGTCAAAGCTTAATTGGGAAATGGCTTAAGGTGGACATAATCCCCCTCTGCCAGTCAACTTTTGTAGATGAAAACCATATGTCTGTCCACTGTCAAGTGTTTGTATTTACTCAATATTCTGTAATCATTTGCTGGAGTTTCTTTGTGCTGCTTTGACTGAAATGATCTCCAGTTAGTGATTTTTCTGCCCCTGGTTAGTGTACCTCAGAGGCTGATACAAGTTTCTCTTCAATATTTTCCATACTTCCATACTCCTGCTGTATAACTATGACTTGACCCAGTGTTTCTGCCTATAGTAATTTTCCTTTTCCTCAGATATATAGAATTTTATATATATGAACAGCCATGTGGTGGTGTGAGTAAGTTTAGTTAATACTTTCTTATCTAGTCTATTTAGCATGAATGAAGAATATAAAGCTAGACATTTGATAACTTTTCCACACCCTCATTGACTCTTTACATGCACTAACTCCCTCCACCCCCGCAGCCTTCCATGTCACGTGTGCGCAGCAGGCCGGACTACACATGAAGATCGATGCCGTGCGGGAGACCAGCGCCAACGGAACTTCAGTCACCGTGCGGAAGGCGGCGTACTGCGACATGCACACACCGGCCGACTCAGACGCGGTATGTACCTGTGTGTGTGTGTGTGTGTGTGTGAGTGAGTGTGTATGTATGTTAGTGTGTGTGGATTAGTACATACTTTTTCCCGTTTCAACTCTCAACCATTCCGAGTCTTTGTCCTCACACCTCCTCTGCTTAGCTCACCAAACTGTATTGTCGCTGTTCTGTCCTGCACTGCTGAAAGGCTGTTGCTGTCCGCTGTATTGTGCCTCCTCTGTTTTCACATATCTTTGAGGAATTTGAAATGAATGGTAAATGTGTGTGTGTGTGTGTGTGTGTGCGCTTGTGTGTGTGTGTGTGTGTGTGTGTGTTGACTCGTATTCTATCATGAAGGGGAAAAGATTAGCAGACTGTGTTGTTGCTGGAGAGTGTTCAGTTCTATTTGGGTCTAACATTGTGACACCATTATGAGGGAAGACTAAGCAGAGTAAGAGCATTGTGAAGGCTGTGGTGAGCCATGATATCTGTGGTGAAGTGTGGCAGGCTCTGATGGTCTGGCGGAGGTGATAGACTACGTATAGTTAACTAGTTGAATAGTGGTAAACTCTGATGGAGTGATGAATATGGTCAGCTGTTGTGGCCTGTGGTGGACTTATGGTTTGAATTTTTGATCCTACGTTTTAGCCTATGGCAGGGGTAGGGTTTCTTGGTAGGCCTGGTGGTCAGCCCCTCCCCTTTATGGTGCTGGGAAGTATTTTACAGTGGTGCGATTTTGCTGGGCTCATGTTGTTCCCCAGCACTCATTTTTTATTCTCTATAGTGAATTAATCTAGAGGAAGTTGATAGGTGGTCTTCAGAACAACGTGAGGGTAGTCTTAGGCCACTCATCGATAATGGGCGGGACTCAAACCCAGGCTCTCCAGGACACTACTCCCCCAAGCTGACCACTCATCCACTGCCTCCCTGTGGTTAACTGTAATAGGCTTAGGTGTCATACATTTGGGCTGTATGTCTGTGTGTTGAGTTAGCAGAACCTGTGGAGATGTGCAGTGCTTAAGGCTTCACTGGTAGGCTGTGGTGAGCTGTGATGATGCTGGTAGACTGGTGGGCTGTGGTGGATTTTGTAGGCAGAGGTTACTTGTGATAAATATTGGTAGGCTGTGATGGGCTGTGGTAGACTGTGGTGTTGGGTGAGGAGGTTTCATGAGTTTTGGTGACCTGCTTTGGACTGGTAAGGTAAGAAAGTTCTGTGGTCTGTACTGGGCTGTGGCGGCTCTGATGAGTCATAACAATCCTGAGTGGTCTGTTCCGCCTGGTAGAGGGCCTGGTGGTGTCTTACTGGTGTGTGGTGGGCTGTGGTGCACTACAACACTGTGCTGGGGAGGGGCCGGGACACCCTGCTCTCCTGCTTCCTGTCAATAACACGCTTAGGGATCAGTAACACCAGAACCTTTAACAGAGTCCACTGAGACGAGGCAATGTAGTCACTTGTTTGTGCACTGAACCACACCGTTGTCTGGCGGGGTCATTAGTCTCCACATTGGGCTGGAGTCAAAAGCACATATATTTTTCCTTAATGTTAACTTAAAAGGATGACCACACGACATCCACTGAAATACTTTTTTTACCATAATATTCCCTTTCTAGTTCAGTGTCCCAAATGCAACTAATTCAACAATATAAATCATAATCTTGAAGGACTCAACCTGTAGATAAATCATTTCCACATTAAACCTTCCTTTTTTGGCTTTATGTTAAATGCAACTAACTTGAATTCACTGTGTCATAACTGGACTTGGTGTTAAATTTGTGGATTAACCGAGTGTGTGGCTATGATCTAAATGATTAATGAAACCATAACATCACTAAACCAACTTGAATTGACGACGTGGCTGTGACCTAATCCCCTATCTGTCGCTGTTCCGCCGCGCTGAGTTTCTCGTGTTACTGACGCCTCGCCGCTGCCTGGCACTCACAGACGCAAGTGCTAGACTGTTATGTTAGATCACTCAGACGGAAGCAAACCCAATACTTCCCAGTCAAGAAAAAGATCATTATGTTTACCAGCTATTGGCTCTTCTTGACCTGATGGAAGAATAAATTTTTTTAACTAAATGAAGAAAAGGATAAAGGTTAAAAGTTGTTTTGAGTGTTATATAGAGAATAAATTTTTTGGATTATATAAGATTTGTAGCTGGTATTTTTACATGGAAGCAAACCATACAAAGGTAATATCCAGTAATTTTAAATGTGTACACGGCAATCTTGGTTAACCAACATTTCCTTTATTTTGAGTTGGGATGTGCAATGCCAGAAAAGCACCTTACAAACAACATAAAGGACAAACAACATGCTGGAGTGAGTGGAAGAGTGTTAGGAGAAACATTTTTTTGCGTTGGATCAGTAATGTCAGCGTGTAGTGGTGAGTATACAAATATATGTGTGTGTGCCATACCTGGAGCTGGACTGCTCTAAGGTAGATGGCTACACACACACACACACACATGCACACGTGTAGCCCCTGTTCACCTAGCAGTGAGTAGGTACACGACGTAAGGCAAGGAGTTGTGACCTCGTTGTCGCAGTGTGTTGTGTGTGAGTGGTCTCAGTCCTACCCAAAGATCGGTACTATGAGCTCTGTGCTCTTCCGTACGGGAATGGCTGGCTGTCTTGAGAGAGACCCGCAGCAGACCAAGAGGTGAATTACACACACACACATACCCACATACCCACACACACACACACGTCACTGAGCTCTGAGCTCCTTCTGTAGGGGAACGGCTGGCTGTCTCAAGAGAGACCCGCAGCAGACCAAGAGGTGAATTACACACACAAACACAAATGCTACTCTCTTCTACATGTGTTCACTATTACTGATTCATGTGTTTAGTTATTACCCTGACTGTTGGTTAACTGAGGTTCTGGTGTACACTCTTACCATACAAAAACCAAAGTATTTGTAGAGAGTACTTAATAAGGAAAGTTTGCCCATATCTATAATGATATTGCCTTTAAGTAGAAGTAAGATACAAGAACAAATTTTACTATAATTTAGTAACATTGGCTATGAATAAAGTAAACTAAAAAGACAGATTGATCCATGAGTGTAATGCCAATGGCTTTGAGTAAAAGTAAATCAATACAATCAATAATTGGACATTAACTCCCACTATTGTCCTTGAGTAACAGTAACAATGGTTTAACACTAATAGTAATGCAATAGTCATGACCCTAGTCTAGCATTTACAGTCAAGCACACTTACTGGCGGTGACCGTGCTTGCCTCCGCTTTCGCTGTGTTGAACGTGTCGTGTTGAGGGGCCAGTCTGTCTTCACTTTGCAGCGTCCCCAGCTTGACGAGATCATGGACTCGGCCAAGAAGGCGGCGGCCAAGGCGGCGTCCAGGCAGAAGATGAAGAAGGCGCGTAAGATCCTGGCCGAGAAGCGGTCCGCGGCGCCTATCGTGTCCGTGCCGACCATCCCTGCTGACCGGTAAGTGTGCTGGGGGAGGGAGGCATTGGGGTTGAGGAAAGGGTGATATGGTAGACAATTTTTCTTACTCTACAATGTCTTAATGGGGGAAGAAGAAGAGGAAAAAGGAGAGAATGTGGAAGGTAAAATGTTAGAAATGGAGGGGAAAAAATTAGTGGTGATTGTCAATAGGGCTTTGGAGGGGGAGGAAAGAGGAGAGAAGGGTTGGATTTTGGGTGGAGGGAAGAGAAAGGAGGGTAGGGGGGAAGGGTGACAGGTGTTAGAAATGGTGTCCTAAGATTGGAGAAGTTATAAATGAAAAATAGAATAAGTTGTGGGTGTGATGTGGTTTAGTGAGTGAAGGAAGAGTTGGAGGGAAGGGTCGGTGTGGTGGCAGGGGTTCAATATAGAGGGAACAAACAAGAAAAGGAGGATGGGAGGCAAATGGTAGAAATGGAGCTGTACTGGGAGGGAAAAATTATGAAGGAAAATGGCAACACTTTTCATTGTTGATATGCTTGTCTGTATTTTTTTCACTAAGAAGTAATGCAATATGTTGACCATAATTACTTTTTTCAGTTAGGTTCATTGTTCCAATTTTGTGAAGTTCTATTTTGCGATCCTCACTTTCGATCAAATTCTTGCAAAATTGGAGGCAGTACTGTATGTTGAAATGCATTAGTGATTGATAACACTAAGGGTGAGTGTGTAACGTGCGGCGCCGAGCTTCTTCACTCAAAACCTCTACATGTCGTGTCTTTATGAACACAAGTTATTGATCATCAGCCTTCTGGTGGTGGACATGGAAAGGAATGAAGGGATCACAACTTGGTGAACTAACTCGGGGTTCATTGAGTGGTGTGGTGAGAAACTTTGGCTGGTGGTGGTGATGATGGCAGGGTTTGTGATGAAGGCGCCCAGTGCAGACTTACCCTACGCCATCTCTCCTCCACCAACTTCCCTCATAAGATCTAACTCCAGCACAAGTTCCTGTTTTGTGAAGTCTCCCTCCCGGTACTATTGAAAATATAAACATAACAATATATTCATGATGCTACTGTGTTATCAGATGCCTCAATATGCCCACAAAACAGAATATATTGAGGGCTCCAGTACCAGTTAATGTTTTCCTATTGTTTCAACGATTTGTATTTGGCGAATTTGAATACGCCGGGCTTTTTCTGGCACCAGTTAGTCGCCAAATGTGAGACTTTCCCACCGTAATTGACTTGATCACCCCTTGTACATTAATCATCTCATATGAGGTGGATAGTATGAGGCAAATTGGTGTGGGAGAGTTTGCTATGGGGTGACTTGAGCAGTTTTTGAAGGCTGGAGCTGGGTGGTGGGTGATGAAGGGAGGTGGTGGGTGTTGATGGGGTGGGTGGATTATGTGGAGGTTGGGGAGGTAAATGTGTGCAGGGGAAAAGGTGGATGGAGGTGGAGTTGAAGTGGTGGTTGGTAAGGTGGGAGCGAGGGGCCAAGGAGGGACCTGCTATCACACTACAAGGAACAGGAAGCACCCAGGCCCAGGGGCGTCCAAGGAGCCTCTAAGTTAGTAGCCCTTGCCACCCCTGCCTTTGTTACTTGCATTAGAGGTCCATGTTTTATAGCGCTAGTGACTAATAATGATAGTGAAGCATTAGTGTTAGTTCCTGCTTTAAAATGTGGGAAATGGCTGATATGTACTTGATTTTTTTAAACGTTGTATTAGTCTTCATCAACAACTATGTGGCTGATATGTCCTTTTGACCTGTTTTTCAAAGTGTGGTTAGTTGGTTTTGTTGATTTTTTTATATCACTCTTTATGACTGAGTTCGTAATATGCCAACTTTGTGAAAACCCAACACTTCAAAATAACTCCGTCCCCAAAGTGAAATTAACCCAGTAGCAGCGGGGATCATGTTTCTTAATGGTCCCTCTAAGCGAGAAAAATGAGAAAAAATCATCACTCACACAAACCATTTCATAATATATATCAAAGCATTTGTGATCAGTTTATGCATCATCTATTTTGGGGGGTTTATATCATGGCACAAATTTGGCCCGTCGCTGCTACACGGTAAAGCCACAAATTTGGCCCGTCGCTGCTACACGGTAAAGCCACAAATTTGGCCCGTCGCTGCTACCGGGTTAAATAGCCAAACTAACCACTAAACTGTTGAGAATACTAATACAACATTTGAAAAACATCTTTGTGTGTAAATGATAATTCTTAGCAAGTGTCAGGATCACACTTGAGACTGTTTTGGGCAGAAATTTGACAGGAGGGTGCTAATAACCCAAGACTTCCTGCCTCAGCTGCCACATGAGGAGAGAGAGAGAGGGTTGACAGCCATTTCCTCGCACAAAGAGCCCCTTGGTCCCTGGAGTCTGCCTGCACAGCCTGGTCACAGCGCATGGATGTGTGTTAACCCGTCACACGCATGTCGTGCCACTCTGCTACATGTCCCGGGCAGACCCACCCACACTGTATTCCAAAGATCTGTGCTCTGTGCCGCGCCGGCCAAAGACAGCCCCTCATGTCATTGTTTTACTGTATTGGAGGTGATTTTAACTATTATTGGTAATCTGAAACCTTTACCAGAATATAGTATGAGTTTTGGTTTGGTTGTAATGGTTACGAGTCAATGTTTCCCCGCTATATAAAAGACTTGGAAGGCAAAGTATAACAGTAATGAGTTTACAGTCCATAACTTTGTGCCAGCTGTGCCAGATTCTGATTTGTCTTTATAAGTGCTGCAGCCTAGTTGAGTGGCACAGCGATCTCACTGCTGGAAAGTGTTGGGTGTCTTTGCCCCGATGTGTCAAACAGAGCACAGTGGAGGCAAGGCTAGGGCATGAGGTGTTCACTTTTGTGCAGGGCGCGGGTGAGGTTGAATCGGCAAAGAAGATTATACAGATTCTTTAGGACAGTTTTAAGGAACACCTCATGTTAAGTCTTTGTTAAATTACTTCATTTACATTTGGACATAATTTTCTGCATTGCTACAATAGATAAATAACCTTCCCGGCTGGTGGCTCATTACAAATTAAATCTCTTTGTAAAAATACCTCATTCATCTTTGGATGCAACTTTCTGCATTGTTAGAATGGATAAAGAACACAGGCTATGGTTCGTCACTATCAGGTCAGTGTGTGCCTTCGTGCGACACAGTTGGAATACAGTCCTGTACTGATGTGGTCTGCCCCTCACAGCTTCATAGATTAGTCTTTTTATCCCATTTTTCAGGTATTTTCAGTCATCTTTTGTAAATATTTCTTGTTATTTTAAGTTTGCTTTTTAAAATTTATATCCATCATTGCTGCATTTTTATTTTTTTAATCTTACTCAACAATGTCCTTTTCACCGCCCCCTTGAAGATGGCATTGTTTGGCATTAACCTCTTTGTTTTGTCTCCTGCCGCACCCTCTGTCCTGTGTTGCGTGTCGTAGTCTCACCCCCTCCCTCTATTCTGGTGTTGTCAACTCTGTGCCCGTCATACCGTGTGAAAAGTAAGTGTGAGCGGCAACCTTTGTCCCTGCTGGAGAGTGAGAGAGTGACCTGGACTGGGAGTGTGATGTAGTGACCTTGATGCTGTCACGAGTAGCCTTGCCCAGACACTGTTCAGACGCACGGAGGCTTGGCTGGCTGTACAAAACTTGGCACCAACGTTGTAATGCAAATATCAGTACTGTGACTCAAAAGCAATTCTCGATATTTAGTAAATCAATATTTCTTTTATTTTCAACGTTTTAAAGTCAGTGATTCTCTCGCATATATTTTTCTTTGGTTTTCTTCATCCTTGAATGGTACTTTTGTTGTACAGTGATCAGTATTCCTTTTATTTTCAACATTCTTAAGTTAGTAATTGTCTCCCATATGTTTTGCCTTGTTTATTTACATTTTCAACACTTTTAAGTCAATAATTATCTTGCATATAATTTTCTTTAGCTTGTTAGTCCTTGAAATATAGTCTTTTAATTGTACAGTCACCCTTGTTGCCCACTCGGTGCTCTGAACACTGTCTGGCCCAGCTTGTAGTGAAGAAAACCCTTCAGTGCTTGGTGGACATGTCTCTTGGAAGGAACAATTTACTTACTGTTTTGTTGTCATTCATTCTCCACACACGTCAATGGGCTGTGTCGGCAGATACCACTCACTGTAGTCTGGTCTGCATGTGTAGTGTTGCTAGTGTAAGAGGCAATGCTTTGTAGGGATCACTAATATAGAGCAGCAACGCCTTTTAGTCCATCTGTGCCTCCTGTGTGGGGCTCTAAGAGGCTTTCGGGCCACTGCAGCCTTCCTGAGCATGGCATTGGAGGGCAGCAGTGGTCTCTCTCTATGTACTCACAAAGGCCTCTCTCTCTCTTCGTACCAGACTGAAGTGAAACCAAATTGTCGAGTCTGTTTTGGCGTTGGCTCCCGCGGGTCGATTTCTCCCCTCTGCTCTGCCACACAGTCCCAACACCTATTTTTTCCTCTCATATGTTACCTATAGCCTACATATGAGAGGAAGAGATAGGTGTTGGGACTGTGTGGCAGGGCAGAGGGGAGGAAAGGACCTGCGAGAACCTACGTCAGACTGGCCTCGGCATATTTGGAAGACTATAGTATTTGAGCTGTGGTGGAGCGGACCTTGTACAGCACCATTAGTTGTTATCATTCTGTTGCTTAATTCAGACACGTGTTGACAAGACAAGCTGTGAGAAACCAATCTATATCTATTGCTGATGCTCTGTTGTTTCTGGAAGCCTCCCATGCCAAGGAGTTTCCAATCCTCCTTTTTCATAACACTGACACCCCGTCCCACCCCTCTCCCTGTATTCCTCAGACCTATCAATCCACTCTACTGGTGTTCTCTCTGCCCTCTTCTTTTATTATCATGTACCCTCTTCACAAAGCCCATATTCTGCATTCTGTCACTCCTGTTTTCTTTTGCTACAGTTAGTGGGATTTATTTATTTATTTATTTATTTTTTTTCCCTTGAGCTGTATCTATAAAAAAATGTCCAGACCACCTCAACAAAATATGCTTAACCCATTCCACTGCTCATTCTCCTACATCACTCTTTTTGTTCTCCCATCCCTGCCACAGATATACACTCCTTCATTACTCCTGCCATCACATCTCATTAAACCACACGTCTGCCTCAAGTAACCTTACCCCGCTGCTGCACACCTCCCTGCCTCTTGTGACACTCGGCAAGGTTGACAACTATGCTTTTCCCTAATACCCTCTATCTCTAGTAATACCTTATTTTTTAGCCTAGCGTGCATCATTTAACTTTGTATTTTTGATTTTTTGTTTGAAGTTTTTTGAGTTTTTTATTTATTTATTTATTTTATATTATTTATTTTTATTTTTGTCTGTGTGCTTGACAAGTGTCCCTTCACCACTCCTCATCTGTAGTGTCCCGCTGCATGGCTTTTGGTATCCTGGTCAAGTTCGGGCCACTCGAGCATCGTTTCGTTATGCATTGTTTTTTTGAGTTTGCCATAATGTCTTGAGTTCCAGGTATGCAGATGAATGCAACTCCCATTAACTAATCGCCTGCAGAGTGAAACATCTCCTCTTTACATAACGCCCCACCACTGGTTTTGAATGGGGTGGGTAGACATTGTTGTTGGTACTCGGGGAAAATAGATTAACCAAGCTGTTGATGGACAAGTGTACCTCTTATATTGTCCGATGGCCTTGGCAGCTGTATGGCCGTAGAGGGAGGCGGGTCCTTAGCTGTATCCCACCACAGACTGTAGATAGAGAAGCTCAGACATTTAGGGCGTCAGGAGGAGAAGGGACTTAAGGGACAGAGTACATGTTCCCTAGTCTGCACCGGGAAAGGCAGGCTGCACATCGAAGGAAGAACAGGATAAAAGCTGCAAGGAAAAAAAAGTAACCCTCAGTACACCAAAAACAAGTTCACTTTTCTCTTGCAGCTTGTTTCTTGTTCTTCATGCAATATGTAGCCTGACTTTCCCAGTGCAAACTACAAAATAATCTCTGTTCCTTGTGCCCCTTCCCCTCTAGACACCTCACCTCTTGTTGTAAAAGTATGTGTGAGTGTGTGTGTGTGTGTGCGAGTACGGGAGTGGCGGAAAAGGATTGAACTTGAGGAGGCGGTTGTGTGTTGGTCTGGTGGTGCATGTGTAGAGTAAGAGGCAATTAACACCAGTAGGGATGAATAACAACGTTGGTATTGCCGTACGTAGTGTGACGCTGCTACTGGACATGCGCCTCCTCGTAATGCGTTGTGGGGTTACTCTTACTGTAGTGTTAAAGGATTAGGTTAAGGTGTATGACATGGATTAGGTTAAGTGATATGATACATTACACACACACACACATACATTCACACACACACACACACACACACACACACACACACACACCACCTTAGTTTGAGTTTAAAATAGTATAAGAATAACATTTAAAACTGAATATATGAATGTATCTTGTATTTTGTCGTTATATAATTTGACATAACTTTTCAGGCACTTGACTCATATATACACAGTTCATTCAGTTTAATTTCCATTCTTATCAAACATTACTAATTACCTTTCTTGCCATTAAAATCATATAGAAGCTTCACTTAATCCCTGCCTTGGTGACTGGTTCGCCTGACGCCTGATTTTCTAAACGTCTCATTAGTCTTCGGCATCAACAATGTGGCTGATTGGACTCATGTTTAAGCTGTTTTTCAAGGCGTGATCAGTTGGTTTTGTTCATTTTCTAATTTAACTTTTTACGATGAAGTTTCAAAGACGCGGTTAGTTGCTTTTTGCTAATGTTTATCTATTTTTCAAGGCGTGATCAGCTGGTCTTGTTCATTTTTATATATCACTTTTTACGCTGGAGCTTCAATGTTTACCTGTTTTTCAAGACGTAATCAGTTGGTCTTTCTCCTTTTTTAATTTAACTTTTTATGATGGAGTTTCAAAGACATGGTTAGTTGTTTATTTTGTTAGTCTTTACCTGTTTTTCAAGGTGTGATCAGCTGGTTTTGTTAATTTTTTATATCACTTTTTACAATGGAGTTTTACTGTTTTCCAAGGCGTGATCAGTTGGTATGGAGTTTCAAATTTTGCTCCTTTATATATATAACTTTTTACAATGGAGTTTCAAAGGCACAGTTATTTGTTTTTTGTTAATCTTTTTATATCACTTACAACCGAGTGTAATACGTCAACTCAGCCATGAAAATCCAACACTTCTAATTAACTGTCCCAAAAATGAAATGTAAAAGCCAAACTAGCCTAATACGACATTTAAAGAATCTGGCGTAAGTCTCGGACACACCATAGAGTCCATCCATCACCATCATGCCTTGCCCTCTCCTGCCTCACCATTACTATCAGCATCCAGAAATTGGCTGCCCTGGTAAACATGCAGAAGCGATCTCAGTTCATGCACCGCCTCCTCGCCTACTGGACCCTGAAGAGACAGTCCCGCAATGGTGTCCCGCTGCTGCGTCGCCTCACCACCTCACACTCGCGGCGCAGCAACACCACGACGCGCCCGGCCGAGGAGAAGGCCGTCACCATCAAGGATAAGGAGCGCGTCATTAGTGTGAGTGTTGAGGTGTGTTGTTGGGCTTGTGTTCCTTGTTTCATTGTTGGTAGGAAGATAGGTTTGTGGGGGGGGGGGGGTTGCATTAGGTTAGGTTAGGTTAGGTATGGGTCATGAGTGAGGATGGTGTTGGGTTGGGTTGGGGTGGAGTGTGTAAGTTTTGTTATTCTTTGTTTTGTCGGCAAGGAGATAATGTCAGGTGTGGGAAGATTTTGCTTTGGGTTAGGTTAGGTTAGGTTAGGTTAGGTATGGGTCATGAGTGAGGACAGTGTTGGGTTGGGTTGGGGTGAAGTGTAGTTGTGTTAGTCTTTGTTTTGTCGGCAAGGAGATAATGTCAGGTGCGGGAAGATTTTGCTTTGGGTTAGGTTAGGTTAGGTTAGGTATGGGTCATGAGTGAGGATGGTGTTGGGTTGGGTTGGGGTGGAGTGTGTAAGTTGTGTTAGTCTTTGTTTTGTCGGCAAGGAGATAATGCCAAGTGTGGGCAGATTTTGCTTTGGGTTAGGTTAGGTTAGGTTAGGTATGGGTCATGAATGAGGACAGTGTTGGGTTATGTTGGGGTGGAGTGTGTAAGTTGTGTTAGTCTTTGTTTTGTCGGCAAGGAGATAATGTCAAGTGTGGGAAGATTTTGCTTTGGGTTAGGTTAGGTTAGGGAAGGGGTCTTGAGTGTGGACTATTTTAGGTTAGGTTAGGTCAGGTGTAGGTCATGGGTGTGGACTGTATTATCGGCAAGGAGATAGCTGTGAGTGTGTGGTATGATGGACTGGGTTAGGTTAAGTTAGATTTTGGGCAGGAGTGTTCCATCAAAGACAAGGAGTGTGTCATTAGTGTGAATGTTGGGAGCTGCTTGTGTGGAGTGTGCAAATTGTATTGTTCTCTGTTTCATTGATGGGGAAAAGATTGTTGTGTATTTTTGGTCAAGGGTTGCATTGTGTTGGGCTAGGTTAGGTCAGGTCAGGTTTGAAGTCATTGGTGTGGACTGTGTTGATGTGTTGTATTGGCAAGGGATGTTGTGTGTGTCTTGTCATGTTTTGGTAGCAGTGAGTGAGCTGAGTGTGTGATCTTGTGTGTGTGTGTGTGTGTGTGTGTTTGTTTTGGTTGGCGTGAGTGAGCTGAGTGTGTTATGTTTTGTGTTGTATGTGTTGTCCTGAGTGTGATCTTTTGTGTTTGTGTGTGTGTGTGTGTGTGTGTGTGTGTGTGTGTTATGGTTGGAGTGAGTGAGCAAAGTGTGTGATGTTATGTGTTGTATGTGTTATGTCCTGAGTGTGATCTTTTGTGTTTGTGTGTGTGTGTGTGTGTGTGTGTGTGTGTGTGTGTGTGTGTGTGTTATGGTTGGAGTGAGTGAGCTGAGTGTGTGATGTTTTGTTTTCCTTCTTCACTTTTTTGTCCGGCTATCATTATGTTCTTCGAGGGTTTAGCACATAACATTCTCCCTTGTGTGTGGGCAGGAGGCCGAGGGTCTGCGCGAGGAGATCAAATACTGGCAGCGGCTGAGGCAGGACCTGGAGCGGGCGCGCCTCCTCTGTGAGCTCATCAGGAAGAGGGAGAAGACCAAGAGGGAGCTCGTCAAGGCGTAAGTACCTCCATTCAGCAGTCTTTTCAATATTGTATGTGTATTTATTATTACCCACTATAGTCTTTCGATTTTAACTTGAGCCCTTGGGCGCGACTCATTCGTTGTCTTTCCCTCTAATCCCAAGCCATTCATAACACCATGCAGTCGTATTACGAATATATATATGTTCCATAAATAGATAACGTACAGACTAACAGTGAGACAGATTAACATGCGCAGGTCATCGCTAGATCTGTAAAGAATGGAGGTTTCCCCGGCCCAAGCTACAGGGCTCAAGTTAAAGTCGATGGACTATAGTACTTATATTTGTGGAGTCAGACTAACATTAGACCAACTCTTATTACGTGTACCACAACTAGGTAAATACCACTATAGCCACTGTACACCAAGTTGGTCCAGAAGCCTTGCCCTAACTCCAATTTCCTTTCATCCAACCAATCAGCTCCCATTGCTAAGCTATGGAAGAGGAGGCAGAGCTTTTGGGTCAGTTTAGTGTATGGTGACACACACACACACACATACACACACACACACACACACACACACACACACACACACACACACACACACAAACACACGGCCCAGTAGCTCAGTGGATAGAGCGTCTGCCTCACAACCAGAAGGACTGGGGTTCGATTCCCCTGCCGGGTGAAGATAAGTTGGGTTTATCTTTCACGTGTAGCCCCTGTTCACCTAGCAGTGAGTAGGTACGTGACGTCAGGCAAGGAGTTGTGACCTTGTTGTCGCGTTGTGTTGTGTGTGAGTGGTCTCAGTCTTACCCAAAGATCGGTACTACGAGCTCTGTGCTCTTCCGTAGGGGAACGGCTGGCTGTCTTGAGAGAGACCCGCAGCAGACCAAGAGGTGAATTACACACACACAGTAAGTAAATCGATAAACACACGCACATTAAGTAACCAGATAAGCACACACACACACAGGAAGCAACTAAACACACACACACACACACACACACACACACACACACACACACACACACACACACACACACATTAAGCCATCTCTATACTGCAGGAAAGCCGAGGAGAAGAAGGTCCAGCTTGCTCCCTTCGTCCACCTGTTGCTCCAGACCATCGACCAGATACAGGAGAAGGACCAGCAGATGATCTTCGCCGAGCCGGTGGACCTGGTGGAGGTGAGTGAGTCTGTGGCTGTGTGATGAACCACCTCGCCGCCTGTATCTGTGTTTCTCTCAGGATGTTTTTCTTCAACAATCTGGCTGTGATGTTTATAAGGCTATCGGTATTTGTTTACGTAAAGATCATATGTTGGTCTATGTATATTACTTTATTATACACATTTTATTGGTATTTGTTTATCTACCAACCTATTCATTGTAATTTATCTACCTGTGTTTATTTATTTGTCCCACTGTTGATTGCTATCCATTTGTTAGTATTTTTTCCTATCTCTAGTTATACCTCAGCTTACAAGCTTAACCTGGTAGCAGCGGGGATCATGTTTCTTAATGGTCCCTATAAGTGAGAAAAATGAGAAAAAATCATCACTCACACAAACCATTTGATAGTATATATCAAAGTATTTGTGATCAGTTTACGTATCATCTATTTTGGGGGGTTTATATCATGGCACAAATTTGGCCCGTCGCTGCTACATGGTAAAGCCACAAATTTGGCCCGTCGCTGCTACATGGTAAAGCCACAAATTTGGCCCGTCGCTGCTACTGGGTTAATTCGTTCTGTAATTTCGCTCTTAAACCAAAACGAACGCACACTGTCTGTCGTACTGAAAACACAAAGATCGCACACTAGACCACAAACATAAGTGGACACGAGTGCGCGGTTGCTACCTCTGTGGGTGTACAATGTGGACAGAGACCCCATTCCCATTGTCTTCTGCTCTGAGCGCTCTCATCTTGCAGTGAACAAAGGAAATCCACGCTCATGTCTTCAACTTGCACAAACAGTATGCTCGTGCACCAAGTCACCGTTCATTAGCCAGGCATTTTTAGTGATTTTTTCTTGCTCGTAAAGTAAGGCACTCATAAACCAAGGTATAGTGTACTTAAACCTGTCTCACTACCAATTGCTAGCTATCTGTTTTCCCATCTATCTTATTTCACCACTGACTGTTATGTATCTGTTACTGTATGTTTATCTCACTTGTCTCTCTGGGTCGTATTACAAGTCGAATCTGAGAAGTTTCGGGTCATTACAACGGTCGGTTTAGGGGCCTTATTACAAGTCCCTCCAGAGTTCAGGATGGATAACTTTGTAGAGACCTGAAACTTCTCGGATTTGACTTGTAATATGGCCCCTAAACCAACCTTTGTAGGGACCTGAAACTTCTCAGATTGGATTTGTAATACGGCCCCTAAACTGACCTTTGTAGGGACCTGAAACTTTTCGGATTGGACTTGTAATACGGCCCCTAAACTGACCTTTGTAGGGACCCAAAACTTCTCGGATATGACTTGTAATACGGACCTCCATCTTACTGCCAACTTCTATCTCTTAGTTATCTTCCTATCTTTTCATACCTTTCTTACTACCTTATCTGCTAATTTGTCCACCTATCTGTTTATCAAGACCTGCTTCTGCTTACTGCCTTGCTTTCTGAGACTGGACAATCATAACGAAAGAGTGAAGGAATCAGAAAGAAATGAGAAATACAACCCATAACTATCACACCTTCCAGACAGAGAGAGAAAGTGGGAGACAGACAAAAATAATGAGATCGATAAGAGAGAAAATAAGAAAGAATCAGAAAGAAATGAGAAATACAACCCATAACTATCACACCTTCCAGACAGAGAGACAAAGTGGGAGACAGACAAAAATAATGAGATCGATAAGAGAAAAAATAAGAAAGAATCAGAAAGGAATGAGAAATACAACCCATAACTATCACACCTTCCAGACAGAGACAAAGTGGGAGACAGACAAAAATAATGAGATCGATAAGAGAGAAAATAAGAAAGAATCAGAAAGAAATGAGAAATACAACCCATAACTATCACACCTTCCAGACAGAGAGACGAAATGGGAAACAGACAGAAATAATGAGACATAAGAGAGAAAATAAAAAAAGAATTAGAAAGGAATGAGAACTAATGAGCACCAGCATCCCATCCACACAGAGACAAGCAGGAGAGGAAAAATAATCAGTAAGAAATGAGAGAAAAAAACATTGCATATCGTCCTTTGCAAACAGACAAAAAAGATGAAGAGTGAAATAGAAAGAAATGAGGCAGAAAACATTACCTAACTACCTTCCCTTCCAGACAGAGAAACAAAAAAGGAAACAGATAAGAAAGAACAAAGGAATCAGAGAGAAATGAGAGAGAAACATTACCTAACTACCTTCCCTTCCAGACAGAGAAACAAAAAAGGAGACAAGAAAGAACAAAGGAATCAGAGAGAAACATTACCTAACTACCTTCCCTTCCAGACAGAGAAACAAAAAAGGAAACAGACGAGAAAGAACAAAGGAATCAGAGAGAAATGAGAGAGAAACATTACCTAACTACCTTTCCTTCCAGACAGAGAAACAAAAAAGGAAACAGATAAAGGAAACATAAGAAAGAACAAAGGAATCAGAGAGAAATGAAAGAGAAACATTACCTAACTACCTTCCCTTCCAGACAGAGAAACAAAAAAGGAGACAAGAAAGAACAAAGGAATCAGAGAGAAATGAGAGAGAAACATTACCTAACTAACATCCCTTCCAGAGAGACAACAAAGAAGATGAACAGGAGAAAGAATAAAAGAAAGAGTTGGAAAGAAATAAGAATAAAGACAATATCCAACAATCATCTATTCCAGACAAAGACAAAAAAAAAAGACAGGGAAGAAAAAGAAATAATGAGGAAGAAAAAACAAAACAAAAACAAAACATTACTATCATCCCTTCCAAACACAGAGATGACAAAAGGAGATGAACAGAAGAGAAAGAATCGGAAAAGAAATGAGAAAAACAAACACTACTTAACTATCATCCCTTATAGAGAGAGAGACAAAAATATACGATTCTAACTCTGATCTGAAATTTGGCACTGAATGATGACCAGTTGTGGTTCCGAGACTCCATACCCAAATATATCAATCAGTTATGAAGTGTGTTAGTGTGGGTGTGTGAGGGAGTCCACCAATACTGCCTAAATCAGGAATAAAAGTAGTACATGTAATAGTAATGATTGATTATTGATTATGATTGAAAGTAGTAATGATATATAATGTAGAACGACACTATTAATTTAACGACATTGACAGTTATATAGATAGGTTTATAATGAATACTATAGGCTGACACATTGTTAATACTATAGAAAATGAAAACGATAAAGACGATAGGAAATAGTACATGATGAGGTGCCAAATTAGAAGGTGTTAAGGTGCCAAATTAGAAGAGGTGTTGAGGTGCCAAATTAGAAGAGGTGTTGAGGTGCCAAATTGGAAGAGGTTGAGGTGCCAAATTAGAAGAGGTGTTGAGGTGCCAAATTAGAAGAGGTGTTGAGGTGCCAAATTAGAAGAGGTGTTGAGGTGCCAAATTAGAAGAGGTGTTGAGGTGCCAAATTAGAAGAGGTGTTGAGGTGCCAAATTAGAAGAGGTGTTGAGGTGCCAAATTAGAAGAGGTGTTGAGGTGCCAAATTAGAAGAGGTGGTGTTGAGGTGCCAAATTAGAAGAGGTGTTGAGGTGCCAAATTAGAAGAGGTGTTGAGGTGCCAAATTAGAAGAGGTGTTTAGTGTTCAAGGGGCAACCAAATTAATGAAACCAATATTCTGTTTTTGGTGGCATCTGGTGGCAGGAGAGAGAGAGAGAGAGAGAGAGAGAGAGAGAGAGAGAAAAGCATTACATTAACTATCCATACAGACAGACACCTCTCCACCCAAACCGACCTCTCTTCTGGCCTCTCGTCCCTTTTTCTTTTGTCGGAGCAGCACCTAATGACGTTTTTTTTGTTGCTACTTGTGTTTTTTGCCCTTGAGCTGCCTCCCTCGTAAAAAAATAAATAAATAAAAAATCCCCCTCTTCCTCCTCTTCTCCAGGTTCACGACTACAAGAACAAAAAGAATAAAAATAACAAGAAGAAAACATGTAACTATCATCTCTTCCTTCCCATCTCCAGGTTCACGACTACAAGAAAAAAGACTCAGAAAGCTACAAGAAAAAGCCAAACACTACATAACTCTCCTCCCTTCCTCCCGTTCCCAGGTCCACGATTACCTTGACGTGGTGAAGCACCCGATGGACCTCTCCACCATGCGTCAGAAGGCCCAGACGCACCAGTACCGGGATGTGGACCAGTTTGCCAGTGACTTCGAGCTCATGATAGAGAACTGCCTCGTCTACAATGCCAAGGAGACCATCTTTTACCGCACGGCTGTCAAGCTGCGCGACCAGGTGAGGGAGGCGGGGAGGAGCTGAGGGGGTGAGGGAGGCGGTTAGGAGCTGAGGGGGTGAGGGAGGCGGTTAGGAGCTGAGGGGGGGAGGGAGGCGGGGAGGAGCCGAGGGGGTGAGGGAGGCAGGGAGGAGCCGAGGGGGTGAGGGAGGCGGTTAGGAGCTGAGGGGGGGAGAGAGGCAGGGAGGAGCTGAGGGGGTGAGGGAGGCGTAAGGAGCTGAGGGGGTGAGGGAGTGTGTGTTACTGTTTGAATTTGTATTATGCACCTTTAACTTTTTTTTTTTTATGTATTTGATTTTAACTCTGATCTTAAATTCGTTGCACTACATGACCACTGGGCCGTAACTATGTGGCTTTATAAATCAATCAGTGAGGAAGTGTGTTAGTGTGTGTGTGTGTGTGTGTGTGTGTGTGTGTGAGCCCACTAATGCCACAAGCTTTTATGTGTGCGTGTGTTTGGGTGGCAGTGAGTCAATTAATGCCACCAAATCCTTGACGTTCCATCCGAAATTGATCACTCCTGGCCACTCGCTTCTCTTCTCTTTCATAGGAGCAGTACTTAATGGACTTTACTGTTTTAATATGTATTGCCTTTGCACTGCTTTCTTTACTGTAAAAATATAAAAGTTCTGGTGCCACATTATATTCAAACGTTGTCCTCACCCACCATCCAAGACTCACACGTAACCTTCACTCCTCAGGGCGGTGCAATCATCCGACAGCTGAGAAGAAACGTGGAGAACATTGGCTTTGACATGGAGACGGGCCTCCTCCTGCCCCACCGCCCCAAGCCACTCCCGGAGATCTCTGACAACAAAATAATTAAAGAAGGTGAGAAGCTGTGGGTAGAAACACTGACTGGCTAGACTCCTCTATTTTGGTGTAACTAAGCTTGGTGAATATTTAGCATTGTTTTGTATCTGTATTTTGATGCTAATGCAGTCAGCCCTTAACCAAGACAGTTTTTACTATTGCAAATTTCACTTCTACAGTAACCCCAAAACTATCTAGAAATATGTTGGTAGAGTAGGTGGGGTAGAGTTAGGTAGATGAGAAAGAAAATTGAGTTGAAATTGAAACAGGAAGACATTAAAGAAACACCAAGGATTCGGGGAGTTTAAAGCAATATAAAACTTGGGTACCTGTGTTTGTACCTCAGTAGCCATACACATTTTACATCATTAAAAAATCTGAGCATAAAACAGGACACTTTCAGCCCCCAATAATAATATAACAACAATAGGAATGCAATAGGTTGGGATGAAGTAGGGTGGACTTAGGTAGATTGGGAAGAAACTGGAGATATTGAAACAGGAAGACAGTAAAGAAACACACCAGGGATTCAGGGAGTCTGAAGTTTTTTATTTATTCATGTATCTGTTTTTATTTGTATTTTTCTGAGCAGTAGATGAGGCACTGGCGGCAGACACAGAGGAGTGCTGGAGCCTGGAGGACCGAGAGAAGGCGCTGCTGGAGCTGTTGGACAAGGCTAACCTACTGAGGCATCACGTGGCTCGCCTCAAGAGGGTCAAGCTTATCAGGTGAGAGGTGGAGGCAGGTGGGGAGGTGGAATGTTAGGTAAGGGTGCATGAGGTTAGGGAGGTATGGTAGTGTTGGATATTCCTCAAGAGGGTCAAGCTTATCAGGTGAGAGGTGGAGGCAGGTGGGGAGGTGGAATGTTAGGTAAGGGTGCATGAGGTTAGGTTAGGTTAGGGTACAGATAGGTGGGTCGGAGGTATGGTAGGGTTGGATATACCTCAAGAGGGTCAAGCTTATCAGGTGAGAGGTGGAGGCAGTTGGGGAGGTGAAATGTTAGGTAAGGGTGCATGAGGTTAGGTTAACTTAGGGTACAGATAGGTGGGTCGGAGGTATGGTAGGGTTGGATATACCTTAAGAGGGTCAAGCTTATCAGGTGAGAGGTGGAGGCAGGTGGGGAGGTGAAATGTTAAGTAAGGGTGCATGAGGTTAGGTTAACTTAGGGTACAGATAGGTGGGTCGGAGGTATGGTAGGGTTGGATATACCTTAAGAGGGTCAAGCTTATCAGGTGAGAGGTGGAGGCAGGTGGGGAGGTGAAATGTTAGGTAAGGGTGCATGAGGTTAGGTTAGGTTAGGGTACAGATAGGTGGGTCGGAGGTATGGTAGGGTTGGATATACCTTAAGAGGGTCAAGCTTATCAGGTGAGAGGTGGAGGCAGGTGGGGAGGTGGAATGTTAGGTAAGGGTGCATGAGGTTAGGTTAGGTTAGGGTACAGATAGGTGGGTCGGAGGTATGGTAGGGTTGGATATACCTTAAGAGGGTCAAGCTTATCAGGTGAGTGGTGGAGGCAGGTGGGGAGGTGGAATGTTAGGTAAGGGTGCATGAGGTTAGGTTAGGTTAGGGTACAGATAGGTGGGTCGGAGGTATGGTAGGGTTGGATATACCTTAAGAGGGTCAAGCTTATCAGGTGAGAGGTGGAGGCAGGTGGGGAGGTGAAATGTTAGGTAAGGGTGCATGAGGTTAGGTTAGGTTAGGGTACAGATAGGTGGGTTGGAGGTATGGTAGGGTTGGATATACCTCAAGAGGGTCAAGCTTATCAGGTGAGAGGTGGAGGCAGGTGGGGAGGTGGAATGTTAGGTAAGGGTGCATGAGGTTAGGTTAGGTTAGGGTACAGATAGGTGGGTCGGAGGTATGGTAGGGTTGGATATACCTTAAGAGGGTCAAGCTTATCAGGTGAGAGGTGGAGGCAGGTGGGGAGGTGAAATGTTAGGTAAGGATGCATGAGGTTAGGTTAGGGTACAGATAGGTGGGTCGGAGGTATGGTAGGGTTGGATATACCTTAAGAGGGTCAAGCTTATCAGGTGAGAGGTGGAGGCAGGTGGGGAGGTGAAATGTTAAGTAAGGGTGCATGAGGTTAGGTTAACTTAGGGTACAGATAGGTGGGTCGGAGGTATGGTAGGGTTGGATATACCTTAAGAGGGTCAAGCTTATCAGGAGAGTGGTGGAGGCAGGTGGGGAGGTGGAATGTTAGGGTGGGTCGGAGGTATGGTAGGGTTGGATATACCTTAAGAGGGTCAAGCTTATCAGGTGAGAGGTGGAGGCAGGTGGGGAGGTGGAATGTTAGGTAAGGGTGCATGAGGTTAGGTTAGGTTAGGGTACAGATAGGTGGGTCGGAGGTATGGTAGGGTTGGATATACCTCAAGAGTGTCAAGATCACCATGTACGCAGAGTTTGAATATTGTGTTTTGAGTGAGTGAGTGAGTGGTGGAGGCAGGTGGGGAGGTGGAATGTTAGGTAAGGGTGCATGAGGTTAGGAAGAGGGTCAAGCTTATCAGGTGAGAGGTGGAGGCAGGTGGGGAGGTGAAATGTTATGGTAGGGTTGGATATACCTTAAGAGGGTCAAGCTTATCAGGTGAGTGGTGGAGGCAGGTGGGGAGGTGAAATGTCAAGTAAGGGTGCATGAGGTTAGGTTAGGTTAGGGTACAGATAGGTGGGTCGGAGGTATGGTAGGGTTGGATATACCTTAAGAGGGTCAAGCTTATCAGGTGAGTGGTGGAGGCAGTTGGGGAGGTGGAATGTTAGGTAAGGGTGCATGAGGTTAGGTTAACTTAGGGTACAGATAGGTGGGTCGGAGGTATGGTAGGGTTGGATATATTATCAGGTGAGAGGTGGAGGCAGGTGGGGAGGTGGAATGTTAAGTAAGGGCGCATGAGGTTAGGTTAGGTTAGGGTACAGATAGGTGGGTCAGAGGTATGGTAGGGTTGGATATACCTTAAGAGGGTCAAGATCACCATGTAGGCAGAGCTTGAATATTGTGTTTTGAGTGAGTGAGTGAGTGGTGGAGGCAGTTGGGGAGGTGGAATGTTAGGTAAGGGTGCATGAGGTTAGGTTAGGTTAGGGTACAGATAGGTGGGTCGGAGGTATGGTAGGGTTGGATATACCTTAAGAGGGTCAAGCTTATCAGGTGGGTGGTGGAGGCAGGTGGGGAGGTGGAATGTTAGGTAAGGGTGCATGAGGTTAGGTTAGGTTAGGGTACAGATAGGTGGGTCGGAGGTATGGTAGGGTTGGATATACCTTAAGAGGGTCAAGCTTATCAGGTGAGAGGTGGAGGCAGGTGGGGAGGTGAACAGATAGGTGGGTCGGAGGTATGGTAGGGTTGGATATACCTCAAGCTTATCAGGTGAGTGGTGGAGGCAGTTGGGGAGGTGGAATGTTAGGTAAGGGTGCATGAGGTTAGGTTAAGTTAGGGTACAGATAGGTGGGTCGGAGGTATGGTAGGGTTGGATATACCTCAAGAGTGTCAAGATCACCATGTAGGCAGAGCTTGAATATTGTGTTCTTGAGTGAGTGAGTGAGTGGTGAAGTAAAGCTCTCTAGTTTCTAAAATGGGGGGAGACCTGAGGCAACATGGCTAAGAGTTAGAGGGTGGTGAAGGCCTTAGTACACTTAACAGATATACTTGGCACCACAGGGGAGTAGAGTTTAACACGGTAGCAGTGACGGGCCAAATTTGTGGCTTTACCGTGTAGCAGCGACGGGCCAAATTTGTGGCTTTACCGTGTAGCAGTGACGGACCAAATTTGTGCCATGATATAAACCCCCCTAAATAGATGATGCTTAAACTGATCACAAATGCTTTGATATATATATATTATGAAATGGTTTGTGTGAGTGATGATTTTTTCTCATTTTTCTCACTTAGAGGGACCATTAGGAAACATGATCCCCACTGCTACTGGGCTAAGCATCTTTAGTCTATCTAACATTTTTCTGTGTTTCATTTTCTCTCTAGGCGTGAAATTGGCATCGTGCGCAGGAAGCTGGCACTGAGTCAATCCGGGAGTGCCAGCCACAAGACCAACGCACCGTACTACGACTCTGATGATGAGTCCGAGAAGGAAGACTCTGGTGAGGCACTGATGGAACACTGTACTTTTAGCATTTTTTTTTTTTTTTTTTTTTGTGTGTGTGTGTGTGTGTGTGTGTGTTTCATGAGAATATAGATTGGTATTATAAGACACTTTCACTTCTCACATCAAGTAGTTCTATAGGTCAAAGATGGGGTCAACCAGGATCTAATGAGTGGTTCTTAAGGTTCACGGTACAGAAGAAGGGTCAGACTACCACCAGGGTCATAAAACTACTTCTGGAAATACCCCACAATACAATACACAAGATATATTAAAACTGTCTTAGATTACTTTGTTCCATTGAGACACAAGATATATTAAAACTGTCTTAGATTACTTTGTTCCATTGAGACACAAGATATATTGAAACTGTCTTAGATTACTTTGTTCCATTGAGACACAAGATATATTAAAACTGTCTTAGATTACTTTGTTCCATTGAGACACAAGACATATTACAACTGTCTTAGATTACTTTGTTCCATTGAGACACAAGACATATTACAACTGTCTTAGATTACTTTGTTCCATTGAGACACAAGACATATTACAACTGTCTTAGATTACTTTGTTCCATTGAGACACAAGACATATTACAACTGTCTTAGATTACTTTGTTCCATTGAGACACAAGACATATTACAACTGTCTTAGATTACTTTGTTCCATTGAGACACAAGATATATTGAAACTGTCTTAGATTACCTTGTTGCATAGACACACCCATTTACCTGGTAGCAGTGACAGGCCAAATTTGTGCCATGATATAAACCCCCCAAAATAGGTGATACATAAACTGATCACAAATGCTTTGATATATATTATGAAATAGTTTGTGCGAGTGATGATTTTTTCTCATTTTCTCGCTTAGAGGGACCATTAAGAACATGATCCCCACTGCTACCGGGTTAAGTAAAGTACAAGAATTTATCATGAAAAAGCTCAGCACACCGCCTCCATCCCCACATCCTTGACACACCCCTAACACATCGTCATCCCCCAGACATTGACGACAGCTCGGTGATCGACGATGAAGCTGAACCCGGTGAGCCCAGCCGCCCCAGCACCCCGCCCCCCCTGGCCCCCCAGCTGGTGGCCTCGCACCTTAGCCACACCCCCACCCTCTCCTCCGGACCCAGCAGGGTGGGTGTGTCCTCCCTCTCCCCCCTGACCACCCCCTCCCCGCGCAGCCTCCACCACCGCAAGCCCAGCGTCAGGACCACCCCCAAGGTAGGTCGGCAGAAATTTACTGCAATTGACCTCTCTTTTGACCTCTTATTCTGGTTACTTTTGTTGGAGCAGCGGCTAGCGGGCTTTTTGTTGCTTTTTTGCTTAGTTGCCCTTGAGCCGTCTCCCTTGCTGTGAAAAAAAAAGAGGATGTGAAGTTGTCATTTCTTTATTTTTGTGTCATGTATTAGTAAGATGAAATGATCAGTAATGAATAAATATCCTCTAATTTTACTCACATACATAAGAGAATAGACATTTTGGGGATGATCTACATTACTTCAAATTCAGTGCTGCTTGTTGATGCAGAAAATGACAACATAAAATTTTGACATCATTTGTGCAGACAGTGATGATTTCAATTTTCTTACCCATTTGCAATGATCCTGATGGCACAACAGTTTCAGTGCCATGGACAGCCTTTGTGATGTTACCCTGTGTATATTTCATGTTTATTGACCCTTTTAATATCTGTCGTCAGCCCACGCTAAGGGCCGCTCTCACAGTCACCTTGTTTGTTTTGATCGTTACCAATAGCGGAGATCGACGCTATAGTTTTCCACATGAAACTGGCCTATGGGGTAGTGATGGCTGCAGAGGAAGCGAGAGGCGTTGAGAGTGTGTGGCAAGGTGCGGGGCTGGGCTCACCCCGCAGCCGCCACTACCCCATCGGCCAGTTTTACATGGAAATACTATAGCGCGATCGCCGCCATTGGTAACGATCAAAACAAACAAAGTGACTGTGAAAGCGGCCCTTAGTTTCCTTTTATCCTTGCCTTTCATCACCGCCCCGCCTGCCTCCTCCTCACTGCCCTTGTTGCTTCAGGACAACTTGAAACAGCGGCGCGTTGACTCATTCTTCGCACGCATCAACAAGCCCTCACACAAGGTCACTGTAGAGCAGCACCAACAGCAGCCACAGCAGCAGCCGCCACAACAACAACAGCAGCAGCAACAACAGCAGCAGCAACAGCAACAACAACAACAACAACAACAACAGCAGCAGCAGGAGAGCAGCACAGCAGCGGTGGCAGATGAAGCCAAGGCCACCAAGCCAGAAGGTACACCCAGACACTCCAGCGTTCATACTGATGGTGTTCTTTTTCCACATGCAAGAGTTAATCAGCATCTTTATTCTTTCATCCCTTTCACTGGTAAACTCTGGAACGCCCTTTCTTTGTCTGTGTTTCCTTTTCCTCTTGCCCACGACTTGACACATTTCATAGGGAGAGTATCAAGACTTCTCCATCTGAAATTGATCTCTCTTCTGGTCACTCTATTGTATTTTCTTTTACAGGAGAAATGCTCAGCCTTTTTTGTTGTTCATATTTGTTTTTGACCTTTAGCTTCTTCCTTTGCTGTAAAAAAAAAAAGTTAGCATATTTTCTTCATAGGTTGTCAGCTAGTCTCTGTAGTTCTCTGTTTTCTCATATCCAAACTCAACACAATAATTCTACAAAACTTTACCAAGGCTTGGTGAATACGATTTCCTCACTTCATGTTACATCCCCACACAGACTCGGCGCATGAGACCCCCAAGAAACGTGGCCCAGGCCGGCCCCCCAAGAGGCCGCGCACCCTCTCCGGGCCATCCATCAGCCCCCCGGCCAAGAAATGTGAGTTGGCCTCTTGTTCGTTCAACTTTAAGACAAATGCCAGAGTTTTTTTAAAAGTATCAGTATTTATCAACAGTCATGTGGCTTTTTTATCTTTTTAATTCCACTTTTGGGATGGAGTTAGTTAAAAGTGTTGACCTCCCTTGGTGCAAAAACGCAACACATATATAACTAACTCTCACTCTTCTCTTCAATTCAAGGGCACGTTGTTTGTTCTTCCTTTGTGTTCCTTTGTGTTCCTTTGTTATATAATCCTTAAAAACAAATGCGTTAAGTGGAAGGGTAATAAAGGGAGGGAGGAACGAAGGGAAAAGAAGATGAATAGGAAGTAAGGAAGCGATACTGAACTTGATGTTAGTGAGACGTTAAACGATGATGATGATGATGTTAATGAGATACCTAAGTAGAGGAGGAGAACCATCACCAGGAGGAGGAGGGAGAAGAAAAGGAAAACCACAACTAACTCTGAATCCTTCTTTCTCTGTGTCAGTGGAGAGTGAGGCGGGCGACACGGCAGGCCAGGCCAAGGAGAGCAGCGAGGACGGCCCAGAGGAGGAACCGCCATCCGTGCCCAGCTCTCCCTCAGGGGTCAACCGGCGCACCTCTGTCCTATTCACCAAGAAGGCCGGCGCTCTGTTCAAGGTGAGGGGGGGAGGGAGAGGGAGGGGAGGATGACAGCATAAGTGAGAGGGAGGGAAGAAGGGGATAAAAATAAAGAGGGTAGAGAGAGTAAGAGGGACAGGGAAGGAGGAAGAGGGGTTAATAATGATGGAGGCAGGAGGAGAGGAAGACAGCATAATTGACAGGGAAGAAGGAAGGAGGAGGAACAAGGATAAGGATAGAGGGAAAGAAGAGTGAGGGGCAGGAGAGGAGGAAGAGGAAGAACAGTGACAGGGTGGAGGATGGGAGATTAATGGTGACGGAAGGGAAGGAGGGGAGGAAGATAGTGACAGGGGTAGAGGGGAAGGAGGGGAGGAAGACAGTGACAGGGGTAGAGGGGAAGGAGGGGAGGAAGACAGTGACAGGGGTAGAGGGGAAGGAGGGGAGGAAGAGAGTGATAGGGGTAGAAGGGAAGGAGGGGAGGAAGAGAGTGATAGGGGTAGAAGGGAAGGAGGGGAGGAAGAGAGTGACGGAGGTAGAAGGGAAGGAGGGAGGAAAAATGTGATGGGTAGAAGGGAAGGAGGGAGGAAAAATGTGATGGGTAGAAGGGAAGGAGGGAAGGAAAACAGCATAAGTGACAAGGAGGAAGGAAGGAAGTAAATTAACAAATGAAATAGAATGAAAAGCAAAAAAAATAATCAAATGTCCCGTTTTATTATGCTTCTTTTTCCTTATTTTCTTCATTTCTTTACTCCCTCAACTTCCTCTCGTCATCATAAAGTAAAGTAACAAATAGAACTAAAATGAAAAACAAAAAACAAAAAAAAAAGAATAAGCCCCGAGAACAACGTGAGTTCGTTTGTCCGTCAGAAGCGCTTCCCTCGGCAGCGTCGCGGCTCGGGCGGGACCAACAGCGACGAGGAGACCAACCTGCCGGACCCCAAGGCTGTGCGCCGGAAGAAGACCTCGCCCACTGCGGTGAGTTGAGTTTCTGATTTATTTTAATTTTATTTATTTTTTCTTTTTCTTCTGTGGAGTGTTTGCTTTTGTATACGATGGACAATTATTGTTTTATATTTGTTTTGTGTGATACTGTTGATGTTTATTTATGTTATTTATCTATTTACTTATTTTATTTATTTTTTTAATCCTTGTTTTGTTGGCAGTGGAGTTTATGATGTTTTGTGTGATATTGATGCTGTTTTATTTTAATCTATTTATGTATATTATTTATTTTTTTACTCCTTGTTTTGTGGGCAGTGGAGTTATGATGATGGTGTTTATGATGTCCGTTGTGAGGAGGAGGAGCAGGAGGAGGAGGAGGACGAGGGCCATAATGATACAGTCGGAGATGCAGTGATTCCTTCTCCACCTCAGCACTCCTCCAAGTCTGACACGCTGGGCTTCCCCGAGGGCCTGCTGCCGCTCAACCTGTCCGACAGTGGCACCCCACCCGCCAAGGACTCCTTCAAGATGTACCGCCAAGGGGGAGGTTAGTGTAGGGCTGGGAAGGCAGGGATGAGTTTTTTTTATTTTTATTTTTATTTTTTACAACAAAGGAGACAGCTCAAGGGCACAAAAAAAAGAAACAATAATAAAAAAAGCCCGCTACTCGCTGCTCCTAAAAGAAAAAAAATCAAGAGAGGTGGCTGAAAGAGAGGTCAATTTCGGGAGGAGAGGTGTCCTGATACCCTCCTCTTGAAAGAGTTCAAGTCATAGGCAGGAGGAAATACAGATGAAGGAAGATTGTTCAGTGTGTGGAGTGGAAACTAACCTGCAATATGGCACTAGGGATTGAGAGATGTTGTACGGGATAGTGTTAGGGTAATGTTATTGTCCACGTTGCTTCAATTCATGTGTGGTTCAGCTCACTTGCAGAGATTTTTGGAGGTGCAACAATGGCAAAGGAGGATTCTGTTGGGGGTGTGAGTTAGTGTGTTGCCTGGAAGTTCCTCTCCTGACAGGCTGTTTAGATATCTTAGGTCTTTTATTTATTTATTTATTTATTTTTATTTATTTACTTTTTTTTTATTCATGTGGCCTATAGCACCGGTAGGCTAATCCATATGGGCCTGATGGTTGGCCCGAGCCCGTCATGGTGCAGGCAGTTGTTTATGGTAGTGCCATTATTATTATTATTATTATTATATTATCATCATTGTTATGAGTAACAGCACTTATTACCTCATTTTCCACTGGTGGCAGGAAAAGTGTGGGGCCGTGTTTGGTGCTGGGTGGGTGTTGACCGTTTGTTGTGTGCTGACATAAAAGACAATATTTTTTTAGCCTAGTGTTCAATTTTCTCATTGAAGTCGTTTTTCTCTCCGTGAAGCAGAAATCCCCCCGGAGACTGACGAAGACACCCACTCCGAGTCCAACTCCAGCCTGATCGACACGGAGGATGAGACAGCCTCCGAGACCGACTCCGAAGGCGGCGGCAGCGGCAGCGACTCCAGCGTGGAGGGGGAGTCGCCCGGCTCTGGCCACACCGGCGATCAGATCCCCCTGGAGCCCCTGGACTTGGTGTGGGCCAAGTGTCGCGGCTACCCCTGGTACCCTGCACTGGTAAGCACCCACAGCCTGCATGGGCCCATTGCAAACTTGGCTTCATTAGGTTATAAGTAATCCATAACAGCCAGTTCCTCTTGATTAAGTTTTGAGGTTTGTGTATCTGCAATAGAACAGGTTCAGCAGACCCTCCATTTAGTGCATTTCTTTTAGAAGGTTTCTTTATAATGCACCCTACAGCTGATTCACTCACACACACGCACACTTCTCGTCTTTTTCTTCTTGTTTAGCGTCTTTATTTTCCCTTATGGGGTTGGATGGGCTATGAGTCTCCCACTCTTGAAGATCATACTCACTTTTCCCTAATTTCCTAATGGTCATCACACACACACCAAAAAGTCCCACCATTCCCAAATCGATAAATAGCATTGAAATATCACCTCCATTTTGCTTGAATTTCTTTGGTACCTATCTTGCATTACATAGAGGGCCTGCTGTAGTCTGAAGAGTCGTCCATTGGCTTTATTGTTAAGTTCTCTCAGCATCATCAGCCTTTGTTTATGTTAAGTTCCCTCAGCATTACCAGCCTTTGTTTATGTTAAGTTCCCTCAGCATCACCAGCCTTTGTTTATGTTAAGTTCCCTCAGCATTACCAGCCTTTGTTTATGTTAAGTTCCCTCAGCATTACCAGCCTTTGTTTATGTTAAGTTCCCTCAGCATTACCAGCCTTTATTTATTTTAAGTTCCCTCAGCATTACCAGCCTTTGTTTATGTTAAGTTCCCTCAGCATTACCAGCCTTTGTTTATGTTAAGTTCCCTCAGCATTACCAGCCTTTGTTTATGTTAAGTTCCCTCAGCATTACCAGCCTTTGTTTATGTTAAGTTCCCTCAGCATTACCAGCCTTTGTTTATGTTAAGTTCCTCAGCATAACCAGCCTTTGTTTATGTTAAGTTCCCTCAGCATTACCAGCCTTTGTTTATGTTAAGTTCCCTCAGCATTACCAGCCTTTGTTTATGTTAAGTTCCCTCAGCATTACCAGCCTTTATTTATTTTAAGTTCTCAGCATTACCAGCCTTTGTTTATGTTAAGTTCCCTCAGCATTACCAGCCTTTGTTTATGTTAAGTTCCCTCAGCATTACCAGCCTTTGTTTATGTTAAGTTCCCTCAGCATTACCAGCCTTTGTTTATGTTAAGTTCCCTCAGCATTACCAGCCTTTGTTTATGTTAAGTTCCCTCAGCATCACCAGCCTTTGTTTATGTTAAGTTCCCTCAGCATTACCAGCCTTTGTTTATGTTAAGTTCCCTCAGCATTACCAGCCTTTGTTTATGTTAAGTTCCCTCAGCATTACCAGCCTTTGTTTGTTAAGTTCCTCAGCATTACCAGCCTTTGTTTATGTTAAGTTCCTCAGCATTACCAGCCTTTGTTTATGTTAAGTTCCCTCAGCATTACCAGCCTTTGTTTATGTTAAGTTCCCTCAGCATCACCAGCCTTTGTTTATGTTAAGTTCCCTCAGCATTACCAGCCTTTGTTTATGTTAAGTTCCCTCAGCATCACCAGCCTTTATTTCTCCCCACAGATCATAAACCCCAAGATGCCCAAGACCGGCTACTTCCACAATGGAGTGCCCATCCCAGTGCCTCCAGATGACGTGCTGGCGCTGGCTGGCCCGTCACCCATGTATCTGGTGCTGTTCTTCGACAACAAGCGTACCTGGTGAGTGTGTGCATGTGTGAGGGAGAGACTGACAGAGGGAGGGAGGAAGCAAGATGAACACACAGGCAAAGGAAGGAATACAAGGGACAGGAAACAAGGAAGCTCAAAAACACTTACCCACCTGACCAGCCTCTTGCAGACTCCTTACGTTCTTATGTTATGTTCTTATATAACTACAGAGAAGCAAACAAGAGATGGAAATATTGATAGAGATACATATAGACAGAACACAGAGGCAGAGGGAAGGATACAGGGGACAGGAAACAAGGAAGCTCAAAAACACATACCCACTTATAACTAAGCAAACAAGAGACGGAAATATTGATAGAGATACATATAGACAGAACACAGAGGCAGAGGGAAGGATACAGGGGACAGGGAATAAAGAAGCTCAAAACCACTTACCCACATATAACTAAGCAAACAAGAGATGGAAATATTGATAGAGATACATATAGACAGAACACAGAGGCAGAGGGAAGGATACAAGGGACAGGAAACAAGGAAGCTCAAAAACACTTACCAACTTATAACTACTGAGAAGCAAATAAGAGATGGAAATATTGATAGAGATACATATAGACAGAACAGAGGCAGAGGGAAGGATACAGGGGACAGGAAACAAAATTAGACTCTAAGACACTTTCCCACAGATGAATACAGAGAAGCAAATCGGAAACAGAGACAGTGATAGACTTACACAAAGGGAAGAGGATAGAGGGAAGGTGAAGGATAGTGATGAATGCTGAATAGGAGAGAGGCAAATACCAAGTAGCAGAGGATTATCTATTCATCTGTTTATATCTCCGACACACTGTTTTCTAATTGGAACCTCTGCTAAGGGTAGAATGGTAGAATGCTAGAGTTGGAAATTGAGAGAGACTTTGTGAATGAGAATGTGTGTGTATGTACGTAAGTGTACCACATCCCAACACACTCACACAGTTTCTTTCCGTCCCATGCAGGCAGTGGTTACCTCGCTTCAAGCTGGAGCCTCTGGGCGTGGACTCAGCTTTGGACAAGGCTAAGCTGGTGGAGTCAAGGAAACCGTCAGAGCGTAAGGCCGTGAAGAAGGCGTACGAGAAGGCGATCCTACACCGGTGCCGCGTGACGGGGGAGAACACTGGCCTCAGCGGTGACTCCGACAACGAGGAACCGAGCTGAGGGCCGAGGCGCGACGGCAACGCCAGACTGGTGAGGCAGCGCAGGACACGCCGCTGTGGGTGTGCAGACGCGGGTCCACACTCCAGGGGTAGGTGTGGGTCTAGTGAGATCCATACGCCGGGCTGGGAAGACGACAACGGACATTCCAGTGTGGGTGTGGCCTCTGTGGTAGCTTGAATCCCTTACACTTGGGATGGGTAGGGTGCGATAGTCCTTATGCCAGGTAGGTGAGGCGACGAAGGACATTCCGGTGTGGGTTTGGACGATGAAGGGTTGAATATGCCTCTGAAAAGGTAGATAGGGTCCACTGAAGTCCTTATTCCAGGCTGGGGAAGTGATGAAGGACTTTCCGGTGTGGACTTGGACGATGAAGGGTTGAATATGTCTCAAAAGGTAGATAGGGTCCACTGAAGCCCTTATTCCAGGCTGGGGAAGTGATGAAGGACTTTCCGGTGAGAGTGGACGATGGAGGCACGAATCCGCCTCCAGTGGTTGATAGGGTCCACTGAGGTCCTTACGCCAGGCCGATGAGACAACTTGGGACATACTGTGGGTGTGGACTCCATAGGTAGACGTTAGTTGAGTGGGGTCCAGTAATGAGGGAGCCTTAACGTTGCAGATTTTTATATTTATAGCTACTGATATTTATACGAATGTTATTGACGTCACACGAACTTCTGAAACCAGACATTGCTTACCATGCTCGGTGCCCCTAAATAAATAGTTCACAGGACTGAAATTATCTGCAGAAAGTGTCGTTTGGAGTCCCCTTCCCCTCATCATCGGCGCATCATCGGTGAGCGATAAGAGTAGACACGGAAGTGGATTATTTAATTTTTTAAGTGTGGAGCTGAGAGCGTTAGAGTAATGACTACATATATGGTGCTTGTGGGTAATTTTAGAGTACACACATCTGACTTTTTGCTTACTATGACTGTAAGACATTCATACATATTCAAGAGTCTGTCTCTGATGGGAGAGTAATGTGTTGTATTGTATCACGCTTACAAATTCTACACTGCCACTGAGTAGGAGGTAAGACAGCAAGTATTCTTAAGGTGGTCGTCTCGTGGCTGCAGGGAAGGTTCAGCCGAGACACGAGGGTTACCAGTCTGACGTGAGATGCACAAGTGAAGCTGTGTGTCGTGTGTGTTACCTGATTGTTTTAAGGACGGCAGCTGAGGCAGAAGAGTTATTTTTTATATGTTTGTTCACTTTTACTGACGTTGCAAAATTGTCATAAGTTATTTTAAGGGGAATGCTCTTCGTTCCATCAAGTGAGTTAGTTGCAATGCTCACTTTGATCTTTTTCTATGTTTGCCTCTTCAGTCTACAGAATCACTGGACTTATCTTTTTACCAAAATTTACAAGCATGAACAGTAGACTAGTCAGGCTCGTTATCTCCAGTGACGTTCATGTGTGCATTCCTTGGTAAGAGAGATAAGGAAGTAATGAAAGGAAGACAAAGTACATTAGGTTTAGACGTAGTGTGGGAGGCAGCCAGGCAAGTGTTTTCCAGCATTCAGCCTCTCTGGCAGTGAGTTTCAGTGTAAGACAACACACTGAATGACAAGGAGCAATGTTCTGCAGGTTGTACTACTGCTGAGGGAAGTAGTGAAGTATAGGAGGTGTTTTAAACTTTTTATTATGAGAAGAGTTGAGTTGCTCATTGTTTTTTAATATTATTTTGACAGGATTCATATTGTTCTGCAGAATGCTGAACTTATTTGTGTGTGGCATGGTATAGATGTAATGCGGGGGAAAATGTCAGTTATTTAAGGTTATTGATTTTTTATGTTTTCCCCCACATTACATAGAGGTAGAATGCGTAGGGCTGAGCAACGTATGTGTGTGTGTGTCAGTCGCAGGTGATGTGGTGTGTCTGAGGCAGGGATGTGTGTGTGGCAGAATAGAGGAGTGATGCTTGAGATGGAGGAGTTTGTGCATGCAAGCAGAACTGAGGTGCTTTCGTCATCACACTCACTTTGTTTTCAATGTCTTGGTCCTCATCCCTCATTGTGTTTAATATGACATGTTTGCACGACTTTCCTCTCACATTTAACTCATAACTTGCCACACACTGCAGTGTCACACCAACACCTGTACCTGCTTCATATGTAATTGCTGGAGACATTTTGTTGTATCAGTATGAAGGAGTTCTGCCAAAGTCTGCGTAGTGTTCTTGGCTCTGGTCCACCAAGAAAGGAATGGCTGAATATTGATAGATGGCTTGTGTGAAAGTCTATCCCTTTAGTGTTGAGGGGAGTGTTGGAAGGACTGAATAAGGGAAGGTTTGGAAAAGGATGGATGGCTTGTGTGAAAGTCTGTCCCTTTAGTGTTTAGGGGAACGTTACAAGGACCGAATGACAAACGAGTGAGCAAGACGCCATTGGCTGCCGTCACCTTCCAGGGAGACCTTAGCAGCACGACAGCACTTGCCTTTCACTCCCAAGACTTGAGACAGCACAGGGTTACCACTTGCTTATAGAATGGGACTTATCATTTCCGCAGTTAGAGAAAACTATATCTATATATCTATATCTATATATCTATATATGCATTATTATAATTATAGATATGTGTGCTTACCCAAATGAGATTGCAAATGTTTTACTGTATTAAGATTATATTTTTTTTATGGAAATCTAGACGTGTAAGCTTTATGTTGTGAAGATCAAAGTGAGTCCATATAATGCTCTGGGTGGAAGGTCTCTCGTAATACTGCCTTAGTACGACGTTAAGAGTGTGAGTGAGTGACGTGCACGTGTGGGTGTGCGGGCGGCGATATCTTCCAGGGGCGAGGAGCAGCAGGGGGCGAGCCACAAGCACCTCCACCGCGAGTCTGTGTGTGTTCATCTTGCCAAAGTCATGGTCGGCTTAGCAAAAATACCTTATGCTTTACTCACACGATCTGTTCTTTAGTTTAGTGGCCAATCTTAATACTTTGATGTGGTTCTGATATCAACTCGGACAGTGTTGTTTTGGGGTCACCCTTGTCACGGTCCAACCAATCTGACGCTCCACCTCTTCTTTGGGTAACTACGCCATAATGTTTTGGATACTTCTTGCCTGTTGTGTTCCTGTGAGTCGTCAGTAGCCTGCTAGTGTCCGCGTCTCCCGGTGGAATACTCACGTGTAGCCTTAACCATAGCACTCATTACTTAGCAAACAGTGTTCTATCTCGAGGATTTCTATACTTAATTTTGTAATGCAGTTGGTAATTCTCTCGCAAGCAGATTTGTTGGATCTTGTAATCAGTATTAATCACAAGGAAGGTTTGTGTCACTGCCTGAGTTAGTGTGTAATTATTGTCTTTGATTTTCTCTACAACAAAGGAATGAAGGAAAGAAACAGTTATATTTCTGTGTGTATTCAGAGATGTCTTAAGATGCCTGTTTAGGGAACAGGAACGCTGCAGTGGGCTTCTGCTCCTGCTGTTGATACTGAGTTTTTGTACTTTAGATTGAGGATAGGTACTGGCTGGCAATTAAAGAGTCCAGCAAGTAATCAAGCTGTTGGTGAATAACACACATACAAACACACACACACACACAGGTTTGGGTTCTGAAACAAGACTTTGCTTTTTCCACGAAGCACTGCCAGTTGAGCATGAACTGAACATACTGAAGGTGTTGTGCACCTGTACTGTGCGTCTGTAACATAGAGCACCCAAGGCTGTAGAGTATAGAGGGTCACGTTACCACCACCACCACCTGTACCACTATTCACCCTGACACCCAACACTCACTAACATTGTTCTCAGTGTATTCTGGTAATTGCAAACAACACTGATTTTTCATGCTATACATTTGTAAAGCATCATGTGTAGTGCTGTAGTGTTCATGAAGGCTACAGGGCTACAGACACACAAACACTCCTCTGTTGTGCAGTGGATTAAGCACTCAACTGTCTCATGGCAGGCTGAGGTTTGCTCCTTGTTCAGACCCCCCACCCTTTTTTCTTTCCCTGACAGGAGAGGTTACTATCCTCCCCCTTAAGTAAGCAAGGGAGATGGTGTGTGGGGTGTGAGGTCCCAGCTGCACCCAGAGACCTGTGAATGTTGCTCCAAGTTCAAAACGAGGAGGATACTTAACTATAGCTGACGATTGTAAGTCAAGTACATAATCAGACCATAAGTGAATCACACACACACACACACACACACACACACACACACACACACACACAGACACGCGAGCATAAAGCCCAGGCCTTGTAAAACTACAACTAGGTAAATACACACACACACACACACACACACACACACAGCAACAAGGTTTCAAGCACGAAATTTTTTGAGATGTTGAAAGCCCAAAGTGGTGTCTTGTACAGTGTGAGGTTGCAGACACATCCACAGTCAGGTACTTGGTGGATGGTGCCAGAGGTCAGGTTATCAGTGACAGTCTTGGGTTTTTGCAGGTGACCAGGGATGATGTATGCGAGTCTCTTATTTATTTATTGTCAGCCTGAGAGTGCCTGACTTTATTTTCTGTAATAGTGACAATCTAGTTTTTGTCAACAAACATTTCATACTAAACTTGTACCAACACAGAAATATCAATACCCTATGCATCAGTGTGTTAAGAGGTGTAATTCTCATGAGAGTAATGCTGGTGGAGGCGGCGAGGAGTGGTTCTGGCGGCCTCGGTGATACACTGGAACTGGACTTTGAGGGTTGAGACAGTCCTGTGTATCTGTTCTTTGCTTGTGTGGAGTCTTGCATCCTTCACGGGGTAAAGTGATTGCCTTAAACTGTATACGATCTCTTATATACAGTAGTTCTGCTGTCAAAATCACAATAGTCCATGTATGCAAATATTGGTGACATGCTCAAATAATAGCTACATTTGTAAGTCAAATTTTCTTCATGTATTTTCATATGGAAGAACAATGACATTTAGCCGTCATTGTGAACTTGTAGTGTGAGTCGGGAGTGGTTGGGGTCTGCGTCCCGCACACACACACAACATTCCCGGTCTCCCTCCAGCGCGGGGCCGAGGCCTAGCTGTGTCTCGCTACAATAGTTAGCTCGTCCTCTGCTTGCCTCTGGGGCAGCGTTCCCCACCGTATGTAGCCTAGGAGAAGCGCTTCTGTAACAGGTGCTGCTTGAGAATACACGTACAGAATTATTATTATGCATTTTCTTTGCCCCGAGTCCCCAGCAGGGCAGTCCATAGTAACCAATTGGCCAAGACCAATAAGTTGGTCTGAAGAAACTCCACAAATAGTGTTGCCTGGATCTTCCATCAAGGAATTTCATGCAGGCTGATCCTTAATACTCATGTCAGTAAGGATGGCCTGCCAGCCTGAGGGCAGCACTGGGCCAGGACTCTACACAGGTATAAAGGAGCATGCATGGTGGGCATGCAATTATATTTCAAGGTGAAAATATCTTGTCACCTCAAGAAATGAAAGGATGTTTGATTTTTTATAATAAATTTTTTATTGCAGAGCAACATATCACAGACCTGTGTTCCTCCCCAGTGACTACTGGTGTGGTGTGTGGACCACTGTGTGCTTGGCTTTATTCTCCTGAGTTACTTTTCCTGCTCCAAAACCAGGTTCTTCTTGGGAAGTCACCTTATCAGATTAAGATTTTTTTTTTTTTTTTTTTTTTTTTTTACAGCAAAGGAGACAGTTCAAGGGCACACAAAAAGCAAACATTAATGAAAAAAAAAGCCCGCTACTCACTGCTCCTAAAAAGAATCCAAAGAGGTGGCCGAAAGATAGGTCAGTTTTGGAAGGAGAGGTGTCTTGATACTCTCCTCTTGAAAGAGTTAAAGTCGTAGGAAAGAGGAAATACAGACTGAGGAAGACAGTTCCAGAGTTTACCAGCAGAAGGGATGAAACATTGAAGATGCTGGTTAACTCTTGCATAAGGGTTTGGACAGTATAGGGATGAGCATGAGTAGAAAGTCGAGTGCAGCGGGGTGGAGGGGGAGGCATGCAGTTAGCAAGTTCAGAAGAGCAGTCAGCGTGGAAATATCGATAGAAGATAGAAAGAGAGGCAACATTGCAGTGAATTTAAGAGGTAGAAGACTATCAGTATGAGGAGGAGAGCTGATGAGACGAAGAGCCTTAGCCTCCACTCTGTCCAGAAGAGCTGTGGTGGAGCCCCCACATGAGATGTATACTCCATACGAGGCGGACAAGGCCCTGTATATGGACAGCAACTGTGCAGGGGAGAAGAACTGGCGGAGACGGTACAAAACGCCCAGCCTCGAGGAAGCTGATTTAGTAAGAGATGAGATATGAAGTTTCCAGTTGAGATTTTGAGTTAAGGATAGACCGAGAATGTTTAGTGTTGAGGAAAGTGATAGCTGGGTGTTGTCAAAGAATAGGGGATAGTTGTTTGGAAGATTGTGTCGAGTGGATAGGTGGAGAAACTGTGTTTTTGAGGCGTTGAAGGACACCAGGTTCTTCTTGCCCCAATCGGAAATAATAGTAAGGTCTGAGGCTAAGCGTTCTGCAGTCTCCAGCCTTGAGTCGTTAAGTTCCTGAAGGGTGGGTCTTCTATTAAAAGAAGTTGAATAATGCCATGTACTATATATAGTTGGCGTGCCACATACAGCTGTGAAAGAGAAATACACTTCCTTTGCCGTTGGTAGTGCACATTGTCTTTGAATTTTGATGTGAGCAGCTCTTTGTGTGACAATCATTGTATTGCAATCTAAAATTTGCTCATGCACTGCTGTGCTGTTTTACCTGCAGCCTGCAAGCAGCATTTCAAGTAACATTCTGCAACTTCTGGATAACAGGGCTGTTTAATTAAAGAAAGATATGTAGTAGTTATTTATTGTTACTTAACTGTTTTTGATGATTTCAATGGTTATCTAACCATTAACCATATAACACTAAATTAACATTTGTCTTAGATAGCTGCCGTCATCTTCATTGTTCATCTTAGAGCAAAAGTTGTGACCTTACCATACTGAAAATGCATCAATTGGATTTTTTTCTAGATCCATTATTGGCCATTATGATTGTTTATTTAAGTTAATTGATGTTTAAAGTCATGCAGTTAGATCACACATTTTGGGAGATAGTGTGAAGTGTTGATGGAGGGCAGGCAGGAGCGAGGGGGTAAGAAGGATTGAGTGACCCAGTTGGGGGAACAGTTTTAGATAATGAAAAAAATAAAATAAAAATCTAGCCACCCATTGTCAACTGAGAGGAAACATGATTTCAGTTCAGTGAGCAATGGCATTCATTGCAATGCAGCACGCCACACATTAATATGGAAAGGTGGACATGAATATAATATATATTTATGTCCACCTTTCCATATTAATGTGTGGCGTGCTGCCAATGGCCTAGCTGAGTTTGTACTGGCAAAGCACTGACCCCCCCCCCCCCCACACACACACACACAAGGTCATAGAGTCATCAGATCGCAAAGATGGTTAATTATGCACACACACACACACACACACACACACACACACACACATTCACCCGCCCACCTAGCACAGGGCCCGGGAGCACACCTGTGGCAGCGTGTGGCGTGGACTCCTATATAGCTATATGTGTGATGGTGAAATTACAGACACCGAATTAATCTCATGATGGCCCATAAGCTGATGAGGTTTTAAAAGCCTGCACGCCAACTATATATAGTACAAGACATCGTGCTTTATGAAAGAACACCGACTTAAGCCATGCGGAGTACCGCATCATTATGGCGTGAGCAAAAAAATAATAATAATAATCTGTCGCCCATAATGTTTGTCGATATAGGCCGGCCTATAGATGTTGAGCTGTAGGCTACGTGCCCTTTATTGCATCAAGAAGCATTATTATTATTACTATGGACTTTATGATGCAATATATATATATATATATATATATATATATATATATATATATATATATATATATATATATACATATATATATATATATATATATATATATATATATATATATATATATATATATATATATATATATATATATATATATATATATATATATATATATATATATATATATATATATATATATATATATATATATATGTCCTCCATCAGATGAGAAAATAATATAAAAAGGTCCTCATGCAACCACGGAAAATATAAAATAGAGCCCCTGAAGATATGCAAATAAAGTGAAAGAAACAGAGACGATCGAGATATATAAATAATTAAGATTGCAGAGAGATGGAAGTGAGAAAATGGATCGAGAAACGAAAAAAATATTGGCCTATGAAGGAGAAAATAATTTGATGACAGATTGAAAGAATTATATATAAGGATCTCGATCCAGGAGGAAATTAATGGTGGAAATACCGAGAGGAGACGATGGATCTCGATCGATATCGAGGTAGTTATATATATGCGCCTACCATTGTATCTTTTTAATTTCATGGTGCTACCTACAGTACGTGTATTAATAGTTGTATCATCACACTCTGTCCTGCCTGGGGGTTGGGATGGCATGTTCCTCCCTTCTCCCTTGTTGTTTACCTGCAACAATAAACTATCAATCAATCAATCAATCAGGATCAAGGATGCAATTTAATAATAGAAAGAAAATAAGACAGACCGAGATATGAGGTCTATATATAGCTATCCCTTAATGAATGAAGATCTACCTGGTAAGCCATCAATTAAGTTTGCTCCATGAAAGTATATACCAATTATATATACACAAATAAGACGATTATAATATTGATCGATTTCATACACAGAAAATCGAGTTTTAAAGCAATGATATGAAACCTACATTGCTCCCTCCTTTCCAATAAAGCCTCCATGAAAATAGCAAATGCATGGTTGAAACAATATAATACAACTTAAAACACAAGAAAAAGAGAGTTAAGAGTCAGAATATAAAAGCTCCCGGCTGCCTCCCTTCCAAGCCTCCGTGGCACAATTGGTTAGCGCGTTCGGCTGTTAACCGAAAGGTTGGTGGTTCGAGCCCACCCGGGGGCGCTATTTTTTTTTTCTCATATTTTTTATTCCTTTTATTTTTACTTATTGCTTAGCTCTTGTTTACTTTTCATGCTCTCCTTATGTGTCAGGAAGTCGATAAGAGGAGACAGCAAACCGCCTAACCAGTGAACAAGCTGTCAATGGCTCCCGATAGGTTGTTTTCCTCATTTTTTATTTCTTTTATTTTTACTTATTGCTTAGCTCTTGTTTACTTTTCACGCTCTCCTTATGTGTCAGGAAGTCGATAAGAGGAGACAGCAAACCGCCTAACCAGTGAACAAGCTGTCAATGGCTCCCGATAGAGGTTTTTGATTTGCACGTAGATCGAGTTGAATATAATTACTTCTTTATTGCCATTCTTTTTAACTTTTCATGCTCTCGTTATACGCCAGGAAGTTGATATGATAATTAAGGTAACAAGACGCCAAACTAGTGAACAAGCTGTCATCTGCTCTCAATATAGATTGATTTCCACGTATTACAGTTGAAAAACATCCATTGAGATAATTCTACAACTTGTTTTACACATTTCTGTGGCTACTATTTTCACTTTTCATGCTCTCCTTGTAATGTAAGAGTAGATAAAAGCTGCCAAACCAGTGAACAATAATTATCTGCTTGATATATAAAGACTGACCCGCGTACATAATTGAAAATCAAACTTTGAATTAATCTATTCCATCTTTCATATATATTCTTATGGCTACTTCCATTCTTAATTCATGCTCTCATTCCAAGAAGTAGCTAGATAACTAGTCTCGTTTTTTTATATGCCGCGGGGCGAAATAAAACTATCATTATTATTATTATTATTATTATTATTATTATTATTATTATTATTATTATTATTATTATTATTATTATTATTATTATTATTATTTTTATCATTATTATTATTATTATCATTATTATTATTATTATTATTATTATTATTATTATTATTATTATTATTATTATTATTATTATTATTATTATTATTATTATTATTATTATTATTATTATTATTATTATTATTATTATTATTATTATTATTATTGTTGTTGTTGTTGTTGTTGTTGTTGTTGTTGTTGTTGTCATTATTATTATTATTATTATTATTATTATTATTATTATTATTATTATTATTATATTATTGCTATATTATTATAATGACTACACACATGCAAGGTTGAAAGTATTGGACTCGCTCTCTAAAGGCGGCTTTACAGCTGTCAGTTCCTCGTCGGCAATACGGGCTCGGCAGCATTTTTGGTCTGGGTCTGGGTCTGGGAGCCCTTCTCGCGGCAAGTTCTCTGCAGCTGAGCGCGTCCGTCTTGTATTGCCGACTCGCGGCTGAGTACAACATGTCGGCGCCAATAATAAAACAAGAAATGACAGATACAGACAACAAGATTTGAAGCCGGGAGGCCGAGGTGGCATTACTAGAAGAAGTGAGGCAGCATAGATACTTGTTGGACCCACAAGATAAGCTGTATGAGAAGCTGAGTCTACGCAAAACAACGTTTGAGAGAGTGGCAGCAACATCCGAGAAATGTTTCTTTTTGCGAGATATCGAAGGAGGTAAGGAACGATATTATTTTCGTGTATTATATAATCACACTATGTAATGCCTGGGATGGCATGTTCCTCCCTTCTCCTTTGTTAAATGCAACAATGAACAATTACTCAATCAATACTACTGAAGGTAAAACTCGTTTACTTAAAGTATTTCTACAATATTAGGCTAATGGACCAAACTCATTGTGGTTTTAAGATATGGTAGTAGCCTTTTGGGGTGTCTGGGATGAATTCATGCCCTTGCATTTACTAGCAGTTTACGTCTTGATGCTCCCGGCGGCTCCTCCCACGTGTGAACGTACTTGTCCCGAGAGCACCCAGCCGGTCTAGCCGCTAGATCGTCGCGGCTGTATTGCCGGCCAGGAATTGCCTGGTGTAAAGCCGCCTTAAGCTATGGCCTCGATCTTCTAACAATTAATCGACTACCGTACGTGATCAAAGGTTCGAATACCGTGATCAAAGGTTCGAAGTAGTGTGTCGAGCAATGGTTCATGATTACAGGAGCTCCAGTGTGTGCAGTAGTGGACGGCTTGTGGTGGGAGGAGGACGTGTTGGGAGTCACTCCACGCCCCACCCCCCTCTCCTACCCCTTCACCTGTCTATTCCTCAGCACCGGTAGGTCCATTAATTATTATAGTTATTACAGTTATGTATTTTTTCATTTAGTATTTCGTTTATGCTGATTATTTACCTGGTTTAGCTTTGAACGTTGTCAATGTAGTACTGTAGTGTTACCTAAATAGTCATTGAAAAGGCGGTAATTCTGTGGCCGCGAGAACAATTTAATTAAGGTCGCTTATAGGGGTTGTTGTGTGTAGAACTTCGATATGGCTAGTTTTAATAGCGTAGTAATAGTTTGACAAGGTTTAATTCTGCACCATGAATGTGAAAAAAAGCTTATGAGAACCCGTCTATTCTTTGTGGCATTTGGAATTTGTTGTTGTGAGCCGGAGGCGCTCGGTGGTCACGATCGATACGGATCAAAACTCAACAATGCGAACCAAGCTATTATCCAAACCCTTTCTGGGCTGAGGTCACCGGCTGTTGCCAGGGAACCAGCCGTGCCATGCTGGGAGTCATGTTAGTAGCCTGGGAACCCATATATGAGCATTGATTAATGTTCTCTTCATGACTACCACTGTACTATAGTAACCTATACACAACCACACTCCCATGCTCAGAGTCGCTAGCTTCGATCCTGTCCATCCATGCCAGTTTATCGATACCTCATATTTTTTGCCACACAAGGACGCTTCCCTCGTTTGTCTGTGTAAAGCAGTCCTCCCTGCAACCACCACCATTCCAGTTCCCTCTCATGACGTACAGTCATGGCTGGTAGTCCATGAGCAGGTGGTGGGGGAAGCCACAGCCAATACTGTGCAGAGCATTTGAGGAAGTTGATTATCCTCGATCACCCCCCTCAACGTGGCCGCTCCTTGGTGAACGAGTTAACGAGTTGTTTGTAGTCATATATAATATGTTAGGTGTGGGAACCATTTATGCTGTATTATGAAGATGAAGTTAAAATACAGTTTTGTTACAGGCTCTGGCGGAGGTATTAATTAAAAAGGTCAACGCTCATGTGTTGGACGTAAGACCACACGATTGACTGAACATGCATGACCTTATCGTAAATCCTGTATTACAGCCATTATCATTACCAACACAAAAGGTGTAAAACAAAGTTTGAACCAACTGAGCAAGATCTAGCGAAACCATTAGTTCCCATTAAAACCTCCAAATCACCTTACAGCTATAGTCGTTTTGAGTGTCCTTTGGTGAATTTTATCTTAACAAAGCAGTTGCCGAGGCAACGACGTTTGACAGAAATTCACCTCCTTGACTGGTCCCCTAACAGCTAGCTGTGATGTCAAAATTAATCCAATAGAAAATATATGGGGCATTATGAAGCGTGAGTGGGAGGTAGCAGAGAAGACCAAAGCAGAGATAACCAGGCATTCCTATGATGTCTGGGAGAGTATCAAACGAACACTCGACATAATATTATGTGTTCAAAGCTGGTAGACTCTCTTCCCTTACGTCTCCAGCAGGTGGTTGACGCTGAGGGGGGATGGATTAAATATTAGGAAAGGCGCACCACTAGGGTAAAAGGAGTGTTACCTTCCCCCACGAAATAGCGCTGTTGGCCGGGATTGAACTTGTGACTATACGATCACGAGGCAAGTCGTTACCTGTCTGTATCCAGATTTATGCTATACCCCATGAATTACATAGAATTACATAGAAAATCAGACCACACAGACACCATGGTCCAGACTAGGTGGTCTGTCCTTATAAGTGACTCTACACTAATCAGATGGCTCCAAAACATTGCTTTTCTATTCTAGTTAATATTAGTTCAAGGAAGTGACGGTCGAGCTTGTTTTTAAAGGAGTCAATCGTGTTACATTGGACCACTGACGGTGGGAGCTTATTCCATTCTCGCACTACAACGTACGTTGGTGAAGAAAAATTTGGTGTTGAAATGCCAGAATTTTCTCATTACTACACTCCCACACGGCCACTGCGTGTAACGAAACACACGAGAAATTAATCCAGTCAAGGAAAGGTTTGTTGGCGCCGGGGATCGAACCTGCGACCATCGTAACGGGAGAACCACTTCTTTACCAGTCGGGCAAAGAGGTACCCCGCTGGCTAGCTGAATTATGGGAGGCTCGCCCATCAGGCAAGTCAGCATTACAGTGCAGTCAGAATTTACTTGTCTACATTTGAGTTTTATGCCATTGTTCCTCGTTCGCAAAGTGTCATCGATCATAAACAATTTTGTTCTGTCTACATTCGTGAAACCATTAAGTATTTTAAAACATTCGATCAGTTTTCATCGGAGGCGACGTTTCTCAAGAGAGAATTAACATGTTAAGGGTGGAAAGCCTTTCTTCGTAGGATTTGTTGCGCAAGGAAGGGATCATTTTTGTTGCCCGACGCTGAACACCTTCTAATTTAGCAATGTTCTTTGCATGGTGAGGAGACCAAAACTGTACCGCATATTCCAAGTGGGGTCTGACTAAACTATTGTAGAGCGGAAGTATTACATCTTTATTCTTGAATAAAAAGTTTCTTTTAATGAAGCCCAACATTCTGTTCGCTTTATTTGCTGCATAGATGCATTGATGTGAGAATTTGAGGTTTGACGCGATTTTGTTCCCCAGGTCCTTAACGCACTGAACGCTTGCACTTATTTATCAATAATCTGTTGAATTTTACATAGGAATTAACTATACTATGTAATGCTTTATGACCTTAATAAAGATTACAATACCGTATATGTGACATATGTTATAATCACTTCACCTTAATTATTGGCATCCAAATGTTTGTAAATCTAGAATGGCAAAGTTTATCGGTCAACATTACATATCCACTTTTCATGAAACCTGGATAACATTAATATGAAATCAGAAAAAAAACATGAGCATATTTGTAACACACACACACACACACACACACACACACACACACACACACACATATTTGCACCTCACCATTTATACTGGAGCCGTCACATGCCGTAATATCGGTTATTTATATTAATCTTACTCATTACATATTGTTGTGCTGGAAGCTTCCCCCGGCGACCATAGGCCTCTAGAAGGCTCCGGGAGGAACGAGCAGGGGGGCGGGGAACAAGGCGAGCCGTCCGCGCCCCGCGGGGCGCGGCCAGACGCCAGGCGGGAAGTGTTGCCAACTCGCATATATTTTTGCTACATGTTCTTGTATGATCTAAAATATACTGTAACATTCTAGACTGTACTGTTCTGGATATATATAGGAGAAGAGGGCGAGAGAGTGCTAGTCCCAGTCATAGTAAGCTAGTGGTAAGTGAAGAGTCCGAGTGAAGTGTACTACTAAGGAAGAATATTAAACTACAGAAGCTGTGCAAAGTGTTTACATATCTCCCTCCCACGGAGTCTCCTGACGGCGACACGGAACCCAAGTAACACGTCCGGCATAACAATATCATGGGTATTCCATACAGCTATCTCTTGTAATTATAACATCAAATACAGCGAGCCAAAACATTTGGTGATGCATTACTTGCGATTCCCAAATAAACTATCAATCAATCAATCAAAACTACTAACAACTCGTTCACAGAGTTGTTGAGAGATGTGTAGAACGTCAACTTGTTCGAACGGTCTGCCTGGTATTGGCTGTGGCTTGCCCCACCACCTGCTCATGGACTATCAATCATGGCTGTACAGTACCGTAATTTCTGGGGGAGAGGGGGGGGGGGGTCGCTAGCCCGGCTGGGGGGCTACTGGAGACTTTTGTATTTGATTTCTAGTTAAACATGAATGGAAATATCTTGCAGGTGGAAAAGTGTTGGTGTTAGAATATCCGTCTTGAATGTAGAAAACTTAGTGACATGCTACATAATTCTGAATCTCTACACGTTATTTTTTGGTGGGTCCTGATTTTCTTTTATGGGATAAGAAGTATTTTTTTCTCTATACATTTATTCTTTCAAAACTCAAATCTCATGTCTGTTATTCTTGCCTTTCCATGCGCTGCAGTGTTCATTGCTTCATTCCGAGTCCGAAATTGTGGCGGGATCAGTCAAGTGATCGAAGCTTCGTCCCGTCAGGCAGAGTAGAGCTTGGACTTGGGGAGGCCACCGACTATAGTGCTTCCAGGTGAGGAATTCCATAAAGTTAAGTAGTTTGTTGTATCTTTAATTCTTGATAAGATCTATGACAGCTAATTGGGAAAAAAATATGTAAGTGTAAAGGGGTTGATTTCTGAAGGCAGGGAAATATCTGTAGTGTTTGCAAGCTGCTGACTATCCCTAGGCCTGTGGATTCATAGCTAGGTGTGCTTAGTGTGCCATTGCTACACTACACCACGGAGCCAGTTTAAGAATGGGAGCATTAAGGGAGAAATAATGGAGATAGTAGTGAAGAGAAAGCAGGCCATAGAGATTTCAACCAATATTGGGTTTTGTGAAATTACATGTAGCAAACTTTAGTGCCATTGTCATTCTCAGACACACGACAGAAACTCCAGGAATTTGGAGTGGTGAAAGCTTAGGGGTGGTTCCTCAGTGAAGGAGCTGAGGCTCCTCACACAATTAATTTCTAGTCATAGTGCATGCAAAGCCTGTTTAAAGAAAAGGTGATTAAAGAACACCCCAAGCCATGCAGGTGTGATGCCCTGAGATACAGATAGACTCCAAAAGGTCTTAAGCCACTTTTCTTTGCCTTGGGGCCAGTATCTGCCTCTGTCTTCAGGACCCGGATTTGAATCCCAGGCAGAATGTTGGGTAAAAAATTATTCACTCAAATGGATCAACTTCTGAAGTGCTTTGAGAAGTGGACCCCCCCCCCCCCCCTTACACACACAATATAATCATCACATGTTCCATGATTTCCAAATGAACTCAGTAGCCAAGTGCAGCTTGTCTAAGATTTCATGAATGTCATTGTATTGTGTTCATACTGCTGTTCATAGTCTTGAATGTTTCTAAGTCTTGAGAATGGTTAAGAAAAAGGAATAACAAATTGAAAGATTTATTTGGCACTCCAGAGACAATGTCACTTAGGAATGTAATGAGTTTCACCTAAATCATTCAAACCCTTGTCAGGCCTAGCAGCAGCAGCAGCCGCTGGGCTGGTACAGGCACATGTGGACTGGCCTCCCTTGCTCCGGCAAGGTGTGTGTTTGATTATGGCCTCAGAATAGTTGTGCTACACTAGTTTGGAATGTTATAAGGCATGAGTGGGTGAGTTACTCCTGGTGATACAGACTCCCCTGAACTCAAGTGGAGCAGCCTACAGGGATAAGCAAGTTTGAAACTAAGCTAAGACTTGGCTGGATTATTCTGCCTTCAGTAATATAATTAGTTGAGGAGGGAAATGTAGTAATGTGATGGAGAAAGACCCAATCACAGCATCCCCGGTGAGCCGTGATGCAAAGGCCTGCAAGACTCAGACAGCCTTGAGCCTACCTGTAGGGCGCTCACACGGGAGTCTTGACAATAATTTCTGTACCAGACTTAAAACTAATACTTACAAACAAATAATCCTTGTAAATAATTATTTCTATATATGATTAATCTCCAATGCTTGTATGCTTAATATAATTTACTTGATTCCATAATATTTATTTAATCTCCAGTGCTTGTACTTCAATAATGGATTTAAGTATCTTGCTGTTTGAAATTACCTACTAACATATAATTCCCCTTAAAACTCAGTCACTTCAGTGAGTGGATGATTTGTTTCTTTTCTTAGTGGTACAGAATGCAAAGTAACTGCAAAGCAAAGTCTTGCTCTACTGGACATTTGTCTTGATGACAATGAACCCATAACCTCCCAAATAAGTGATGAAGATCCCACACACTTCCCCTTCATCAATATATCAAGTATGTCCCCGGGAAATACTGAGAGCACATTCAGCAAAACACCCCTTCCACCGCATGTGACTAACACAGACTGCCTAAATTATGAAAGACGTGTTATATTGCTGCTGGACTGATCCTGTCACTGTTGCAGGCAGCGCTCAACACTTCCCGAGGACCATCGCCAGCAGCGCCATCCTCACATACATGCCACCCTCCGCCTGCCTGAAGTAAGCCGCCCTCGGGTCCGTGTCAAACTCTGGGGAGATCTCTTGGTTGCGGGGCAGCGGGTGAAGCACGATCATGCGGCGTTTGGCTCGGGTCATGAGGTGCGGCGTGACGATGAAGTGACCGCACGCCTGGGAAGGGAGGTCAGGTCAGTTAAGGTTTTGTGGAGTTTATTACTCATGGATTCATATAGGTCTAGTGAGTGTTTTATCCTGATCGTGGAATATATGCTTGCAAGGCATATAGTTGTAGCTGTGGTTTGTCATCTTCAGGAAATGGTTGTGAATAACTTATCTTAATTTTATGCTGAAGCCCGTTATATTATATTTGGAGAGAGAGAGAGAGAGAGAGAGAGAGAGAGAGAGAGAGAGAGAGAGAGAGAGAGAGAGAGAGAGAGAGAGAGAGAGAGAGAGAGAGAGAGAGAGAGAGAGAGACACACACACACACACACACACACACACACACACACACACACACACACACACACACACACACTCACTCCTCTCAGCCTACAGGCCCCCACAGGGTGTAACACCACAGGGTGTTGACATAGCCCCCAGGCACATAGCCCCCAAGCCACATAAGGAAAGTCTCTATCTGTCTCTGTTTTGTTGACAACTTGACATACAGGCACAGATAGAAGGCCTGAGCCAGACTAGACATCAATGCTTGTCTCTGGGCTGTGTGGGCATGCCTCACCCTTTCATAGTCCTCCAGGGTGCCGAACCTCTCCTTCTGGATCCTGGTCATGTAGAGGACGTCTGTGTCAGGTAACGCCGCCTCCAAGCTGGAAAACTCCTCCTGAAAGGTAACATATTGCTTGAGACTCTTCTACTTATGCTTTAGGTCACCCTCTCATAAGACCTATATGTCATGAAGGACACACGAAAAAGGATCAGGGACAAACAGAATTTGTTAATACATCCTTTGATTTTCAGCATTCAATGTGCCTTGGTCTTGGGCAAGGACCTTACTGTATCAAACCTCTCACACACACGCCATCCCATCCCCATCACAACCAAACAAAATTTAGTATTGCATTACAAAACCTCTGTAACACCACTGAACACACTCTTTAACTCACTCAGTCTCCCCCACTTTACATTCACTACCATTTATCTAACCAACTCTTATTCCTGTTCCTTGCTCTCCATCTGCATCATCACCTGGTGGATGCCCTGGGATGTGGCGTACTGTATGATGTAGTCCGGCATGCCCAGGCCGGGCGGGGAGACATAGCGCAGCTGGACGTTGTAGAGGGTGAGGAGGCGGGCCAGGGAGTGGACTGTGCGCCCGTGCTTCAAGTCACCAACCTGCAACACCGGCACTTTGTTAATGGAAGACACACGATGAATAAGTACGGAGGAATATCATTTGGTAAGGTGGTCAGTAAGTTCCAACATGCATTCTGCTGTGTTACAACTCTTGTCATTATCCATAGCTCTACACTCACTACACTCATTCACTTTCCTTTTTCCCTGTCCTCTTATCAACCAGTGTGTGTGCTTCTTCACCTATTTTGTACTCTTATCAATGACTCTCCAATAGCTGTATTTCATCAGGTATAGTCCTCTAAACAGATGCTACAAATCATCACTTCAGCCTTGCATAGACATCACTTGGCCCTTCTAATTCGCTCAGCAGTAATGACCCACCATTGTGATGACCATTCCGTTCACTGTGCCAATTTCCTCTCTGATGGCAAACACGTCCAGCAAGGCCTGTGTCGGGTGCTCGCCGACTCCATCTCCGGCGTTTATCACTGGCCGCCGACTCACTGCCGCTGCACGCTGGATGTAGAAGTATGGTATCATGTAGGTGCAAACACAACCACAGCAGCAAAGGTAGGCAGTTGTTTATGAGCATTTTCAAGTGCAAACACAATGTGCATCTTTTCTCAACATTAATTATACTGAATCACACACAAAAAAACATTGAAATTTCTCAGCTGTATGTTCAAACAGTTTATAATGATCAATAATGAACTGCTTGCTGCTTTATCCTTAAATAAAAACTAGAAAAAAATTATGGATATTTTGTCATCCTTTCCATATATTTCACACAATATAAAGAGCTTTCTTTCTGGTATCCTAGTGTGGCTATACCAGAATAAGTGGAGGTAAAGGAGATGAAGGAAGGAGATAAGATAAAAAAGGTCAGGATAGCTCAATGGAAGGGGAGAAAAGACAACTGGGGCTAAAGTATGCTAATGCATCCCTCCTCTTGTGAATTTGTGTGTTTACTTACAGCCACGGCTCCCGGCTCTGGGTGACGGAGGACAACCACGTCAGCGTACCCCGACATCATCATGACAGAGTCTGGGGAGAGGGAGGGACCAGATCAATAGGAGAGTACACAGAAACATGGAAAAGTCAAATGGAAAAGATGGAAAGAAAACAAAATTGAGGTCATTATGGACAGAAAGAAGAAGAAATGATGAAGCGGGGGTTGTTGTCATTATGGAAATAGGGGCAGATATACTGAAAATAGGAAGGAAAAGAAAATTTTGAAATGGAACTAAAAGCCAAAGCTAAAGGAGAAACTTAAAAATATGATACTCCATGATGAGGAATTTTAAAGAATGAGATGACAAGCAATTCTAAATGAGGCAAGAGAACAAAAATAAAGGCTACAGAAAAAAAAAAAAAAAAAAAAATTTAGGGAACAATAGTAATCATTAGCCAGTCTCTCCTCACCCTCCAGACTCTCTCCCTTCTTGACGGAGGACGTGTTGGAGTCCAGCGTGACGGTGCGGCCGCCCAGCCTCTGCACCGCGGCTTGGAAGGAACAGTTGGTGCGTGTTGACACCTCGTAGAACATGAGAGCCATCAGCTTACCCTGCAGCACAGACACTTGCGTCAGGAATGGTGGCAGTGGTGTAGAGGCAGGAGTGATAGTGATGAAAATGAAGTTGTGGAAGAGAAGTGAGAGAAATGGGGAGAGAATACTTTGATAGATATAAAATAGTAATACTATACACTAAGACTGCTTTGCTCTATACACACCAACTAGAGGGAAAAATAAAAAGGTATGTCAGTCTCACCTCCAGAAGTTTTTCCATTCCAGTCTTTGAGGCATGAAAGACAAGAGACTTATAATGTGTGTGTCACATGTTGGTGATCAATATTAAAGTTTTGATTTTCCTTTACATCCCCATCCACTTATTTGCCTCCCTTCATCCACTTATCTGCCTCCCTACCTGCCTGTCAGCCAACCACCCACCTTGAGCAAGTGGTCAAGGGGCCGCTCCTTGTTGATGCACACTCGGAAGGTCTGGGCCAGGTCGAAGATGTGGTTCAGCTGCTCCTTGGTCAGGTTCTGCACGCTGAGGAAGTGCTGACCCTGTGCGTGGGAGGCGAGGTGGTTAGGATGCAGGAAGAACACAAGGCACAATGCAGAGGAGGGAGGAACAAGAGGAGGTTAGGAGGCAGGAACAACATACAGTTCATTAATGAAGAGAGAGGAGCAAGAGAAGATAATGGGCAAAACGAGCAAAGAAAATGGAAGATGAAAGGTTAAGATCAAGGGGGGATACTGGAGAAAAAAATAAAAATAAATAAATAAAATGGAAGATTATAAGTTAAGATCAAGAGGGGATACTGGAGAAAAAAAATAACAAAAATAAATAAATAAAATGGAAGATGAAAGGTTAAGATCAAGAGGGGATAGTGGGGAAAAAGAACTATACAGTATTCATCAGCTCTATTGATCTTTCTCACTCTTCCATATAACTTAGCACATGGAGTAAGCTCATTCCCCTAAAACTCTTACAATCATCCCTTCTTCCAGTATAACAAAACCATTTGATGAAAAATATATGATGATTTAATTTTATGGTCCTTCTCTCCCAACTGTTGCACAACCTAACCTGCAGGCCATGCGAGGCAGCGGGTACGAGGAAGCCAGTGGGCAGCGGCGAGTGGTCACGTGGCCGGGAGCGGGACGGCGCCGTATCCTTCCTCTCTCCTGGAACCTCTGGAACACCCACGTCCAGCAGCCCCTCAGCATACACATCTGTCAAGGGAAGCAGGGACGTAAATACCATTCTTACTATTACGTTGCCGATATGCCATTTTTTTCCTTACTACTACTACTACTACTACCACCACAACTACTATACAGCTAAACTACTACTAGAAATCCTCACCCTGGCCTCGATGCAGGAGTGGTGCTGTCTTGCGGGTGGGTGACAGCAGCTGTGGGGTGGTGACAGAAGATTGCGGGATGACAATCTCGGCCGGGGTCTGCAGGTCGGTATTCACCATCACCTTGTGCCCACCGTAGCCTGTAACAAAGAATGGATCAATGATTGTAAAGTTCTTGTAAAGTTCTCGTGGAATCTGTTATTTGTAAGCTCTCTTTACATCTACATCTTACAGTAAAAGTCCACTAATCTGAATTCCACTGTTCATAAAATTTACTAATCTGAATTCAAACTAACAGGAAATTATGTTCTATCATTTTTACAGCGAAGTTAGGAGTTGAAGGGCAAAAACTACAATAACAACAACAACCCCCACCCCACTAAGCACTGCTCCTATGAAAGAGAACAGAACTTAGTATGAAATCAGTCTGAAATCTTATGGGCAATAAATTATGACAAAAAATCTTTAACCTCACCTCAATGAATCATTATAACAGTAAACAAAACAAGACAAAACAAAAAACTCCAACAATAACAATAACAAGAAGAAAATGTGTCTGGGCTGAATGTGCTGGTCCTTACTCACCGTGCGGGGGCAATGGGAGAGCGATGTTAGGCTGGATGGGGAACTGTGGCGCCGTGGGGAAGGACAGCGGGATGACTCCGGAGGGTGGGGCGGGGGCAGGGGACAGCGGCTGCGTCTCCCTCACGTCCTCCCCAAACCCGGGCGGCACCAACACCTGGCGAGAGGAACAGGTGATGGCAGTGTTTCAGTTTTTTTATTTCACTCACCTTTGACAATTTCTTCTTTTGCATCATCTATAATTGTAGTTGAATTGCAATGTGTCATAAAAAAAACTAATCTATTAATCTATCTATCTGCCTATGCATCTTTTTATCTTTGGCAACACCTGGGCAGAGGAACAGGTGATTAAGTGTTTTGGTTTTATGTTTCACTCATCAGGCAGTTTATTTTCTCCTCCCTGACCCACCTGTCCATCCACATAGGCCACCTCTCCCCTTAAGACGACGCGCTGCACCCTGCCGGTAACCTTGCGGCCGGCGAAGGGCGTCCATCGCGCCTTGCTGAAGGGCGGCGACTCGGGGATGGTCCACTGGGCGTCCAAGTCCACCTCGATGTACGTCCGGGGTTGGCGAGGGAGATGGAAGATGCGGCGCGGGTTGTGGTGCAGCTTGTTTACCAGGTCCTGCGAGGAGAGGGATTCTGTTTATTGATTACCTATATAGTGCTAGGATTTTTGAGTGTCCCAGAGGTTTGTGAACAAGTCCTTCATAAACCATTTCTTTGAGTGACTAAACATGTTATGCGATGGGATGTTTTGTTTCTCGGTTAGAAGAAATATTCTTTTTTATTTTAGGAGTATGGTTTTGGGTTTTGGTTAGAGGGACTGTGTGTTTTGAGGTTCTAAAAATTGTAGTTTTATATTTTGGTTACAAAGTGTACAAGCTATTTTCCGGAAATTGTGGTTCTGTTTTTAGTGGGTTTTCTTCATTCTGGAAGCTGTACTTTGTTTTTAATCAGAGGTTTTGTTTGTTCTAAAAGTAAGCGAGTGAGAGAGTGAGTGAGTGAGTGAGTGAATGTGTGTATACCTCCATGGACAGCCGGCCCTGCGTGACAGCTGTGAGCAGCAGCGGCAGCATTGACTCCAGCCCTGGGAAACCTGGTGGAGGCTGGTGTGCACTCTTCTCCTCGATGGTATGTGGGGCTGCAGGGAGGGAGGGAGAGGGGGTGAGGGAGGGAAGGAGAGATGGGATAACAAGAGGGGGAAAGAGGAAGGAAGGGAAGAGGGAGAAAAGGAAGAAGGGAGAGGTAGCAAGGGAGAAGAAAAGGAGAAGAATAAGAAGAATGAAGGAGGGATGAAGGGTGAAGGGATGGAGGATAGAATGAAAGTGGGGGAGGAGGATGGGAAGAAAAGAAGGAGAGAAGCGAAAGAGGAAGAAATGGAAATGAAGGAATGGAAGAAGGAAAGGAGGATAGACAGTAAGTAAAAGGAATGAAAGAAGAAAATAAGAATAGGAGAAAGGGATAGAGGTTGAAGAGGAAATAAAGGAATGAAATAGAAGAAGAAGGAAAGTAGATATTTGAATTAATTTATCAACCGATCTTTCTTTGCAGTGTTAAAAAAAAAAAGTTTAAATATATGATGAAAATGCAACTATGCCACTGAATGAAAAGTTTAATACAGAAAATCTATAAACTAAGAGGTATGAAAATAGGGCCATTATAATCAAAATATCACTACGTTATGCCAACACTTCATAACAGGGTATATAACAATGGGAAATAAGGCAAATGTCTCACTCTAGAAAAGGGTTTAAAAGAACACAAACTAAGGGGTTTAAAGATAGGGTCATTATAATCAAAATATCACTACGTTATGCCAACACTTCATAACAGGGTATATAACAATGGGAAATAAGGCAAATGTCTCACTCTAGAAAAGGGTTTAAAAGAACACAAACTAAGGGGTATAAGAATAGGGTCATTATAATCAAAATATCACTACATTATGCCAACACTTCATAACAGGGTATATAACAATCGCTAATAAGGCAAATGCTCACTCTAGAACACAAACTAAGGGGTATAAAAAGTTCCATTATAATCAAAATATCACTACATTATGCCAACACTTCATAGCAGGGTATATAACAATGGGAAATAAGGCAAATGTCTCACTCTAGAATAGGGTTTAAAAGAACACAAACTAAGGGGTATAAGAATAGGGTCATTATAATCAAAATATCACATGCCAACACTTCATAACAGGGTATATAACAATGGAAAATAAGGCAAATGTCTCACTCTAAAATAGGGTTTAAAAGAACACATAGAAGTAAAGGGACAAAATTCTACACATGCAGATTCCTGAAAATGAGAAACCAAAAATTTAGTGTATGATTGTCACTCCCTGCTGAAGTGAGGTAAGCGACATGGCCGAGGCGTCCATCTTGAGATTTCACTTGCCTGGCTTCGACCAACTATTCAGGCGCTCTGAGGCAACTTTTCAAACTAAAAATCAAAGAAGTTGTGGCAATATGGTCGATCATTTTCACTCATATTCCGAAGATAATAAATGATCACACTACATTCAAGAGGAGGTTAGATAAAGTCATGGATAGTGAGGTAAGGTGGGGTTAGGATTACAGGAGCTGCCTTGTATATGCCAACCGGTCTCTTGCAGACTTCTTACGTTCTTACTTCAGTCACAATTTTCTTGTTTTCTGGTGCGTGTCACTGGCCTCACCTCAGCAAGGAGCGCCACAATTTTACGTAGAAAGTTAAACATGCATCTCCAGGTAAAGAGTTGGAGCAGAATGTTGTGTGTCGCTTCAGGCAATTATTCACAATGTTACGGAAAGACAAACACAAAAGCACATCAAGGGTTTAGTCAGTGTGTCCTCCGTGCTACCTTATAATGTGAACACAACAACTGAAATAAGACAAACAAAATTAGCCCTTATTTTGAGTATATTAAAAGAAGCTTAGTCAGTGCATCCTTTCTGTTGTGTTCTCAGTGCTACCCTACAACGTGAACACAACAACTGAAATAAGACAAACAAAATTAGACCTTATTTCAAGTATATTAAAAAAAGCTTAGTCAGTGCATCCTTTCTATAACTCAATGACATGGACACAACAGAGTACAATAAGAAAAACAAAGACAACCCTTCCCTTAGAAAACATAAAAAGTAGTTTGTTACAGAATCAAGAATTGTCAACACCGGTCCACGGGAAAAAATAGGTGACTTTTTATCATATATGGATCTGAATGAATCACTAGAAAAAACAAAATGATAACCAAAATGATTAACTAGCATCACACCAACAACATGCCATAAAAACGAAAGAAAAAAACATAACCACAACCTCCATTATCGACTACCAAAATCACCGACATCACGCTTCATAAAACTAAAGAAATGATTAACACAACAAGCTGAGGGTGCAAACAAGAGAGAGAGGAGAGGACAATGGCTAAAGGGGAGGGAGGGTTGTATTTCTTTCTCAACAAGCTGAAGGTGCAAACAAACGGACATAGGAAGAATAGGGAATACAAAAGGTCAGGGCGGGTCCTCATATAAATAAAGCCAGTATGCAAACAGACTAAAGAAAGGGTGGGAGGGTCCTTTTCCCATACAAGGTTAAGTGCACATAAGAATAAGTAGGTAGGCAGACAAAGTAAATATGAGTAAAGAGGTTCTATTGCCAACTATGTCAGGGTGCAAACATTAGAAAAACAACAGAGAAACAGATTATTAATATATTATTGTGGATTGATTCATTAGGCTATATTTTCATGATGAGAAAGTGGAGAGAACAAAGGGTAAAGGGTAAGGAAGGTTCCACTAGGATGGAAGGGTCCTTTTCCCATACAAGGTTAAGTGCAAATAAGAATGTTTTTATTTTATTTTTTTATTTATTTTTACAACAAAGGAGACAGCTCAAGGGCACAAAAAAAGAAAACAATAATAAAAAAAAAAACCTGCTACTCGCTGCTCCCAAAAAAGAATCAAAAGAGGTGGCCGAAAGAAAGGTCAATTTCGGGAGGAGAGGTGTCCTGATACCCTCCTCTTGAAAGAGTTCAAGTCGTAGGCAGGAGGAAATACAGATGAAGGAAGATTGTTCCAGAGTTTACCAGCATGAGGGATGAAAGAGTGAAGATGCTGGTTAACTCTTACATAAAGGGTTTGGACAGTAAAGGGATGAGCATGAGTAGAAAGTCGAGTGCAGCGGGGCCGCGGGAGGGGGGGAGGCATGCAGTTAACAAGTTCAGAAGAGCAGTCAGCGTGGAAATATCAATAGAAGATAGAAAGAGAGGCAACATCGCGGTGGAATTTAAGAGGTAGAAGACTATCAGTAGGAGGAGGAGAGCTGATGAGACGAAGAGCCTTAGACTCCACTCTGTCCAGAAGAGTTGTGTGAGTGGAGCCCCCCCACACGTGAGATGCATACTCCATACGAGGGCGGACAAGGCCCCTGTATATGGATGGCAACTGCGCGGGTGAGAAGAACTGGCGGAGACGATACAGAACGCCCAACCTCGAGGAAGCTGATTTAGCGAGAGAGGAGATGTGAAGTTTCCAGTTGAGATTTTGAGTTAAGGATAGATCGAGGATGTTTAGAGTTGAAGAAGGTGACAGCTGAGTGTTGTCGAAGAATAGGGTAGGTAAGGAAACAAAGTAATGATGAGTAAAGAGGTTCTATTGCCAACTATGTCAGGGTGCAAACATTAGAAAACAACAGAGAAACAGATTATTACTGACCAGTTCATTATGCTATATCTTCATGATGAGAAAGTGGAGAGGACAAAGGGTAAAGGGTAAGGAAGGTTCCACTAGGATGGGAGGGTCCTTTTCCCATACAAGGTTAAGTGCAAATAAGAATAAGCAGGTAGGGAGGCAAAGTAAAGATGGGTAAAGAGGTTCTATTGCCAACTATGTCCGGGTGCAAACATTAGAAAAATAACAGAGAAACAGATTATTACAGATTCACTAGGCTATATCTTCATGAGGGTAAAGGGTAAAGGGTAGAAGGTTCCACTAGCAGTCAAGCGTAAGGTTCAGGCAGCCTCACCTTGCTCTCCACACAGAAGTTCATCCGCATTGTCTTAGCAGCAGCAGCGAGGGGCAAGGCAGAGTGGGGGTCAGTTAGCCTACTCGTGTCTGTGCGTTGGTGGTGTGCTGGTGTACACATCTATCTATCTAGTTATATTTACCTAGTTGCAGTTTTACAGGGCCTGGGCTTTACGCTCGTGTGGTCCCGTCTCCGTATGTACATTTATCCAACTTTTCCTTAAAGCTTTGCACATTCCTCGCCGATACTACATCCTCACTTAGTCTGTTCCAAACCTCTATATTTCTTTGTGGGATGTTCTTATGTGTGTGTGTCTTTGTGTGTTGGTTCATATGTGCATATTTGAGGGTGTATCTTTATGTGTATATTCTTGCATGTGAATATTTTCAAGTCTACATTTGCATCAAAGTGCATATACTTGTGCACTTTGTGAGTAAGTGCTCAGGAAAGCATTCACAAACTCCCGGCTTCCTTACATTCTGCGGCACCTTCTGGCACCACAACTAGCAGCTAAGGCCCAGGTGTCATTCTGTCCTGCTGCGTGTCTTCCGTCCCCAACACAACAAGGGGGTTTAGGCCGGTATTATAAGACACTTTTGCTTCTCACATCAGCTCTTTCTAAAGGTAAAAGAGGGGGTCAGTAGGGTTCTAATCAGAGTTGCCAAATTATCGTACTCAAAACATCACATTTATCAGCTCCAGGGCCCAAAACTTTCTTACCCACACAGATAACGAAATACTAGTTAAAGTTCTCGTTAAAAGCATTACTTATTGGCGTTTATTTGCGACAGCTGTGACTCAGAAACTGGAAAAATACGATGTACTGAGTGTCTGAATACAATAATGATAACCCTGGTTCTAATGAGTGTTTCTTCAGGTTCATGGTACAGAAGAAGGGTCACACTACCACCAGGGTCATAAAACTACTCCTGGAAATGCCTACACCTCCTACGAAAGCCTTGTCAAATATGTGTTCTTGGGCGGCGAAATGTCTTATAAAACGACCCTTAGTTTTGCCGCTGTCACTTCACACAAGCTATCACCAACACCCAAAGCCACCTTATGTTACTACTGCAAGCAAGTTATTCACACATGTTAGTTATTTTGTTAGTGCAAGCTTCTGGTGGTTCCTTTAACACTAAAAAAATCTACTGAAATACTTGTTAACCCATATACCTCCTTGTATTATGCGCTGTGCTATGGAAAAAAAATACAGTGGGTTAGTATAAGCCATTTAAGACCATTCTGAGACAGCCTTCTATACACGGGTAAGATATTTAACTGGACTTCATCTCTAACTCCTCCAAGACAGCCTGTTACTGATCTCTCAGTAAGCACTCTCTAATGTATTCAAAACAACACAAATACCACTTCTGCCTATCGCCTATGGAACCAGTATTTGCTTGTGAAGATAACTGAAATTTTACTTGGTTTTGCTGTTTACTACTAAAAACAATCTCATTTAACCCGGTAGCAGCGAGGATCATGTTTCTTAATGGTCCCTCTAAGCAAGAAAAATGAGAAAAAATCATCCCTCACACAAACCATTTCATAATATATATATCAAAGCATTTGTGATCAGTTTATGTATCATCTATTTTGGGGGGTTTGTATCATGGCACAAATTTGGCCCGTTGCTGCTACACGGTAAAGCCACAAATCTGGCCTGTCGCTGCTACACGGTAAAGCCACAAATTTGGTCCGCCGCTGCTACACGGTAAAGCCACAAATTTGGTCCGTCGCTGCTACACGGTAAAGCCACAAATTTGGTCCGCCGCTGCTACACAGTAAAGCCACAAATTTGGCCCGTTGCTGCTACACAGTAAAGCCACAAATTTGGCCCGTTGCTGCTACACGGTAAAGCCACAAATCTGGCCCATCGCTGCTACACAGTAAAGCCAGAAATTTGGTCCGTCGCTGCTACACGGTAAAGCCACAAATTTGGCCCGTTGCTGCTACCGGGTTAAAAGTGCTTATGAATCCCCTGTACTTTGGTCACCATCTAAAATTTACAACAAAGCCAATTAAGCTCATCACTCAACAACACAAATCACATAACAGCAAAAACAAAAACAAAAAAAAAAAACAGGGACGTGAAGATGGAGTTACCTTTCCCTTTACTTACACCTTGCTGTCACATCTTTTGGGACTTGAAAATTCCCCCAACCACCCACAGCCATACACCCCCCCACATCCAACCCTTCCCTATAAACTCGTATACACAAACACCCACACTCACACTAATAATACTCTCTAATAATACTTGCTGTCACATCTTTTGGGACTTGAAAATTCCCTTATCCACCCACAGCCATACACACACCCACATCCAACCCTTCCCTATAAACTCGTATACACAAACACCCACATTGATAAGACTCTCAAGCCAGCATCCTATGACATTCCAGGCAGGTGATTATGAGTCTGACACGTGATCAGGCCATGGTGGTGGTGAATTACACATTCACGTACCCCCCACCCCCACCCCCACACATCATCATCATCAGCATCGTCATTGTCTAACGTCCATTTATTCCCTATGGTGGGGTTGGACGGGATATGAGCCTCCTCCACTGTTGCCGGTCCATAGCCATTTCTTCTGTGATGTCCCCCCCCCACACACACACACACCTAATGCCACTCTCGTTTGCTATTCCATCTATATATACCACCACTACACCCACACAACTCGACACCCACACCCACACCCAACCCCCCCCATACATCTAATGCTCCTCTTTTACCAGTCTCCCTTAACATTCCAATCATGCATACCATTGCCACACCCATACAGCTCTTCACAACCACACCCACACCCATAATAGTCTCAAGCCAGCATCCTATGACACTCCAGGCAGCCCAAGACATCCATAAACAGTTGATACACATACTAGTGGTCTTTTCAGCATCATCCATTATCCAGTAAAAAAATAGAAAACAAAACACACACACACATAGCCCTGAACTACAGATCCCCTCCTACAGACACCCTTGGGCCTTACCGTGGTCTGTGGCGAAACAGTCGATGATATCCAGGTTGTCCCACAGTGCCTGTTGGTCTGCGGGCGAGGCCAGCTTGGGCCGCACCTCCCCCTTCAGGCCCAGCTGCTCCAGGTCTTCCGAGGTGAGGAACAGGTGATGCGGACACACCTCACACGTCACTGCCATGCCCTGGGGAAGAGTCACCATCATCATCATCACCCATTAATTACTAGTCCACGACAAGATTTTAAAAGATCTTTCCTAATGTTCTCTGCCTCTCTGTCTGATGCTAATATACTCTGTTCTGGTTTGGCAATAGCTTAAATTTTGGCAATAGTTGTTGTTATGGCTTCACCTGGTACTCTGTAATGATATCAATTTTGGCTCCACCTGGTCCTCTGCCAGGTGGTGGTGGTGGCTAACTCTCACTTGCTTAGCCCACCAGGTGGGATTATGGTGCTTGGCAATATTGGGGCACAGGGCAGGCAGGCCAGACAGACACAGAACAACAAGGAGGAACAAGTTTTCATGCCAAAATTCTAAACTCCTGAATGTTCAAGTCCAGGGTTGCCAACCTAAGTGTTTGAGTATATATTGCCATACAAACTGATTACTTGCCAATAATGTACATGTATATCCCTACACTATGACTGGTAGTGGACGTGACAGACAAAAAAGGCACCGTTTATGAGCACAGACTCCTCCCTTACCTCGATTCAAACACTCCAATGCAAATGACTCTCCCTCAACAACTCTTTCATAACATACACTGATCACTTCACACCCCCAGCTCCCACCCCACGCACCTTCTCCTTGGCTGAGCGTATGAGCATCACCTCCTCCCTGAGCGCCACATGACACACGTGGATGGGACGGGCCGCCAGGTGGGCCATCATGAGTGCTGCTGCTGTGGTTTGGCCCTCGGCATGCACACACACGGGAAGATGTGCTGGCCATGCCTCGAGGTGCTGGGGAGAGAAACGGCACATGAAGTCAATATTTGCAAGTCTGAAGGAGGATGAGAAGAAAGGCGGCCTGTGGTATCATAAGACCCATGACATTTTTAGTAACTCTTATAACATGCAGGAAAATAAGAAGACATATGAAAGAGTGCAGCGAACAGTTACAAGAACCAATTCATGACATTATAAGTTGTTCGATTAAGACTGAAGAAGTCCCAGTGCAGTGGAAAAGGGTACATGTGGTCCCGCTATATAAGAGAAGATGGCGCCACTATAAACACTTGCCTGTGCCATGACGGGCTGGAGCCGACTACCATCCAGGCCCTTCAAGCAAGCCTACCGGCGCTATAGGTGTAAACATGAAAAAAGAGCCTCTGAACTATAGACCGATTTCCCTAACAAGTGTAATGTGCAAACTGTGTGAGAAGGTATATTCCTAATCTGTCTCTCAGGGACGATATGAATAAAACCAATGATAAAAAATAGAATGAAAATAATGAAGTTGTTGGTGGAGAGGTCACTTCCCACCCCTTTATTCCCCGACCTGATAAAGACAGAGTAAGGGAAGGACCATGATCTGACTTTTCCAATACGACAGCAAGCAATGAGGTCTAGTTAGGTGAGCCAACCCTCCTTGTCCTGCCCTCCTTTGCGATTATCTGCTTTTTATACATTCCCACAAGAAGCTCTGTACTACACCTGCCTAACACTTCCTTTCCCACAACCCTTAAAGATGTTGGAAATCACTGGAATCGACTGGTAAAATTTGTATATTTCATCTGTTTTATTCACTTCTTGCCCCGCCTCCATAGTGATTATATACTTTTTATACGTTTACACAAGGAGCTCTGTACTACACCTGCCTAACACTTCCTTTCCCACAACCCCTAAAGATGTTGGAAATCAGTGGAATCGATTGGTGGAACTTGCATATTTCATCTGTTTTATTCACTTCAAGAGGTAATGCCATTGAGATTACTGTTATCATTACATCTACTACTACTACTACTACTACTACTACTACTACTACTATTACTACTACTTCTGCTACTACTACTACTACTACTTCTGCTACTACTACTACTACTACTACTACTACTACTACTACTACTGCTGTTTCTACTACGACTATCACTACTTTTACCATGACTACTACTACTACTACTACTATTACTACTACTACTACTACTGCCACTTCTACTACGACCACTGCTACTACTATCATCACCCCCACTTGTAAACTACTGCTACTACTTACGACATTCCTTGATGCAGATAACGGACAAACAACTTCAAGACAGCCACAAAAATTAAACACAGGGCAGGTGGCAAATATCAAGTGTAACAGATAAGTTTTGACACAAACTCATGTAAGGGAGCGTCCAGGTGTTGATAAGATCTTTTTATAGAGTTGATATGATTACTGATGAAGTCTGAACAAAGGAAATAAGAAGAGAAGTAATAATTTGTGAGGTATTTTCAGCTGTTAGTTTCTCCAGGCCTTGAGTGACTTTTGAAAGGTTTCTGTGTGTGAATTCTTGAAACATCCTGAGTTTTTCCGAGAATCATCAACTGCACTTACTTATCAAATGCGCTCAGAAAGAAAGTTTTGTTTAGTCGGCGCAACATCTGTGGTCATATGCCGAAACAGATCCCAGGAGACGGGACACAACCCCTGATTAATATCTGGTACCCATTCACTTCTGGGTGGACAGGGGCGTAGGGTATCGGATAAGCCGCCCAAATTTTTCCACTCCGCCTGGGAATCGAACCTGGGCTCTCTTGGTTGTGAGCTGAGTGTGCTAACCACTGCACCACGAAGCCCCCTGGAGCATCCTGAGCTTTTCGGAGAATCATCAACTGCACTTACTTATCAAATGAATTCAGAAGGCAGGATTCTCTGAGACGAGGAAGCCTGATCATCGTTACCAGATTATCGTACTCAGAGCAAAGCATTTACCAGTTTCTGACGCCTAACTATTGCCAAGAAACATCAGGAATAAACTATTTTAACCCGGTAGCAGCGGGGATCGTGTTTCTTAATGGTCCCTCCAAGCGAGAAAAATGAGAAAAAATCACCCCTCACACAAACCATTTCATAATATATATCAAAGCATTTGTGCTCAGATTATGTATCATCTATTTTTGGGGGTTTATATCATGGCACAAATTTGGCCCATTGCTGCTACACAGTAAAGCCACAAATTTGGCCTGTCGCTGCTACACGATAAAGCCACAAATTTGGCCCATTGCTGCTACACGGTAAAGCCACAAATTTGGCCTGTCGCTGCTACACGGTAAAGCCACAAATTTGGCCCATTGCTGCTACACGGTAAAGCCACAAATTTGGCCTGTCGCTGCTACACGGTAAAGCCACAAATTTGGTCCGTCGCTGCTACCAGGTTAAAGATAAATATAAATGAATCTTGTTATTAGGGACCGGGAGACAGTTTGGGGTCGGAAGTCAGTAAATATTAAGGCTGAGTACGACAATCTGGCAACGTTGGGCCTGACAGGAGTGGGATCAGTAGTGAAGGGTACACCTACTACTGGTAATGATAGTAGTATAGTAGTGGTAGAAGCAGTTATAGTAGCAATAGTAGTATATTAATGATAGTAGTAGTAGTGTCATGCCCCGAGAGCATATTTTTCTATTTCCTCTATTTCCCAACACGTCCTCTGCATGTATCGAAACACACAAGAAATTAATCAAGATCAGGGTATTTGCCGGCTGCCTGGGATTGAAACTGCGACCAGCGTGACGGGAGAGCCACTCCTTACCGAGTCGGCCAAAGAGCTACCCCACTGACTAATTGGGTTATGGGAGGCTCGTTCATCAGGCATAGTCGCCACACCACAGTAGTAGTAGTTGTAATGACCTCCTAGAATATTAGCATCCATGTAAAACCTTAATCTCTGTAAAAAAGTCTACACAAGTATAAACAGAGCATAAAAAAATCATCAGAGAAATTCAAGTAATGTTCTATGCACATTACTCTTAACCCCACCCCCCCACACACACACCTTGAGCCAGACGGTGGTGTCGTGGAGCATGAGTGTGGAGAAGGTCTGGTTGAGGTACATCTTGAGGGCGGCGGCGCGGGGGGCCAGCTCCGGCAGCACTGCGTGGTTGTTGGTTGAGGCGCCCAGGAAGATGGCAAAGTCACAGCGAGACCCACGGGCGGCCAGCTGAAGGGAGGAAACAACAACAAAAATAATGACAGTGAAAAATAAAAGTAATAATATGGGAATGACAAGAGAGGAGTGTCAGGGAAATGAAATAGATACTGGTCTTTTGGCATTTTGACCCATCTACTTTTTGTTGGGGCAGCAAGTTGAGTGTGATAATATAGTTTTGACACTGGCCAGCCCCTTAACCCCCCCATCATAAATAAAAAAATAAGTAAATAAAGGAGGAGACACTTAATGACGAAAATAATAATTGCAAATAAGCTTAAAGAAATAAATACACAAGTTAAATAATAATAAACGGGAGCGGCGAGAAATGGGCTTTTTTTTTTTTACTCTTTTTGTTGCCCTTGAGCCGTGTCCTCTGATGTAAAAAAAAAAAAAAATAATAATAATAAAAAAAAAAAAATAAATAAATAAAGAAAGAAAGAAATATTTAGAAATGAAAACAATGAGAATGATGATAAGGATAACACTAGCCATCAACTTTTATACATGCAAGGAGCCGAGCTGAGCCTCAAGACTATGCAACACACAAAAACTCTAATGTAGGATAACCCAGTCAAATGTCCCCTCCAGTGCCACACATAGAGACCATTCCAGCGCCTTCATTCAAGATTTTACCACAGATCCTGATGCCCCTTGTGCTTTTAACCCTTTCCATCCGTGACGCAGACGTCGGCGTCACAGTATGGAAAGAGTCAAGAGGAAATGGAAGAAGATTAATCCTCTTCTATCCTCCTCTAAATTTCTCTTAATCCTCTTCCATTTCCCCTTAAGAGATTTAGAAGAGGATTAAGAGGAAATGGAAGAGGGTTAAGAGGTTTAGAAGAGGACTAATCCTTTCCATTTGGTGATGTCGTCGGACGCCAATCGGACGCAGACGTCGGCGTGGCCAGAGTGAAGGGGTTAATGTATGTGTTCTGGAGTCTCAGAAACAAAGACAACTAAGAATAAACTAAATAGCAGAAAATAATTACATCGATCACCCAGAAACCTCATATCTATTCTGGAGTCTCGGTAACAAAGACAACTAAGAATATACTAAATAGCAGAAAATAATTACATCGATCACCCAGAAACTTCATATCTATTCTGGAGTCTCGGTAACAAAGACAACTAAGAATATACTAAATAGCAGAAAATAATTACATCAATCACCCAGAAACCTCATCTATTCTGGAGTCTCGGTAACAAAGACAACTAAGAATATACTAAACAGCAGAAAATAATTACATCGATCACCCATAAACTTCATATCTATTCTGGAGTCTCGGTAACAAAGAAAACTAAAAATAAACTAATAAGTGGAAAAATAATTATTACATCAATCACTAAACTTCATGTCTGTTCTGGAGTCTTGGTAACAAAGCAAACTAAGAATAAACTGATAAGTTGAAATAATTATATCAGTCATCCATAAACTTCACAGCCATCACCCATAAACTTTGTATCTATCACCCATAAACTTGATAACTGTTCTGGAGTCTCAGTAACAAAGCAAACTAATAATAAACTAAGTCGAGAATGATTGCATCAGTCACCCGTAAATTTCATATCTGGAAGAAATACCTACTTCAGTGAGCAGATAAGATTTAGAGTGGCAATCAGCAGACGTACGAGGCGAGGCGTGTGTCGACAGAGGGGCTTACTTGCCATCACATTAAGACGCGTGTAAGTCCCTCTGACATCATGCACCTCGTGTATTTGGGTAATGGGGAATATTAATCACCGCTAAACTTCGTATCTTGAGAAAACACACCCACACACACTCGCACACACATAAGGACATGGTTAAGGACATAAAATAGGACACAGTAAAAACTGCTTGAGAGACATAAAGAAATATAGCTTCCCACAAAGAAATATAGAGGTTTGGAACAGACTAAGTGAGGATGTAGTATCGGCGAGGAGTGTGCAAAGCTTTAAAGAAAAGTTGGATAAATGCAGATACGGAGACGGGACCACACGAGCGTAAAGCCCAGGCCCTGTAAAACTACGACTAGGTAAATACAAAAAAATTAAGTGACGATTAGCTGAAATAAATTAAGGTAACGTGAAATGAAATGGAAGAATATGATTGCTAGAAAATGCACACACAAGCACACACACACATTTTACAGGAATACAAGTGGAATGGACGTGTTGGATAGAAATGATTTAATTGAGATGGAAGGGAAGGGGCAACTAAGAGGACACAGCAAGAAGAAGAAGAAATAGAAAAAGAAAAAGAAGTAGAAGTAGAAAAACACACACACACACACACACATAAAATTTCAAGTCAGAATCAACAGACATATATTTCGGTAACGTGCATTAGAAGAATGTAATCACTTGTACAACTCCACCCCAGCTCAAGGCCACATTTCAAGAGCCCCAAGAATGCAGTTACTCATGATGACAGAGTGAAGTGGATCCAACAGCTGGTGTGCCTCGGAGTGGTTAAAAGATATGCATGAATTTTCTTATACGGAGGAGGAGGAGGAGGTGGAGGAGGAGGAGGGAAAGTGGGAGAGGAAGAAGAAAAATGTGAGGAAGACAAGAATATATGGGAAAAGTTAGGAGGAAAAAGGAGGAGGAGGAGGGAAAGTGGGAGAGGAAGAAGAAAAATGTGAGGAAGACAAGAATATATGGGAAAAGAGAGGAGGAAAAAGGAGGAGGAGGAGGGAAAGTGGGAGAGGAAGGAAGAAAAATGTGGGGAAGTCAAGAAAATATGGGAAAAGAGAGGAGGAAAAAGGAGGAGGAGGAGGGAAAGTGGGAGAGGAAAGAAGAAAAAATGTGGGGAAGATAAGAAAATATGGGAAAAGAGAGGAGGAAAAAGGAGGAGGAGGAGGGAAAGTGGGAGAGGAAGAAGAAAAATGTGAGGAAGACAAGAATATATGGGAAAAGTGAGGAGGAAAAAGGAGGAGGAGGAGGGAAAGTGGGAGAGGAAGGAAGAAAAAATGTGGGGAAGACAAGAATATATGGGAAAAGTTAGGAGGAAAAAGGAGGAGGAGGAGGGAAAGTGGGAGAGGAAGGAAGAAAATATATGAGGAAAGATGGGAAAAGAGAGGAGGAAAAAGGAGGAGGAGAGGGAGAAGAAAAAGTAGTAAGGAGAAAACATGAAAAGAAAAATAGGGCAAAGAAAAGGAGGAGAAAATGAGGAGAGAAGGAGGGAAGAAAGAAGGGGAAGGGAGGGAATGAGGAAGAAAAGGAGAAAAAATTGAGAAAATAAGAAGATAAATGAGAGAAAGGAGAAAGAACGAGAAGGAGGAGGAGGAGGAGGCAGGCAGGCAGGCAGGCAGGCAGGCAGACAGACAGACAGACAGACAGACACAAACACACACACACACAGACAGACAGACAGACAGGAAGAAGGAATGCACGAGGACCCAACAGACATACAGATAACACAGACAGACAGATACAAATACACACACACACACAGACAGACAGACAGACAGACAGGAAGAAGGAATGCACAAGGACCCAACAGACATACAGATAACACAGACAGACAGACACAAACACACACACACAGACAGACAGACAGACAGACAGGAAGAAGGAATGCACAAGGACCCAACAGACATACAGATAACACAGACAGACAGATACAAATACACACACACACAGACAGACAGACAGACAGACAGGAAGAAGGAATGCACGAGGACCCAACAGACATACAGATAACACAGACAGACAGACAGACAGACAGACAACAAACTAACGAGATAAAAAAAATGATGAGTGAGAGATAGGAAGTAGGAAGGCATTTCGTTGTTATCAGTACCAGGAAGAGTCTAGGAGGCTGATGGGCGAGATAAAGAGATGGAAAACACTCTTCAAAGGGGCCGAGTCGATAGCTGATTAAGAGGAGGAAAAATGGGATATCCGCAGATAAGAACAAGGCCACTCTCTGATAAAACTGAAGGGCTCCATACACTTAGAATAAAGTACTTATGGATAGATTAAGAAGAGAAATGGAGGGTTTGTGGATATGCCTGCTACTTGGAAACTGTGTGTGCGGGAAAGAATATCAAAGAGTAAGTTATGGTATTCACTCACTGATAAAACTTTAGGGCTCTGTACACTTAGAAAAAATGACGCATGGATAGATTAAGAAGAGAAATAGAGGGTTTGTGGATATGCCTGCTACTTGGAAACAGCGTCTGAGGGAAAGAATATCAAAGAGTAAGTTATGGTATTCACTCACTGATAAAACTTTAGGGCTCTGTACACTTAGAAAAAATGACGCATGGATGGATTAAGAAGAGAAATGGAGGGTTTGTGGATATGCCTGCTACTTGGAAACAGTGTCTGAGGGAAAGAATATCAAAGAGTAAGTTAAGGTATTCACTCACTGATAAAACTTTAGGGCTCTGTACACTTAGAAAAAATGATGCATGGATGGATTAAGAAGAAAAATATAGGGTTTGTGGATATGCCTGCTACTTGGAAACTGTGTGTGCGGGAAAGAATATCAGGGTAAATTATGATATTCGCTCACTGATAAAACTAAGGGCTCCATAGACTCTGAAAAAATGACTCGTGGACTGAAAATTACTCATGGAAAAACTGACTCATGAAAAAAATACTCTTGTTAAAAAATTACTCATGAAAAACTTACTCATGGAAAAAAATGACTCATGAAAAAATGACTCATGGAAAAAAATGACATGAAAAAATGACTCATGTAAAAAAAAATACTCATGAAAAAATTACTCATGGGAAAAAATACTCATGGGAAAAAATTACTCATGAAAAAATTACTCTGTAAAAAAATTACTCATGGGAAAAATTACTCATGGGAAAATTACTCATGAAAAAAATTACTCATGGAAAAAAATTACACATGAAAAAATTACCCATGGACTGAAAGGTTCCAAGCACTTCGAGAAAAAAAAAAAAAAAAAAAAAAAAAAAAAAACAAAAAAAAAAAAGAGAATTTGCCGATACATCTACTTGGTAAGAGGAAAGAGGGAAAGAGTATCAAGGAGAGAGTATGCCGGGTGTCACAGTACATAAGTAGCAGGCTTTTTTTTTTCTCTGTACTCTTTTTGTCGCCCTTGAGCCGTCTCCTTTGCTGAAAAAAAGAGAGAGAGAGAGAGAGAGAGAGAGAGAGAGAGAGAGAGAGAGAGAGAATCATTATAGGGAGTTACACAGTACATTAACCAAAGCATCAAGACCCTGACCTCCTTGGCGAGTGTGAGCGAGTCCAGGTCAACGACGGGCGGCTGTGTGTTGGGCATGGCGCAGATCAGGGTCACGCCGCCTGCCAGGGCCGCCGCAGAGCAAGATGCCCAGTCCTCCTTGTGGGTCGCTCCTGAGGGAAGGTCAAGAGTCAGTGAGGGTTGACTCCTTACTTTACCTTATTTTTTATTTATTTATTTGTTTTACAGTAGAGGAAAAACGGGAGGTCCGCAGATAAGGACAAGGCCGCTCTCTGATAAATCTGAAGGGCTCCATACACTTAGAAAAAATGACGCATGGATAGATTAAGAAGAGAAATAGAGGGTTTGTGGATATGCCTGCTACTTGGAAACTGTGTGTGGGAAAGAATATCAAAGAGTAAGTTATGGTATTCACTCACTGATAAAACTGAAGGGCTCCATACACTTAGAAAAAATGACGCATGGATAGATTAAGAAGAGAAATGGAGGGTTTGTGGATACGCCTGCTACCTGGGGCAAGAAAAAGGAAACAATAATGAAAAAAAGCCTGCTACTCACTGCTCCTACAAGAGTCAAGAGGAGTGGCCGAAAGATAGGTCAGTTTGAGGAGGAGAGGTGTTCCAATATTTAATTACTACCTTTTATTTTTAACCTCCTGGCCTATAGCACTGGTAGGAATTTTCTTTAGGGGCCTGCTGGTGTATATATGGTGCAAGTCCAACATGGTGCAGGCAATTGTTTATAGTGGCGCCATGTATTCTTGGCTCATGATGCCCCCCGGAGCTCATTCTTGATTTGCTTGGACAGTTCCTCTAGAGTTCGGGTTGATGGATGGTCTTCAGGACAGCATGTGGGTGAGTACCTTCACTTCCTTATCTATTCATTATGTGCATTATTTTAAGGGAGAAATGCTTGATTCTTGATTGACTTCCTTTCTCCAGCAACAACCCTTGTGATTCTTAATTTCCTAAACTCTAAATATTAAATCCAAGTTCCCACCATTCCTACCTCAGTCCGAGTCCTGAGTAACTAGAAATCTTATCACATTATTAAAAAAGAATGGTAACACTTTTGGAGGCAGAATAAATAAGATAAAGAATAGGAGTAAAGAATAAGGCAGGAAAAAGAAACAAGCCCCACACACGGATACAAGAGTCTTCCATAACCTTGGCTTGATAATTTGGGGGCAAAACACTCGACCATAAAAATAATCATTGTACGAATATCAACAGGTGGGCTGACAAAGGTGGAGACAGATCCGTGTTTGTGCAGCTGGTCCTCAAGGGCATGATAACTCTCCTCTTTGTTGGGCGGCCGGGTGAACAAGATAGGAGGACGTACGGAACAGTCAGGCACCACGGCAGCCATAAGGGTCTTGAGTGTACACCTCCTGATGATTACTTGATATCGCCTTACCCCAAACAATGACTCAGTGACTGATTTTCATGCTCAAAGTTACACAGAGAAGGAGGGGAGGGAGAGGGAGGAAGGGAGGGCTGGGAGTGTGAGGATGAACTAGTGTGATGGCATGAAGATTTGAACATCGCCTAACTCCAAACAATGACTCAGTGGGTGATTTTTATGCTCTGAGATACACAGAGAAGGAGGGGAGGGAGAGGGAGGAAGGGAGGGCTGGGAGTGTGAGGATGAACTAGTGTGATGACATGAAGATTTGAACATCGCCTAACTCCAAACATTGACTCAGTGGCTGATTTTCATGCTCAAAGTTACACAGAGAAGGAGGGGAGGGAGAGGGAGGAAGGGAGAGCAGGGAGCGCGAGGATGAACTAGTGTGATGACATGAAGATTTGAACATCGCCTAACTCCAAACAATGACTCAGTGGCTGATTTTCATGCTCAAAGTTACACAGAGAAGGAGGGGAGGGAGAGGGAGGAAGGGAGGGCTGGGGGTGTGAGGATGAACTAGTGTGATGGCATGAAGATTTGAACATCGCCTAACTCCAAACAATGACTCAGTGGGTGATTTTCATGCTCCGAGATACATAGAGAAGGAGGGGAGGGAGAGGGAGGAAGGGAGGGCGGGGAGTGTGAGGATGAACTAGTGTGATGGCATGAAGATTTGAACATAACATAAAGGGGCTATTACACTGGGCAAATTTTCCGTGGATCTTCAGTCAAACCATGATTTCTGCTGGCGTGGTTCTCCTATTTCTGTGGTTTTCTGACGTGTCCACGATCTTCCAAAGCTATGGTCAATTTCGCCCAAGGACGACGGTATTACTAACCATCATCAGCAGCAGCAATAACAAGAAACAAATGAGAACCACGCTAGCAGAAATCGTGGTTTGACTGAAGATCGATGGAAAATTTGCCCCTTAAGGAGTCTGTAAGAGGCTGCTTGGTCTATGCAAGGCAGCTCCTGTGTGAATAGCCACGAGAATCCATTTGGCTCAACGGTAGCGTCTGCCTCCAATCTCAGGGGATCAGGTTCGAATCCAAGGCTGAATGTTTGGAAAAGGTTTATTATCCCAAACAGATCAGTTTCTTGTGTGTTTCGTGAAGCTGAAATGTCACGTGTAATGATGGGAATGAGCTCCGTCAGCCTGGTGGTGGAGTGATATGCTACAGGGGGACTGGGGAAGGGAATGAAGCAAGTGTTATGAGTGAAGCTGATTAATATTTTTGTTCACAACCATACCATTGCATTCCCTTAATTAATTTGCCCACTGTTCTCTGGAAACGAGCAAAAAATAAATAAATAAATGAATAAAAATATGCGACTGTGAAAATGAAAAATAAAAAATAAATAAGTAAATAAATAAATAAATAAATAAATAAAAAAGATGCTACTGTGAAAATTTTGTCAAGAGACGATAACTTCATGGCATTTCCTGATTATAGAACTTCACAAGCGTTTTTCAGTATCAGTTTCAGGCACCTACAAAAGTTACGAAAAAAAAAGCCTCTTGTGTCGCACTGAAAACAAGCATTCCAATCATTCCTTTGCCCTGTGCCCTGCCCTGTACATGTTGTAATGGATATATCACTGTTAATTATTGCGTATCATGGGAAGAGTCTCGAACAATACATATAACAGTGTAGAGGTTGATCTCACGTATACGCCAGTCGTGTTTTAGAAGTAGTAGTAGTAGTAGTAGTAGTAGTAGTAGTAGTAGTAGTGGTGGTGGTGATAGTAGTGGTAGTGGTAGTAGTAGTAGTAGTAGTAGTAGTAACCACCCAAATAGCTGTATCCATGTAAATATCAACCCCCTAGACTGACCTTCAAAAAGTTGTTTATAAGAATTCAACATTTACCCAAGTCTACACAGCTGGCACACTATCAGGTTATCTCGGCTGGGTCTACAGGGAACATGACGCAGAAGAAAGACGAGAATGTGTGAATATCAAAAAGCGGAGTGATTCAGGGTGAGAACGCGACATAATTTGATAGGAACACTCCACGTGAGTACCCAACAAGATTACCTAGCCGGACACCCTGATAGTGAAGGTGGGGACGCATGTTATACCGGGCGTGGCCTTGGTGATCATCTGTGTCACTGGGCCTAAGGTTGGTACTGTCAGACGCTCCCGCCCCTCACACCAACTATTCCCAAAGGCCAAAAGGGAGGTTAATCGAGTTTTAATGAGTGTTCTTTTAGGTTCCCAGTATTTGACCTTGCTTTTGGCCACCTCTTCTGATTCTTTTATGGGAGCAGCGATTAGCGGGTTTTTTTTTATTATTGTTTTTTTGTGCCCTTGAGCTGCCTCCTTTGTTGTAAAAAAATAATAAATAAAAAAATAAATAAAAAAAATAAAAATTGCTCTGTGATTCTTAATTTCCTAAACTCTTAATATTAAGTGTGAGTTCCCACCATTCCTACCTGAGTCCTGAGTAACTAGAAATCTCGCCACATTATTGAAAAAGAATGGGAACACTTTTGAAGGCAGAATAAATAAAATAAAGAATAAAAGTAAAAAATAAGGCAGAAAAAAAGAATCAAGCCCCACACACGGATACGGGAGTCTTCCATAACCTTGGCTTGATAATTTGGGGGCAAAACAAAATGAGTGTTCTTTTACGTTCCCGGTACAGAAGAAGGCTCAGACTACCACCGGGGGTCATAACACTACCCCTGGAAATGCCCTAAACTCCCACGAAAGCCAAGTAAATTACGTGTTCTTGGGCGCTGAAATGTTTAAAAATATGGCCGTTAACCCCTTGACTGTAATTTCCCACAAGAAGACATCACCAAGCAACAGGAATGGAACAAAAAGTGGCTGCTACAATTCAATGAAGAGAAATGTAAACCCCTTGATTGTAATTTCCTACAAGAAGACATCACCAAGCAACAGGAATGGAGCAAAAAGTGGCTGCTACAATTCAATGAAGAGAAATGTAAAGTCCTGCACCTTGGGAGGGGAAATACAGCATACCAATACCACATCAGCTTCCCACAAAGAAATAAAGAGGTTTGGAACAGACTAAGTGAGGATGTAGTATCAGCGAGGACTGTGCAAAGCTTTAAGGAAGAGTTGGATAAATACAGATACGGAGACGGGACCACACGAGCGTAAAGCCCAGGCCCTGTAGAACTATAACTAGGTAAATACAACTAGGTAAATACACACACACACACACACTCACACACACACACACACACACAGTACACTACAACTAGGTAAATACACGAAAAACTGAACCGGCCTGGAAAGAGTAAACAAAATTGGCAACTGCTGGGGACTGAACCCTCGACAGCAAGATAGGAACTCAGCGACATATACAACAACTAACTTTTTTGCTGCCTTCCGTGTCGGGCGGTTCACTTCAGTAGATACAGATAGGAGATAATAGCAACACTCCACTCAAGTACTTAACGAGATTACGTGCCGCACACCCTGATATCATGTCGGATAATGCTCGAGGAAAAAATAATAAACTGCAAATATCAAACACTGGAGTGATCCGAGGTGAAAGACTGACTCTGATAGAACTCAACTCAAGCACTTAGCGAGATTAGCAAGTCACACATCCTGATATCATGTCGGATAATGCTCGAGGAGAAAATAATAAACTGCAAATATCTAATAGTGGAGTGATCCGAGGTGAAAGACTGACTCTGATAGAACTCAACACAAGCACTTAGCGAGATTAGCAAGTCACACATCCTGATATCATGTCGGATAATGCTCGAGGAGAAAATAATAAACTGCAAATATCAAATAGTGGAGTGATCCGAGGTGAAAGACAGACTCTGATAGAACTCAACACAAGCACTTAGCGAGATTAGCAAACTGCACACCCTGATATCATGAGGGAAAATAATGAAGGAAAAAATAATAAACTGGAAATATCAAACAGTGGAGTGATCCGATGTGAAGGAACAACTTTGATAGAACCTTTGAACTTTAACCCGGTAGCAGCAGGGATCATGGTTCTTAATGATCCCTCTAAGCGAGAAAAATGAGAAAAAATCATCGCTCGCACAAACCATTTCATAATATATATCAAAGCATTTGTGATCAGTTTATGTATCATCTATTTTGGGGGGGTTTAAATCGTGGCACAAATTTGGCCTGTCGCTGCTACATGATAAAGCCACAAATTTGGCCCATCGCTGCGGGTTAATGAAAAAAAAAAAATAAATAAAAAAAAAAAAAAATTACACCCTCGTTACAAATACTTGGCAAGATTAGGAGGCTGCACGCACACCCTGATATCATGGGGGAAAATACTGAAAGAGATAATGGTAAAGTGCAAATATGTAAAGGAGGAGTGATCCGGGGTGAAAGACCCAATTTGATAAGACCACTCGATGGGCCGCTGCAAAGATTACCTCATTGTGGTATACGTTGATATCTTGGAGGAAAAAACAACGAGAGAGAAAATGTGCAAGTGCAAGTATGAAAAGGCGGTGCGGTAAGAGTGTAGTGACCCGCCCGACACAGAAAGCCTCGAAAAGCCCGCTCGGAGGATTTCCTACAAGAAGACATCACCAAGCTACAGGAATGGAACAAAAAGTGGCTGCTACAATTCAATGAGGAAAAATGTGAAAGTGCAAGGATGAAAAGGCGATGCGATAAGTGTAGTGACCCGCCTGACACAGAAAGCCTCGAAAAGCCCACTCGGAGGATTCAAAAGGACATCACCAAGCTACAGGAATGGAACAAAAAATGGCTGCTACAATTCAATGAGGAAAAATGTAAAGTACTGCACCAATACCACATGGGAAACACTCCACTATCCACCACAGAGGCAGAGAAAGACCTGGGAGTATACATAGGTGCTTAGGGATAGACTTCGACGGGAAGACTCCACATAGATGATTTAGTCGGATTAGCTTAACCCAATACCCTGATGTCATTTCTGGGGCCAAAATATTGAAGGAAAGAATAACAGGTGTGACATAAACAGGTAGAAAGACACTGTAGCAAACATTATCAGCCACAGAGATACAGTAATGGATATAGTAGCGAAGAGGAGGAGGAGGAGGAGGAGGAAGAAGAGAGGAATAAGAGGAGGATGGAGAGAATGAGGAAGAAGAAGAAGAGGAAGAGGAGATGGAAGAGATGAAAGGATGACAAAGAGGAGGAGGAGGAGGAGGAGGAGGATAGAGAGAATGAGAAAAAAGAAGAAGAGGAAGAGGAAGAGATGAAAGGATGACAAAGAGGAGGAGGAGGAGGAGGAGGAGGATAGAGAGAATGAGAAAGAAGAAGAGGAGGAAGAGGAGATGGAAGAAATGAAAGGATGACAAAGAGGAGGAGGAGGAGGAGGAGGAGGAGGAGGAAGAAAGAAATAAGAGGAGGTGATGGAAGCAATGAAAGAGAAAGGCAAAAAGGACGATGAAGAAGAGGAGGAATCATCAACAGGTTCGGAGACACAGTAAAAATCATCAACAGGTAGAAAGACACAATAAGAATCATAAACAGGTAGAATCGTAGAGTAAGAATTATAAAACAAGCGCACATTAGTCAACTCCGATGCAAAAGACCGATTAAATTATCTTAACCTGATAACTATGCGGCTAAATATATGTGGAAATAAAACAAGGTATGAGACGATAGAGGTGGCGTGGTATACGACACTCCAGCGGCAACTATTTAAGCAGGTGATTTTGAGAGCTGTGGTAACCTGGATGCTACGCCGGCGCTTTGTCCCGGGGTAATGGGTCCTCAGCCGCCACAGACTCAAGGGCAAATGATTCGGCAATGAGCACTGAGATCGCATACACCCATAGCGCAGTGGAGGTTAACCCCTTGACTACGGATTTCCTACAAGAAGACATCACCAAGCTACAGGAGTGGAACAAAAAGTGGCTGCTACAATTCAGTGAAGAAAAATGTAAAGTCCTGCACCTTGGGAGGGGATATCCAGCATACCAATACCACATGGGAAACACTCCACTATCCACCACAGAGGCAGAGAAAGACCCGGGAGTATATGTTACCAGGCTACCAGTGAAGGCGAAATCCGTGCCAATCGCAGCGGACGGGTTAAGAGGTGGAAGCCAGTCAGTAAGAGGAGGGGAGTTGATGAGACGATGAACCTATGACTCCACTCTGTCCAAAAGGGTTGTGTGTGTGTGTGTGTGTGTGTGTGTGTGTGTATTTACCTAGTTGTAATTTTACAGGGCCTGGGCTTTACGATCATGTGGTCTCGTCTCCATATTTGCATTTATCTAACTTTTCTTAGTAACCATTTGGTCATCTTAGGAGATAAAGGGTTAAAGCTTTGCACACTCCTCGCCGATACTACATCCTCACTTAGTCTGTTCCAAAACTCTATATTTCTTTATGTCTCTCAAGCATCTTCCCTTCCTCTTCGCCGATACTATTTCTTCACTTAATCTGTTCCAAACCTCTATATTGTGTGTGTGTGTGTGTGTGTGTGAAGCCATCCCCACACGTGAGATGCATACCCCATACGAGGGCAGACGAGGCCCCTGCACATGGATAGCAACTGAGTGGGGGGAAAAGCCTTGGGACAGCTGATATTGGCTCCCACACTTAATGCTTTCTCGGACAGTTTCAAGTGTTGGCTAGGATTGAAGGTTGCTGTTATCACGGACCACCTCTTACGTTATGAGTATTTATGGATGTGACGGAAAGGCAAAAGGAGTTATATAAATGTTGATATTTTGGTTGCATTAGATAATCAATCCCCTTCACTTATTCCTTGTTGTTGTTGATATTTTCCTCCTCCTCCTCCTCCTCTTCTCTCTCTCGTTTTCATCTTCCTTCTCCTCTTCTTCCTCTTTCGTTTCTTCCATCCCCTCCTCTAACTCTTCTCTTCCTCTTCTTTATCATTCTCTTTTTCCTCCTCCTCCTCCTCTTTTCTCTCTCTTTTTTATTTTCATCTTCCTTCTCCTCTTCTTCCTCTTTCGCTTCTTCCATCTCCTCCTCTAACTCCTCTCTTTCTCCTCCTTCTGTCTTCTCTTCCTCTTCTTTCTCATTTTATTTATCCTCCTCCTCCTCTTCCTCCTCCTCTTCCTTCCCTTCCCTTTTCCTATTGTCTCTTCTTCATATACCTCTTTGCTATTCTCTTTCATCTCCTCTTCTTTATCCTCTCTTTCTTCTCCTCTTTGCTCTACATTCATCTGTTTTGTCTCCTTTTCCTCTTCTTTATCCTCCTCCTCCTCCTCCTCCTCCTTCCCTTCCCTTTTCCTATTGTCTCTTCTTAATATACCTCTTTGTTCTTCTTTTTCCTGTCTTCCATCTCCTCTTCTTCCTCCTCCTCCTCCTCTTTGTCATCTTTCATCTCTTCCTCTATTCTTTCTCATTTTCTTTTTCCTCCTCTTATTTCCTTTCTTCCTTCTCCTCCTCCTCCTCTCTGTCCTTTTTTCAGCTCTTCTTTTGTCTCTTCCTCTTCTCCTTTTTCATTCTCTTTGTACTCCTCTTCCTCCTCTTTGTCTTCCTTTCATTTATTGTCTTCTCTTCCTCTTCTTCGTTCTCATTCTTTGTCCTCCTCCTCCTCCTCCTCTCTTCCTTCTTTGTCATCCTTTCAACTCTTCGATGTTTTCTTCTTTTTTTTATCATTATTTTTTATCCTTCTCCTCTTCCTCCTCTCTTCCTTCTCCTCCTCCTCTTTGTCATCCTTTCATCTCTTCCATGTTTCCTTCTTCTTTATCATTCTTTTTATCCTCCTCCTTCTCCTCCACTGCCTTCTCCAATAACAACAACAAAAAGGAAGACACATAATAGAAGCTTCTAGCACATTCTAAAACCTACACTATACTTCCTAAACACACACACACACACACACCTTACCTGGCTCTCTAACATGCACATGGACGTCGATCAGGCCGGGCAGCTTGACGATCCTTCTCGAGGTGACGCAGTCCACATGGGTCTTGAGGTCCGGCGCTCCTCCGATCATCCTCAGGGCCTGCCAATGTTAGGGTATGGTTAAAGTCATTGCTCTTGAGGACTAAACTAATGTGTGTAAAAATTGCGTATTAGTAGGTATTGAGGTAGTCAGGAAGGGAAGGAAGGTGGGAGGGAGGAAGGTAAACACAAGCAACCTCTGCATGAAAATAAACAATAAATAAGAAAATAAAAGATGAAATTATAAATGAAATGGTAGAAGGGAACTGAGGTGGTAGTAGTAGTAGTAGTGGTAGTAGTAGTAGTAGTAGTAGTAGTAGTAGTAGTAGTAGTAGTAGTAGTGGTAGTAGTAGTAGTAGTGGTGGTAGTGGTAGTAGTAGTGGTAGTAGTAGTAGTAGTAGTAGTAGTAGTAGTAGTAGTAGTAGTAGTAGTGGTGGTGGTAGTGGTAGTAGTAGTGGTGGTGGTAGTGGTAGTAGTAGTGGTAGTAGTAGTAGTAGTGGTAGTAGTGGTGGTGGTAGTGGTAGTAGTAGTGGTAGTAGTAGTGGTAGTAGTAGTAGTAGTAGTAGTAGTAGTAGCACATACTCTCTGACACTATCTAAAAAAAAAATAGCCAACTCTTTAAACATAATCTCGTGGAATTCACAAAAAAAAAAAAAAAAAAATAAATAAATAAATAAATAAAACAGACTTTTAAACTGATATAACCTGCCTTTAATAAGTAAGCCTAAGATAAACAAGCAATTATAAGGTGTTGAGGGGATTACTGCACATTCCACAAAACAAAAAAACATGATAAAATGATAACAAAAAACAGTGAGAGAGAGAGACAGATAAGAGAGATAAGGAGTATGAGGTGATGGTGGTGGTGGTAGTGATGGGGGGTGGTGGTGGTAGTGGGTGATGGTAGGTGGTGGTGGTGATGGGGGGTGGTGGTAGTGAGCAGTGAGTGGTGGTAGTGGGTGGTGGTGGCTGGTGATGGTGGTAGTGGTGGTGATGATGGTAGTGGTGGTGGTGATGATGGTAGTGGTGGTGTTGATGAGGGGTGGTGGTTGTGGTGATGGTAGTGGTGGGTGGTGGTAGTGGGTGGTGGTGGTGATGGTGGGGGTGGTGGTAGTGATGGGTGATGGCAGTGATGGGGGGTGGTCATAGCTGGGCACGATAACAGAAAACCTTATTCCCGATAACCGATAACTGATAATGAAAAACCTTATCGGCGATAACCGATATTCGTTAACTAGAAACAAAAATATAGGCGATAACCGATACCCGATATAAATCCACAATTCCGATACTAGCTAGCGATAAGTCCAATAGGCGAAAACGATACTATATTGATATTTCAGATAGAACATTGATGAATTCAAATTTTCATGATCTGTATTTTAGGAAACTTACAGAACCTTAAAACCACACGTTGACACGTACATATGGACGGTAATACAAGAAATGCCTGAACCGGTGTTGTGTTATTTGGCGTCCTCACCGTCAAAAATTGTTTGCAAACACTGGTCTCTCGTGAACGGTGCATGCTCAGACCAGCAAGCGTAGACCTGTACAGTCTCACAAAGATTTTAAACCGTAATAAAGAGTTGCTGGAAGGCTGAATCAGACATATAGTACCACTACCACCGTCCTCGCTGTTACTAGAACGGCACTCTGTACGAGTTGTATTTATATGTACAGAGTGTACGTCGTTCTAGAAACAGCGAGGATGGTGGTACTGTATGTTTGATTCAGCTTTCCAGCAACTCTTAATGGGTTAAAAAAGCATTGTGAGACTGTACAGGTCGACACTTTTTGGTCTGAGCATGCGCAGTTCACGAGACCAGTGTTTGTAAACAAAAGCGCCAGCTTTTGACGATGGGACACCAAATAACACAACACCGGATGCCTTCAATACCATGGCATGGTCACAAACGAATATGGAATATCAAATTTGAGGCAGTGAATAATCATTTTTGGGGCAAAGTTAAATGATTTTTCTTTATGATATATTGATTTTTGAGTAGCATAAAAAAATAACCTAGTGTTTTAATTTTCATGATCTAAGTATGAAATCTCATCACCGAAGATATTTCATACCCCGAAGTTTTTTCATACAACACCGGGCCACGCATGCGCAGTAGGGAGGAGACAACGTTTTTTTCTGAGAGGCGGAAAAAAGTAGCGATTATCGCTAGTTTGGTTACAAAAGTAACGAAGATACCGATATATATTTAAATAGGTAGCGGA